>NW_012150641.1:2123710-2183550 GCF_000956105.1 Propithecus coquereli | reverse complement strand
TCCAATTTTGCTTTGGTTGCCTGTGCTTTGGGGGTATTACTGAAGAAGTCCTTTCCCAGACCAATGTCCTGAAGAATTTCCCTAATGTTTTCTTTTAGTAGTTTCATAGTTTCAGGTCTTAGATTTAAGTCTTTAATCCATTTTGATTTGATTTTTGTATATGGTGAGAGATAAGGGTTTAGATTCATTTATCTGCATTTGGATATCCAGTTTTCCCAGCACCATTTATTGAAGAGACTGTTCTTTCCCCACTGTATGTTCTTGGCAACTTTGTTGAAGATAAATTCACTATAGATGTGTGGATTTATTTCTGAGTTTTCTGTTCTGTTCCATTGGTCTATGTGTCTGGTTTTTTGTTTTTTTTTTTTTTTTTTTGAGACAGAGTCTCACTGTGTTGCCCAGGCTAGAGTGCCGTGGCGTCATCCTCGCTCACAGCAACCTCAAACTCCTGGGCTCAAGTGATCCTCCTGCCTCAGCCTCCCGAGTAGCTGGGACTACAGACATGCGCCACCATGCCCGGCTAATTTTTTCTATATATTTTTAGCTGTCCAATTAATTTCTTTCTATTTTTAGTAGAGACGGGGTCTCGTTCTTGCTCAGGCTGGTTTCGAACTCCTGAGCTCAAACAATCCGCCCGTCTCGGCCTCCCAGAGAGCTTGGATTACAGGCGTGAGCCACCGCGCCTGGCCTATGTGTCTGTTTTTATGCCAGTACCATGCTTTTTTGGTTACTACAGCTCTATAGTATAATTTGAAGTCAGGTAATGTGATTCCTCCAGTTTTGTTCTTTTCGCTCAGGATGGCTTTGGCTATTCTGGGCCTTTGTGGTTTCATGTAAATTTTAGGATTATTTTTTCATTTTTGTGAAGAATATCATTGATATTTTGATGGGGATTGCATTGAATCTGTAGATTGCTTTGGGTAGTATGGACATTTTATTAATATCGATTCTTTGAATCCATGAGCATGGAATAATTTTCCATTTTTTTGTGTCTCTCAATTTCTTCCATCAATATTTTATAGTTTTCATTATAGAGATCTTTCACTTCTTGGTTAAGTTTATTCTTTGGTGTCTTATTTTATTGTAGCTATTGTAAATGGGATTACTTTCTTGGTTTCTTTTTCAGATTGTTTACTATCGGCATATAGAAATGCTACTGATTTTTTTATGTTGATTTTGTATCCTACAACTTTACTGAATTTGTTTATCAGTTCTAATAGTTTTTTTGTGTGTGTGGAGTCTTTAGGTTTCTCTAGACATAAGATCATATCATCTACATACAAGGATAATTTGACTTCTTCCTTTCCAATTTGGATGCCCTTTCTTTCTTTTTCTTGTCTGACTGCTCTAGCTAGAACTTCCAGTACTATATTGAATGATAGTGGTGACAGTGAGCATCCTTGTCTTGTTCCAGATCTTAGAGAAAAGGCTTTCAGTTTTTGCCCATTCAATATGATACAAGCTGTATGTCTGTCACATATGGCTTTTATCACATTGAGGTAAGTTCCTTCTATACCCAGTTTTTTCAGAGTTTTTATCATGAAAAGATTGTGAATTTTATTGAATGCTTTTTCAGCATTAGTTGAAATGATTATATGGTTTTTGTCCTTTGTTCTGTTGATATAATGTACTGCATTGATTGATTTGCATGTATTGAACCATCCTTGCAAGCCTGGGATGAATCCCACTTGATCATGGTGAATAATCTTTTTATTGTGTTGTTGAATTTGGTTTGCTGGTATTTTGTTGAGGATTTTTACATCTATGTTCATCAGAGCTATTGGCCTACAGTTTTCTTTTTTCATTGTGTCTTTATCTGTTTTTTTTTTTTTTGATGGTGTACATACATGATGTTTTATTTTTTTATTTTTATTTTTTTTTTATTTCAGCAAATTATGGGTGTACATACGTTTAGGTTACGTGTGTTGCCCTTGGTTCCCCCCCCCCACCGAAGTCCGTGTTTCAAATATGTCCATCCTTTGGGTAGTGCGCATTGCACTCCTTGTGTATACAAATACCCGTCCCCTCCTCCCTCCTCCCCCCTCCTCCCGCCGCCCTTCCCTCTTTATCTGGTTTTGATATCAGGCCTCGTAGAATGAGTTTGGGGGTATTCCCTCCTCCTAGATTTTTTGAATAGTTTAAGTAGGATTTCATTCAAAACTTTTCATCACTCCGTAATATTCTGAAATAAAAAATAAATAAAATAAATTCCAGAAAAACACTTTTCATTAATGCTTCCTAAAGAACTCATTGTACTATTGTTTCAACTCTGTGTAAATCTAAAATTTCAAAATAAAAAGTTTTAAAAGCCTACCAAACAATACACACACACACACATACACACACACACACACACACACAAATGAAATATACATTAAAATAAAAACAAAAACAAAATTAACTCTACCAGGAAAGTCTACCAGAACAGAAGTATACTCACTTGGCAAACCTCTTTCTCAGCAGAATATGAGTGCCCTGTAAACTGTTACCCTCTCAGAAAGAAATGATGACATAATGAGTGAGATTAATTGCCAGTGCAAGTACATCATCTAAAGCCATTGACAATGTATTGAAGGGTAGCTAAAGAGTTTTCAAGAATATCTGAATTCAGCTGGGTGTGGTGGTGTGCACCTGTAGCCCCAGCTACTCTGGAGGCAGGAGGATTGCTTGAGCAGGAGTTCTAGGTTGTAGTGTACTATGCCAATCGGGTGTCCGCACTAAGTCCAGCATCAATATGGTGACCTCCCAGGAGTGGAGGACCACCAGGTTACCTTAGAAGGAGTGAACTGGTCCAAGTGAGAAATGTAGCAGGTCAAAACTCCCGTGCTGATCAGTAGTGAGATCACATAATGCCTGTGAATAGCCACTGCCCTCCAGCTTGGGCAACATAGTGAGACTCCTGTTTCTAAAAAACAAAACAAAACGAAACGAAAAAAGACCTAAATTCTAATCTTGATGAAAGGATGTAACCACAAGAATGTAGGAAAGGAATGATGAAGGAATGTGAATGTCTGTCATTAAGACAAGCTAGAATACTATCAATTATATTTGAATCCATTCTCAAGAAAGAAACTTTGATGTGAATAGCAGAGGAATGCTCAATATGTAAATTAGAAAAGACAGGCCGGGTGCAGTGGCTCACACCTGTAATCCTAGCACTTTGGGAAGCCAAGGAGGGAGGATCACTTCAGCTCAGGAGTTCGAGACCAGCCTGAGCAAGAAGAGCGAGACCCCATCTCTACTAAAAATAGAAAAATTAGCCAGATGTGGTGGCACACGCCTGTAATCCCAGCTACTCAGGAGGCTGAGGTAGGAGAATCACTTTAGCACAGGAGTTTGAGGTTGCTGTGAGCTAGGCTGATGCCATGGCACTCTAGCCCAAGAGACAGAGCAAGACTCCATCTCGAAAAAATAAAAAAGAGAGAGAGAGGTTCTTCAATAGTTTTCAGGGGAGACTTGTTCCAGGATTATTAATATTCCAGGATTCTTCTTGAAGGGAAGGCAGACAGGCCGTTTTTACACTGAAGACAAGTGTGCTACATTTTTGTTGTTGTATGGTACTAATCATGAAGTAGGTGCAGCTTATTACCTTGCCTGGATTTCAAGCCTCCTTGACTGAGTTTAGTCTTTCCACTTATATTTTCTTATAGAAAAAATGGACAGATGGACCAACTAACATAGATGTTCTGTTGCCCATGGCCATTTCATTTATAAATACATTGATATTGCCATTTCTTTGTCAATCTTTTATGAGTCTGATTAGCTTAAGTCAGATGTACCTGCATTCAACATTAAATTGATATTTATGCTATACCAAGTATTTAGGAGGTAGGGACAAAGTGGTGAACAAAACAAACAAGTTCCCATCCCTTATACAGGTTCATTCTAGTGAGGAAAAACAGACATTAATAAAACAATTACAGAAATAAATGAATGTCAACAATCTATGATAAATGCTGTATGTTTGCTATGAGAGTATATAACACAAGAAGCTGACTTAGTCTACTAGGTCAAGAAAGGCTTCCCTGAAGAAGTGACTTGAGTCAGCAAAGTAAAATGATGGGGCTTTCAAAGCTGAGGACTCTATCCTGGATTGTGGTGATCCCATAGATGCAATGTCACCTGTGTTCTTCCCAGGTGCTGACTATCTTATCACTCTACAACACTTTATGATACTTTGCCTTTATCTTTCTATGCCTCAGTCTTCTGTCAAGATTATCCATGCCTCTTCTAGTTTGAATGTAAGCTCTTGGGGGCTGTGATCACTCAGCTCCCTTTTGATATCATGGAGCTTGTGCCTTAGCCTTAGCTCAGTCGGGACACTTTGTCATGGTCTCAGAGAAATGAACCAATTAAGACTGTTACATTATGCATAGTATGTACTGTCGTACAAAGATGGCAATACATTAAGTAACAGCTTTATCAAGGTATAATTCACATACCGTACAATTCACTAATTTAAAATGTAAAATTCAGTGGTTTTTAATATTTGAAGAATTGTGCAACCATCACTCCAATTTTGCAACATTTCCATCACCCCAAAAAGGTACTCCTGCCTTCCCCCTTACCCATTTTCAGTCACTCCCCATTTCTCCTCAAATCCCTCAGCATTAGGCAACCACTAATATGCTTTCTGTCTCTATGGATTTGTCTATTCCAGACATTTCATATAAATGGACTACTATGTGGTCTTTTGTGACTGAGTTTCACTTAGCATAATGTTTTCAAGGCTCATCCATGTTGTAGCATGTACCCAGTACTTCATTTCTTTTTATTGCTGAATAATATTTCATTGTATGGATATACTACATTTTATTTACCCCTTCATCAGTTGATGGCTCTTTGGGTTGTTCCCACTTTTTGGGAAATAAATAGTGCTGCTTGGATCATTTGTGTATAGGTTTCTTTTTTTACTGATGTGATATTCATATAACATAAAATTAACCATTTTTTCAGGGTACAAAATTAACCATTTTAAAATGAACAATTCAGTGGTATTTAGTGCATTCACAATGTTGTGCAACCACCACTTCTATCTAGTTCCAAAACATTTTCATCACTCTAAAATAAAATCCATACTCATTAAGCAGTTACTCCCCATTCCCTGCTTTCCCTAGCACCTGGCAACCACCAATGAGCTTTCTGTTTCTAGGGATTTACCTATTCTGGATATTTTGCATTAGTGGACTCATAGAATATGTGATCTTTTGTGTCTGGGCTTCTTTCACTTAGCATGTTTTCTGAGGTTCATCCAGTTGTAGCATATATTTCATTCCTTTTCGTGGCTGAATAATATTCCATTACATGGATATACCACATTTTGTTCAACCGTTCATCTGTTGACTGACGTTTAGGTTGTTTCCACCTTTTGGCTACTGTGAATAAGTGCTGCTGTGAACATTCACATGCGCAGATTTGTTGTGAGTACCTGTTTTTAATTCTTTAGGCCGTATACACATAGAAGTGGAACTGCTGGGTCATATGAACAATACATCTTTGAGAAGAGCAGGAGTCAGACTTTTAAACAATGCACTCAGGAAGGTTTCTACAAAGGAAAGGACAGGAATTTCAGAAAATTGAGGGGAAGAAGCTGGGGGTGATGATGTAACACGCTACACAAATACAGTAACTGAAGCTAGTGTTTGTAGTTCACATGTATCATGTCAAAGGATTCTTACATTTCCCTGGTGAATTGGGCTGTTTAGACATCCTTATTATCCTCATTTATGGGAAGAAAATTAAGGCAGAGCGATTTGAAGTAAATTCTCAAAGATACAAAACAAGAATGAGATTTCAAGCCGAGATCTTTAGTCGCTTACCTTGGTTTCACTGTCCTGTTATCTACCTTACTTACTGGAGCAAACAAGGTAGCTGTGAAGTTAGTGCTAGAAACCCAGGAACCGCAGGGAGAAGACTACAAAGTTTCAGGAAAAACAGCAGCTTTCTTATGTAAGATGAGGGCTAAGGAACTAAACTCTGGAAGATAGCTTGTTTCCAGCTTCATGGTTATCTTCTATGATTTAGACAATGTTAATGTAATTTAACATACCACTCTTCTTTACAATTTTTTCTAAGAGAGGTGGTAGACAATTCTTTTGGAAATTGTAGAGCACAGTTGGGAAAAAACCAGAAATGCTATGTTAAGTCTCTTTATTGAGGGTTGTTCAAGAGCGGAAGGGCCTCTATGGAAGTCATAGGGACCAACACGGACCAAAGACTAAACAAGATGGTGGCCGGTACAGGACCGCTCTATCTCACCGGTTGAAACTCTATGGCAGAGCAGAGGCGTACAGTTTAGAGAAGTGAAGCCGAAATGGGCGGTAACCCGACCACACTACCGGGCTGGGAAGAGAGGAGAGGAAAGAGATCTCTTACGCATGTGTGGAACTGGGGGGAAGGATTCCAAGACAAGGGGCCCAGCCCACAGCGCAAGTTTTCTGAAACGTGTGAGTTATCTAAGTCCTGTTAAAGCCAAAGTGGGGCGTTTCCTAGGACGCATGCGTTCTAGACAAGACAGTGCCGTAGTCTTTCAACGACCGGCCTACAGGCGACGTCTGAGGTGGAAGGGGCGTTTAGGATTCCCTACACGCATGCGTTCTGAGACCGAGGCGTTTCCTACAGAAGGTGTGGAGTGCAGGGATCTTTATTGCGCAGGCGCAATGACTGTCCGGTAGGGCTAGTGGTCTACCAAGGGGAGGGAAGAGGAGGTTGAAGGGATTAAAAAACCGGGTGCGCCTGCGCGTTGCCGACTAGTTGGAAAGGCTAAGGATTTGTGAGGGGCGGGGACACGTATGCGCGTCATTGGATGGGTAGGTGGGAGGGAGGGTGGAGCGCGGGGAGGGTCTATGCGCTTGCGCAGTGCGGGGGTGGAGGGCGGAGGAGATAGATAGCACGCTTGCGCGGCTGTCATAGGGCTGCTTGGTTGGTCAGTGGGGAGTCGGCGCCTGCGTACTAAGACCCGTGTGCAGCAGCGGCGGCGGCGGTAGAGGCGGCGGCGGCGGCGGCGGCGGCGGCGGCGGCAGCGGGCTCGGAGGCAGCGGTTGGGCTCGCGGCGAGCGGACGGGGTCGAGTCAGTGCGTTCGCGCGAGGTGAGAGCCGGCAGGGCGCGCGTGCGCGGAACCTTGGCTTGGGCCTGGGAGGAGAGATGGAACTGCGCGGGGGTCGGGGAGGGGGCACAGGGGAGCGGCGGCCACCGCCGCACGGGTTCGGTCGGGGAGCCGCGGGAGGTGCGGAGAGGCGCGGGAACGCGCCCCGGTTGGCGCGCAGGGTGACGGTTGGGGCCTGCCGGGTGACGTTGGAGCGACGCAGGGCGGGGGACGGCAAGCCGCGAGGCCGCCACGCGGGAGAGGCCGCCAGGCGGCCACGCCGGGGCGAGGGCCAGGGGCCAGATCGGCCCGCCGGGGCAAGTGTACCTGGTCCGTTGAGGACCGGGCGCCGCAGAGCCACGTGAGGTGGGGGAGGGGGGTGTTCGGTTAGAGGGCATGTTACGAGGGGGTTGGCGGCCAGCGTGGGGGAGGGGAGACGGCGTGGCTCCGGCTTGGCGCAGCCTTTGAGGAGAGGGTGGCCGCGGCACCGGAAGTGCCCCCCACGGGAGGCTGCTCTCGGGGTCGGAGGCCGCATGGCCGAAGGTGGACCGGGGCCTCATGGCAGCGCGGGGACCCCTCCCCCCAGGTCCCGGCCGCCGGAAGCCCCGGACGGCCACATGGTGGGCGGGAGCCGGCAGCCCCCAGCGCGGGGAGACCTGGTCCTTGGGGGGTCTGAGGGAACCTGGAATTTGAGGAGTAGGAGAAGCCCGAGGCCCAGATCTTGATCACCCGAGAGGGCCCGCTGCAGGCATATGTTAGCGCTACCCAATCTCATGGGCCCTGGAGCTTTCCCCCCTATCCTGTGAAGCGAGGCGGCCAGCCAGGTGTAAGTGGCACTCTTTGAGGTGGGAGGCTCTAGAAATGGGGAAACTTAGTGCAATTGGACAGGAGCCCAACTCTTCTGCCAGCCGGTACCGATAGCGCCTTAAAGTCCAGGGCAGATGAGTTTCCCACTGTGACATGGGCTCTTCACCTTGTCACTGTCTTCCCCTGGTATCTGCTTTGAGAGTTGCTGGGTTTTAGAGTCCTTAACTGTACCAGCCCGTGTGGTTTCTGCTACTTACTACTGCCAACCTTTTGCTTTCATTTTATTGTCATTCACTACCCCCTACACCCCCACTTTCTACGGACTGTACAGGCCCGGCTTGAAAAGCCGACAGGACAGATGCATCCTGGGAAAAGTGGGAGGGTCCTCCGGGAGAGGCTGGGTTCCTGGGTTCCCTTTGGGAACTGAGATCGAGGTGTTTGGTCGGGAATCATTTAGGAAATAACTTTACTTTCCCTCCTTGACTTCATCTGCAAGTGCATGTTGGCAAGGCGGGAATCCCCCAAAGAGGCCTTGTGGTTTCCTGTATCAGTGACTGGTTTGTGTGTGGATGGAGGAGTGTAACGGATGGGTGGGGCCTTGTCCTCCGGTCTCCACCCTCCCCCCATTAGCCACACCCTTTTGCTGGATCATAGCTGCTCACCTAATTATAGCCTTGGCTATGTGTGGGGAAGAGGGGTGGTTGGTTTCAGTGGCAAGTAACACCTGAGTCCTCTCCCCTCCCAGGAAGTAGGCCTTTCCTCATCTCTGAGATTTGGCATGCTAACTGCCTCGAGCCTTCCTTTCCCAAGCCACTACGTTAGCTTTCATTTTGGGGAGAGGATACAGCTATTCCCTCCTTCCATATACACACCGGTTCTTAAGTATATTTGAGTCCAATCAGTATTTAATCTAGGAACTGTGACTTTATTTTATGTGGGTAATGGAATAAAAGATTTGGGGAGAATGAAGCAATGTTTCCAGAGAGGAATGAGATAGATTGGAGGTCCTTTTAATCTCCATCCTTACGCCAGTTCTCTTCTTGGCTCTAGTTGGAATCGAAGCCTCTTAAAATGGCAGATGATTTGGACTTCGAGACAGGAGATGCAGGGGCCTCAGCCACCTTCCCAATGCAGTGCTCAGCATTACGTAAGAATGGCTTTGTGGTGCTCAAAGGCCGGCCATGTAAGATCGTCGAGATGTCTACTTCGAAGACTGGCAAGCACGGCCACGCCAAGGTTAGAATTTCACTTCCATATCTTGCCTTCCCCTTGCCTCCGGTATCCTTGGGGCTCCTAGCAGCAAGCTGCCTTGAGTCCTGGCCCTCTACCTTCCTTTAGCTCTGTGTTTACTGTCTCATTCCTTTTGTTCAGCACTCAGCCCTTTCACACTACTACACCTGCTCCCCAGTCTTCAGTCTCTTCTGTCCCCTCATCATTCTCTGGTAGTCCCTCCATTTCTCCAGCTTTGTGCCAGTCTCTTGTCTTCATGGGCCTCTATGCTCCAGCTAATCAGCTGTTCCTTCCTTATTCCTGGCTTTTACTTTTTTTGTTTCTCTCTCTTCCCTTGAGCCTTTGTAGCTGCTCTTTGTTTCCATCACTCTTTCCAGGGTTTCTCCAGTCCTAACAAAGAATGCAGACTTCCCATGGAAGGACTCCAGTGTTATCTCTGAGCTTTCAAATCACCTTGCTCTGCCTCATTCCCCAGTTCTAGCTTTCCTTTTGACTCTGATGTAGAATCAGACTGCCTCTGCTTGCCCCAGACCACTCTTCTTGGGTTCCTTGAGCCTCCATGGTTTCTTGAGTCTTAACATTCTTGCTGGTGCTTCCCTTGTCACCTTGGACTTGTCTGTTTTTCCCCCAGATTTCAACCTGGTCCATTCTTGTTGAGTTTCTTGCAGTTTTGTTCCCTAATCAGTTTTTCTGTCTTCTGTTGACTTGACATTGATCTTGCTTATTCCCTAATGTTGAGATCCTTCTCTGGCTTCCTTCTGAGATCCTTTTTTGGCTTCTTTATTTCCTAACTGCATAGTTCTTTCTAATCTTCCCCCCAGTCCTTTTTTCTTTTCAGCTCTCTTCCTTTAACATTTCTTCCTATGTTCTCTGCCTTTTCACTTCTACCTTTCTCATTTCCCAAGTTTTCGGCCCCCTGTCCCAGTGTTTGGAGAACTCTTCCAAACTTTTTATCTAGACTCCTCCCGCTCCCCTGGGCATCTTGTTTGTCATTGTTTTTTTTTTTTTGTCACGGTAACTACTACTCTGAACATGCCCTACAGTTTTCCCTCGTGCTGTCAAACCCAACCTCAATGGTGGTCTTTTAGCCTCAGGTTTTTTTTTGTAAAGGTGTTAGTGTTTCTTTCCTGAGTTAACTGGTTTAATTCCAACTCTCCTGATCTTTGCCCCAACAATGTAGTCTGACTTCCCTCACCAGCCAAGGACAAGTCTTTATCTCTTCCATCCTAGAGTTTGGTTGGGTTTCTTTTGTGATGCATACATACAGGTTCACCTGGTTGGTATTGACATCTTTACTGGGAAGAAATATGAAGATATCTGCCCGTCAACTCATAATATGGATGTCCCCAATATCAAAAGGAATGACTTCCAGGTATGTAGATGGTCTGGATGAGGATGGGTTAGTGGTCTATGGGGGGAAAACATGAATTGGCCAGGAGAGCTTGTGCTGGGAGAGAAGAAAGAAATGGCAGGAGAGGATATTTGGTATTAGTAGTTTGCTGTCACCCCAGTTTGTTCGTCAGAACCTTTGCCCTCAGCCTACCTTCAGCTTCCTTCCCTGTCTGCCCCTAGCTGATTGGCATCCAGGATGGGTACTTATCACTGCTCCAGGACAGCGGGGAGGTGCGAGAGGACCTCCGTCTGCCTGAGGGAGACCTTGGCAAGGAGATTGAGCAGAAGTATGACTGTGGAGAAGAGATTCTGGTAAGGTGCTTCCCTCCCCATCTTTTTTTTTTTTTTTTTTTTTCAACCTGAAGACCTTGAAAAGCATTATCTCCCCATCTTTTGTGCTCAGTTTGCTCTTTATGCTTCTTCCTCTGAGCCCAGACATCTGTTGACTGTCCCCCTTGCTCTTCCAGATCACGGTGCTGTCTGCCATGACAGAGGAGGCAGCTGTTGCAATCAAGGCCATGGCAAAATAACTGGCTCCCAGGTGAGTGACAAAATTCCTCACTGTCTCTCTTCAAGCACTTTGTTGTCCTCATCAAAGAGTTGCTCTATTCTTAATTGTTCCAGGCTTTCTGCCCCTAGCCTGGTCCTGTCCTCCCATTTTCTTGCTGTTTAAGGTATTATATTCCTGTCTCACATGGTTTCTCTCTCCTACCTAGGGTGGCGGTGGTGGCAGCAGTGATCCTCGAGTCTGCAGAGGCCCCCTCCCCCAGCCTGGCCCGGCTCTGGCCTGGCCCTAGGCTGGACTCATACACAATTTATTTGATGTTTTATTTTGGTTTCCCCCACCCCCTCAATCTGTCGGGGAGCCCCTGCCCTTCACCCAGCTCCCTTGGCCAGGAGTGAGCAAGCCATGGCCTTGGTGAAGCTGCCTGCCTCTTCTCCCCTCGCACTACAGCCCTGGTGGGGGAGAGGAGGTGGGTGCTGCTTGTGGTTTAGGTTTTTTTTTTTTTTTTTTTTTTAATTCAATCTGGAATCAGAAAGCTGTGGATTCTAGTAAATGGTCTTGTGCCCTTCCCCTACTCATCCCTGGTCTGGTCCCCTATTCCCCATAGCCCTTTACCCCAAGCACCACCCCCACAGACTGGGGACCAGCCCCCTCCCCTGTTTCTCTCCCCAAACCCCTTTAGATGGGGAGGGAAGAAGAGGAGAGGGGAGGGGACCTGTCCCCTCCTCAGGCATCTGAGAGGGCCCTGCCCCCATGGGCTTTACCCTTTCCTGCGGGCTCTCTCCCCGACAAATTTGTTAAAATCAAACCTAAATAAAACTACAAGTTTAATATGAAGCCCCCAACTCAGCTGCTTATTTGAATCAAATGGTTATCTGCTGAGTGGAAGCTGCATTTGGAAAGCAGAAATAGACTGAGGTTTGCCATTGAGTTCATTGTGACCCACTGTCTCACTCTGATTTGCTGTGGACCTGCCAGCCATCCCACCACCCTCCAGGCAACCTTGGCCTATTCCAAACAGTTGGAGGGTTGGAGGCAACACAAACAGCAGCAGCCAGGGGCAGTGATAGGTAGATTTTATTGGCCTGGGACACACGGGAGAGGGCACCATCACCCATGGTGGGGTGGGGGTTGTTAGGTTGAAGATATAATCTGATGGTCACTTGTGGTAGAATCTCGGGTTCTGGCTGTGTTGGATGAAGGGGAGCCGAGGGCCAGGTTGGCTGGTAGCTGCAAAGCCCGACTGGTGGTGATGGTGACAAAAGGAGGGCTTTGTCAGCAGACACACTCTCCCTTCCACTTAATACCCTTACTGATAACCACTGCCAAGGAGGAAGGGAAGATTGGATGGTATGGGCCACCTGTCTGTCTACCTAATCCAGTTTTCCTGGTAGTATAGAGATTATTATCCTTACCTTTCCTGCTGGTTGCATCTGCACAGGGAGTTGGGGGGAGGCAAGAAGTCCAGGGGCTGGATGCAGAGCCTGCGGGTGCATGGGGCGCAGGGAGGACTGCAGAGAACAGAGTCAGGACCTGAGGCATACTAGGGACTCCCCTTAGCATAGCCCTAACCGTGATCTCCCAGGGCTCCATACTCACTGAGTCGGAGAATCCAGTCTGCTGGTTAGCATGCTCCATCTGCTTTTGCAAGGACAAGGCACCACCAGGCTGGAGGAACCCTAGGTGGAGAAGGTTATGTGAAATGAGTAGAGAATGAGACAAGGAGGACCCATGGAGCTACGGCTCCTGCATGGGGTATTGTCACCTGTCTGGGTGGGCTGAAAGTGGCCATGCACGGCATAGGGCTGTGGCTGTGGCTGAGATAGGTACTGCACTGCAGGAAACGCTGAAGGTGCTGAGAAAGGCAGGAGGCACAGTTGTCAGAACCTCCTTTTGCTTTATAACATTCTTCCCTCTGGGCTTTGAGGAAACCCCCCTCCCTCATTCCATCACTCACCTCTGAGTTGCTGACTAGGACTGTAGGCTGGCTGTGTGGGCCCATAGTGAGGTGGGGGCTGAGCAGTCCCATAGGCACCACCTGGGCTGCCTTGGAATTGCCCATGCTCTGGGGTCCCTGTGAAAGCAGCTGCTGAGCCCACGTAGTGCCGGGTCTAAGGAAGGGAGGACGAGAACTCACTGTCTGCAAACCCCTTGAGAGCAGAAACCTGGTGACTTGTGTATATCTCTATAGGCCCTGTTTTCCCCTATGCAGTAAGTGCGTGGGTGGAAACAGTAGAGAAAACCAGCTGGGGCTGGACATCCAATCCTACTTCTCTCACCGTAAGCACTTGGGGTCCAAACATCTGTTTAGCTCTGTCAGCTGCCATGAGGGTGCCTGGGCGATTGTGTCCTCCAGGGCTCCCTAGAAAGGAAGAGGGGCTTCAAGATGCTGAAAAGGGGGGCTGCAACCTCCAGGAGACCCCATTCTGTCAAGTGGTTTCTTTAGTCCTCACCCTGCATACTGAGGAGATGAGTTCCTGTGTGGACAGTCAAGCTCTGCTGGTACGCAGCTGATGTCAGGGTGGTCAGGTCACTGGCATGGAAGGAAGGCAGGTCAAAGTCAAGGACAGGTGCCCTCTCCCACCATTAAATTGCAATTCTTTTTTGTTACTTAATTCCAGTTCCACTTTTCCCCCATTTTAATCTTTAGCTCTCTGATCCCACCTCTGTTCCTTTCGCCTCCGTTTTTCTTCCTCATGTAAAACTTTCTTGAGCTGCAGGAAAAGCTGGTGCTTCTCTTCCTGTAGTGCCAAAAGCTTCTCCTGCAACTTCAGAATCTGGGAGGTGGGGCAGGGCAGGGAGGAGAGCATGAAGGCAGGGAGAGCCAAGGGAAGACGTTAAAGTTGGGAGAGATTGAGGGATTGCTTACTTGCTCCTTGGTCTCCTCTAGTGACATTCTCTCTTCCATCTCCTTTTTCTTCCTTCTCTCTTGTTCTTCTTTCATCTTCTGTTCCATCATCTTGTCCACCTCTTCTTCCTCTGGAGAATCAGGCAGAATGGGCAAGTGGCACGGTGGTGAAAATAATTCAAATGTTACAGATGGAAGACCATCAAAAACTACTTATCCCAACATGCCTGTATGCACCTGGTAATGGCTCTTTCCCTCGAGGGGATACGCTTTCCCTCGCTGCTACAGGAGGCAGGGAGAGGGAGGCTTTCTTAGGTGCTCTCCAAGGTCCTTCCCAACTCAAGGGTTCTGGGGCTTGGACCATGCCTCTCAACTCCCACCACAACGGGGCTGTTCATTCCCTCTAGCCTCGGCCGCGGGCGCACTGGTCTGGCCATGGGTGGAGGCCAGCCCTGGGAGAGCGCAGCCATTCTGGGCCGTGTGTCCTCCCGCTTTGGCCCCAGCTCACCCTGCCGCTTGCGCTCCCGCTCCATCATGATGTGCCGGTGCAGCGCCCTGGCCATGGCGTTGGAAAGCTTGGGGCGCTCCAGGAGCGCAGGCATGGTGCTGCCGGGGGCGCTCGGGCCGTGGGCGCCCGGCTCTGTCACTGACTGCCAGACCTCAGACCGGGCCTGTGGGGAGGCGGGCGCTCAGGGGGGGGGAACCGCGCCCGGCCGAGGCGGAAGTCCGTCCGCCCGGCCCGCTCGCCGCCCCGGTCACGCGTCCTCGGCGCCCGCCGCCCGGCCGGGCCCGCAGCCCCCGCTCCACTGCGCGCGCGGGCGGCGCCGGGGTCCCTGACCCCGCGCCCCCGCCCCCTTCCTCACCAGCCCCGGAGCCGGCCCCTCCCTACCCGCGTTAGCTGCGCTTTCTCCGCGGCCTCCGGCGCGTCTCGGCCCCCGCGTCACATCCGGCGCCGGGCCGAATTCTTCCGGAGTCGCGGCGGCGGCAGACCTCGCGGGTTGGGCGAGAGGAGAAGGCGGAAGCGCGCTGGGACGGGTGCCCGCGGCAGGGCGCGCGGGGTCGGCTGGGGCTCTCAGCCCTCTGACTTGGCCGAGCAGCGCCGCGGGGCGGCCCAGGGGCCGGCGGGCTGTGAGAGGGCCGCGCGCGAGACACACCGAGGCGGATGCTCTGAGACAGCGTTTATTGGCTCCTTAGAAATCAGAGTCAGTAACAACTGTACAGAGGGGCCCCATCTTCCTTGCGCCCGCCCTTCCCCACTCCCGCCCGATGGCCCCCGGAAAAAGCAGCTTCATGTGGGGCACAGGGGGATACTCCTCTGGGATTCACAGTAACCAGAAACAAAAACGGAAATAAATTAAGTGATGGGGGGAGGAGAGTAACAGGGAGTCGTGTTCCCCAAATCAGTGCATGAAGAGGGGTACCCAGGGCCCAGAGCTGGGCTCCCCCAAGCTCCCTCCTATTAGAGGGAGTGTTCTGGGCCGCTGGACATGGAGATGTGCCACTTCCAATCTAAATCTGAGAGGCTGCCTCCGTGCTCCTGCGCATCTGCCAAGATGAGCACCTGTGCATGCCATGAGTTACTGGAATGAGGTGGAGGCAGTCGTCACTCAGAGTCCATGGGCCCAAAGCCTAACTGTGCTTGTAGTAGTGGTGTCTCACCCCTCATTCCACCCGTACCAGCAGGGCATAGAGGAGTGTGGCCCCCTTCTCCTTAGTGACCCATTCAAGTTCGGCTGGACTGAAGTGAGGGTCAGGAGGTTCTCCAAGGGCAGCAGAAGGGGGCCCAGGGGTGTAGGAGCCAGGGCGCACGCACACCTGGAATGCCACCTGAGCCTGGTGCGTCCGCTGGTATTTGGGGTCCCGGAATCTGTAAGACAAGAAGCAGAAATAGGGGAGTGAGGACTCTGGCCCATCAGCTCTTCCCCTTTGCTAACTCTTTTCCAACCACGCAGGCTTTGCTGTTCCTAGGACATACTCCCCCACCTTATAGGAACTTAGCCCTGGCTGTTCTGCTTGAAATGCTCTTCTTCCCAAAGCCTGCTCATCTACATCCTTCACTTCCTTCCTTCAAGCCTTTGCTCAAACCTCACCTTCTTATGATGCCTACCTACCCTGACTACTTATTTAATGTGCCTGCTCCAATGTATTTCTCCTTCACCCCAATCTCCCTTTTCTTTGTTTCCATAGTACCTACTCTTTTCTTTTTGAGACAGTCTTGCTCTGTTGCCCAGGCTAGAGTGCCGTGGCGTCAGCCTAGCTCACAGCAACCTCAAACTCCTGGGCTCAAGCGATCCTCCTGCCTCAGCCTCCTGAGTAGCTGGGACTACAGGCTCACATGCCTGGCTAATTTTTTCTATTTTTAGTAGAGAGGAGGTCTTGCTCTTTACTCAGGCCAGTCTCGAACTCCTGACCTCAAGTTATCCTGCCTCAGCCTCCCAGGGTGTTAGGATTACAGGTGTGAGCCACCACGCCCAGCTATACTTATCATGTGTAAACACCATAGAGAGACAAGGTATAAGTTTCACAAGAGCAAGGTTCCCTTTTTTGCCCGCCAAGATAGCATATAAGTGGTATTTGTTCAATGAATGAGTGAAGAAAGGGCTGAGGTAGAGACTGAGCAACTGGCAAGACAGGGTGAGAAGAGGGGAGGGCAAATCATGAAGACCCCAGTGGCTGGCCTTGGGGCCCTCTCTTGATCTGAGCCTCTGGAGATCTCTCCCCACCCCTCCCGTGTACTCACTGCACTTTGGAGGCCAGGGTCTCGGCCCCAGCATATTGAAGGGAGGGGGAGAGCAGCACAGGTGGGGGCTGTTCTTCCCGAGGAGGTGCACAGTTCTCGCCGGGCTCCTCAAACCCTACCCCAGTCTCTCCCTTCAATGGCCGGCAGCTCAGGATGGAGGCAGTGCCTGGGAGGAGAGCTGGGTCAGGACAGCCTTTTTATTCCTCCCAGTGGCCCCCAGGCCCAGCCTACCCTGCCTTTGCCCACTCCACAGTACCTGCTCCCAGCTCCCCTCGGTCTAGTACCCTCCGTACAGCTGCCACATTACTCCCGTGATACGCCATGTGCCACTTCTTGGTTAGCGTCCCTGCCTCCAGGCGGGGATTCACCCTAGGACATGGACAGATAGGGCAGATAGGACAGAGGTCTCTGGATCCCCAAGGTCATGCCCTAGACAAGACGTTCTATCATTTCTTCCAGGTACCTTCTTGGGACCCCTCCCTGCACCCCCTGCTTTCACAAGGGAACAAAGATCAGCAGGAGAAAGGCATGACCCCTGCCCACCGTACCTGAGATTAAACCTGCACCAGCCAAAGGGCAAGGCATATTCCCGGGGAGGTTCCCCTCGGCGCCTGTGGGCCTCATCTCCTCGCAGCTTCCGGCAAGACTCACAGTAGCACAAGCTACGCTTCGGTGGAGGCATGAAATAATCCTCTATGGGAGAGTGAGTAGCAGGCTTGGTGCTATGGCTCCCGCCCTGAGTCTCCACCGCGCTGCTGCACTCCAGCTGGTCTCCAGGGCTCTGGGCATGGCCCTGACCTGGCCCTGGGAATGAGGAGGGTTCTGGGGGACTGGGACTCACCAGGAAGCAGCAGCAATTCTTGGAAACGGGAGCAAAGGGCATGGTACTCGCAGCTCTTTAGAGGGCTAGCAGCAGGCGGTGGACCCCAGCACACACTCTCCTTGATACCTAAGGGAGCAGAAGGGCACAGGTCACAGGAGCTGGGCTAGAAGTATGGGAGCAGGGGTGGGAGCAGGAGCCTGGTCCCTTTGGGCTGGCGCACCATCCACCATGTCTGCTTTCTCCATGTCCCCTTGGGTTCCAGCACTCTTTCCACTGGCAGCCCCTGGTTCAGGGCTCACGATTGTCACCTGCAGGAGAGAGGGGTGGTCAGCCGGAGCTTGGTCAGCCCCCAGGGTCTACTGATCCCCTTACTGGATAGCCCCGTCTCCCTGGCACCCCCTCCTCCCCGCCCCCATTGCCACTAACCTGCTCACACTGCCCATAGAGGTCCACGAGTGCATGGCAGGGCTGGGGCACATCTGGAACAGCCACCCCCTGGTCCACCCCATTGATGTGGAGATGCAGCCCCCCAGAGCTGTCCAGCCGCAGTCCCAGAATGGTGCCTTCAGGACATGTGTCCAGATTTGGCCCAAACTTCTCACAGATCTAAGAGGAGAGACCTACTATCTTCCAGACGCCAGACTCCCACCACAGCAGCTATCCCACCCTTTACTCCACTTTAGGTTGCCAGTCGCTGGGCTTTGCCTCCATGCTTACTGCCTAGACCCTACTCCCATTTCAATTACCTAGAACCCTCTCCCCTTTCTCCCAACTGTAACATTCTCAATGGCAGGGACACAGGAGGCGGCTGCAAGCCTGAGGCCAACCAGGACATGGCACTCACACCCTGACCTGCCCACTACTGTCCCCCTTTAGACCTGTGGCCCCACCTCCAGGGATAGGGATCCCACTCCCCCTTTTGACCAGCCCCTCCCTACTCAAAGGCCTGGCCCTCTCCCTTCTCTCTGGCTCCCTACTCACCTTGAGACCATTGTGGAAGACCCCATGGCCCCGCAGCAGCCAGGCTGCCCGTTTGAGGGCACAGGCGGAGGCAGGGAAGTTGAGCCGCTCAGGCGGGCAAGTGATGACTCCCAGGACAAGGGAAGATGTCCACTGTCGGTTCAGGAAGTCTATTCGCACCTAGGGGAGAAGAAATTACTCCACAATCATGGCTTCCTGGGAAGAGCCAGGGTCCTCACCCCAGCCAGGCAGGGAATGTGGCATCTCCCAGAGTATGGCTTGAGATGCTGTCCTTTCTGATGCTTAGAAGGAATAGAAACTGCAAATTCAGTTGTTCCCTTCCCTTTCTGAGCCTGATCTTACTGCTGCCTCTGTAAGAATTCTGGTCCCTAGGAGCTTCCTTCCCCTGGCTAACTTTGACAGATATTTCAGTTTGCAACAGAAAGGCCCCCTCCTCTGGAAAGCCCCCCCTATTTCCACATACAGGATCAGGCATCTCCCTGGGACTCCTCCAGCTCCTCCCTACTGCTTCCCTCACCTGTCACCAGGTGGGAGCTTCATGGTAACTGATTTACAACCCCCATTACAGGTTACAAACAAAAGCCCAGGAAGCTCATCCAAGTGGCTTGCTGCCTTTTTTCCTCCACCTGAAAAAGTCTTTCTCCAAGAGGGTTGGCTCTGGGCCACCCTAGAGTAAGAGGAACTATGGCTAAGGAGGCAGAGCTCACCTGGACCAGCAGCTGGGGCACCAGGGGCTGGCTGATGACAACAATGCCTTGATTGTAGCTGGCCACCCGAGTGGCTGTACGGTTCCCATTGGACAAGAGGATATTCTTCCCGTGGTTCTCCAGGAATTCAAGGGCTGTGGGCATAATACCCACTTGATTCTGGCCCTGCCGTGGAGGAAGAGGTTGAACTGCATGGGTTGCCAATGCCAGGCCCACCCCACCCCAGTGGGGTTTACACAGAGATTGCGCCTCCACTGGACAATTAGAGAACCCAAAACAGGCCTGGCATCTGGTGGCCCACCAACTGCCCATCCGTGTGCACAGTAGGTCCTGCTGTAGCCTCTTACTCCCAGGCCATGCTCCTCGCCTTCGTCTTCCTCCTCGCCCTCACTGCCGGTGTCCGAGCTGGGGGAAGGCGGATGAGTGCCTTCTGGCTCCTCCAGCCTCGTGGAACTGACAATAGACACACTGCGCACTGGCCCGTAGAGATCCAACACAGCCCACACATTCTGCAGGCACACAAGACCCAGGAAGTCAGGATCAGCAAAAGACCTCAACCCCACTCCCAGAACCCAAGGAAGCGCTTAGGTCTACCTTGGCAATGCCAGTGGCTGCAGGCCCCATATCCTCTCCATCTACTAGGATGTGCATCGTGTCATCTGCCCCCCGACGAACGCCCACACGGCTCCCTACCTAAGACCAAGGTGAGACAAGGACAGATGCTCAGCCCACCTTTCCCTGCCACCTCCACTCCCAACCCCTCTCCTGTCCCTGGAGCCAGTTGCTTCACCCCCAGCCTCTCTAGGTTCCGGCCATAGTTCATCCTCTGGAGCTGCCCATCACGCCTCACTTCACAGTTGGACACCATCCAAGTGGTCTTAGTCCGGAGCTCCGGCAGGGAGGGAGGCAGCCCTGGGCCAATGCCTGCTCCAGGCCCCATCTCCCCTGGCACTAGCGTAGTCAGCCCCAGCCGGAGGGAACCTGCCCATTTCTCATCCAGCTCCTCCACTTTCACCTGTGAGAGAGAAAACAGTAGCTGGCCCTGTGGTGATGGGCCTGGCAACCCCCTCTGTCACATCTCGACAACCCACCTCAAAGACTTCCTCAGCCTTAAGCTCCTTGGTGCTGAAAACAAGGCCATGAGCATAGCCAGCCGCACGTACTGCCCTTGTGCCATCCTCCTCCAGGGTGACATTCTTGCCACAAGTACTATGGAATCGGTGAGCCACGCCAGCCACTGTGGAAAGATGGCACCAGAGGAAGGGCCAGGATTGGAGGAGCAGGCTTCACACAGGACATAAAGCAAGGCTTTCAGATGAAACTGAAGTGGACACAAAGTCCCCATCTACCATTACTCCTCAGGGCCTCTTGACATCTCCTTTCACCACAGCAAGATTCATTCCCAAACCTGGTATGCCCAGTTTATGGCATCCTGGCCACTTGATGGCAGGGAAGTGTCCAGGCTCTGAGTACCAGGTGTAACCTCCCCCACCCCCCTGGTTGGCTGCTTGCCACCGTGGGCTGTTCCCTCCCTGTAGCCTGCAGCTACCCAGCCAGCCATCTTTGAACAGATTCCCTGACCTGGAAGCTGTACCCCTCAGCCCACATCAGACAAGCAGAGCCCACCTTCCCTCCCTGATGTCACACCTGGGGAGTGCAGGGGGAATGACTTCTCAGTGGCAGTGTTGCTGGTCGCCAGGCTGTTGTCCATGGGGCCAGTGGCACTGGTGATCGACACTTGGACACACTGGCCATAGAGATCCACTACTGCATACACCTCTGGGTAGGAAAGGAAGGAGTCAGAAGGCTGGCAGCTTGGATGGCCTAGGCTGAGGGTGGCAGGTCGAAAGCCACAGAGTAGTCACCTTTACCCGGAGGCAAGCCTGAGCAGGCAGCGCCTTGGTCCTGGCCGTTGATGAAGTAGTGCAGATCGCCCTTGGCAGTTCGCATCATGCCAATTCGTGCACCTGTACCCAGTGCGTCCAGGTCACACCCATAGTTGTTGCGCATCGTGTTACCATCTTGCATGATGGCTGTGCCACTGGGGAGATGGGAGAAGAGGTAGATTAGCCTCTCAGCTTCATCTGTAACACTAACCCCTGCCCAGTCTCTACCTGTAAGAACCTTCGGTACCTTGGACTGGGGTCTTGATCTAGGTCTGAGGCCTAACCCTATCTCCTTTGTCCCTGGGATCCCCCCCAAGGAAAAGCAGGAACTACCCTAAGAGGAAGGAGGATTGAGCCTTTGCAAAGCTGGGTGTGGCTTCCAGAATTGAAATGAGGCAGCCAGATCCCCTTAGTCTGCCACCACCCATGCCCACCCCAAGCCCAAACTCTGCTTCCCTGATCCCAGCCAGCTCCACCCAGTCCTGCCAAGGTGGCCCCCAAAGCAGGTAGCCCAACCTCAGCATCCACGTATCATAGTCAATGTCCGTCATAGTGTTGGGGAATTCCAGGTCTTCAGGCCGAATAGCGGTCACTCCTGGGAGGAGGCAGCAGTAAGTCAGCGCTAACCTCCTAGGCCACAGGCATTCCGTACCCCCCAACACACACACAGATGCCCCCTCACCAGCCTCAATGGAGCCTGACCAGCGGTCCACCATCTTCTGAATGACAATTTCAAACAGCTCTCCATCCCGCAGGGCCCTGCCAAGGAAAGTGGTGATCAGGGAGGCTTTACTTGGGTGGTTGAGGCTGGGCAGTTATAAAGTGGGGACATGAAAGCCCAGAGACTAACCGGTTGGAGATGACGATGGCATCATTGAACTCGCTGCGGCAGTTGTGGCGAAGTGCAGTGCGGCCCCCATTTGTGATGACTGCATTACTGCCATGCAGCTGGTGGAAGCGCAGGTCAGAGCCCCCAGCCCCTGAAGAAGGGGAGCTCGGAGACACTTGGTTGTTCCCCTCTGGGAGTGGTTCAGGGACTGGAGGCACCTCTGCAAGAGAGACACCACCCATTAGGCCTCCAGGTGTTTCGAAGGCCTCCCAAGGCCACCCTAACCCCCTTACCCCAGCCTAGCCCGGCCCTCACCCACGTCGTCCACAATGGTGGCCTGGGCTGCCTGGCCATAGAGATCCACAACAGCATAGACACCCGGGGGCACATTCCAGGCAGCAGGGCCCTGCGTCATTCCATTGACAAAGAAGTGGAGAGTTCCGTCCTCCCGCCGCACCACACCTACCGTGTCCCCTGCCTTGGAAGAAGGGGGGGCTGGAGTGAGGAGTCAGGCAGAGCTCCTGCCTGGGTTGGTCCTCCATTAGCCCCGCCTCGCCTGCCTCCCCTACTGCTGTGAGCAGCCAGTACAGCCACTCTCCCACCTTGAGGCGGTCCAGGTTGTGCCCATATTCATCTAGGATGGTTGTCCCGTTGTGCATCACCCCATTCCCAGTCATCATCCAGGTCCCTAGGGGGACAAGGAGTGGCAGAGGGCATGAAGGGGAATGCAGGACTCCTCTCCCTTATATACGGCCCCCACGTTGTTCCCCCAAGCCCATAGCCCACCTTGCCTTTTCTTTGACAGCCGGCTTTCTTCCCTGAGCAGGACTCTGCAATTCCCAAGCCAGCCACAGGCCCTACCCACGTGGCACTCCCCAGCCACTGAATGAGTCGTCACAAGTGTGACAAGTAAATAAGGGGCTGAAGAACAAGTGCCAGGGCTTCAGGGACAGTCCTCCCTAAAACCCTATCCTGGCCCTGCCCTTTTTGGGAACTCACCAGAGCGCAAGTTGGTCATGGTGGAAGGCAACTGGAGGTAGGCAGGGTTGTGGGTGGTGACACCAATCTCAATGGAGCCAGCCCATTTGTCCACCATCTTGTCAATGCGCACCTGGAATACCTCTCCGTCCCGCAGGGCTCTGCTGCTCAGTACCACGCCATGATTGAAGTCATCGGTGGCGCTGAGGGCACAAAAAGTGTGGATTCAGATCCCTCATACTCTGAGTATGCCAAGGCTTAGCCCAGCAGTGCCCACCAACACCCACTGCCCAAGCCAATCAACTAAACCTGAAACTCCAGGAGGAGCCCAGCTTTTCTGTACAAGGCTCTCCAGACTTCTGCCTCCCTCCTCTGCCTCCCGCTTCCCTGCCCTTCCCCCCTCAATCCCATTAGAACCCCTTCCGCAGGCTTCTCCCCACCCCATGGGCCATACTGGGGCCTCAGGGCAGTGCGTCCCTCGTGGGTGATGGCTGCCTTCTGCCCACAGTTAGGGTGGAAGAGCAGGCGCTCAGGTTCTGCCTGGGCAGCAGGAGCAGCACGGCGGAGAGCACCCTCTGGGGACAGCGCCCGCAGGATGGCATTGTTCCGGCGGAGACGGTCACTGTGGTTGTTGTTGTGGACGATGGTCACCTTCACTGCCATCCCGTACAAGTCCACCACACCATACACCACTGGGGGTGTCAAGGGGGTAGCCACTCCTGTGGCAGTGGAAGGTGCAGGGGTTTCGGTGGGATGGGGAGAATGAGGGGAAAAGAGTCAAACACAGGCAGACCAAGCACCAAAAAGAGGCAGGAAGAGAGAGACCCCCGTCCCCACACTCACCAAAAGCCCTGGCCCAGCAGCCCTTTCTGAGCGTCCCCTTACCCTGATCGATGCCATTAATGAAGAAGTGCAGGGCGGAGTTGGACTTCCTCGTGAGGCCAATGTGGTCACCCTCCTACTTAAAGCAGAAAGATAGCTCAGTTTGGAATCTATCCACAGCCAGGGTCCAGAGCAGTCCTGGGAACTTCCCACCACCTCATTCCACAAGGGAACAACTCTAAAAGGTGTTCATGTAAGTCTCAGACCACCCTGCAGGACAAGTAGGACAGGTCTTGGATCCCTGTTTTCCTGGCACGACAATTTCCACATTTCCTGAATGCTCAATGCAAGTCAGGCACTAAGTTAAACCATCTCACAAGCATTCATTTCTTAAGTCTAAGTCTATAAAATAGGTACTACTAGTAAGCTCATTTCAGAGATTAGGGGGAGAAAAAAGCAACCAAAAAGGGTAAGCATCTGGCCTCAGTTCACCACAAACAGCCAAACAGTAAGAGGAATTGAACCATCTGACTCCAAAATCTGAGTGCCTAGGCCGGGCGCGGTGGCTCACGCCTGTAATCCTAGCACTCTGGGAGGCAGAGGCGGGCGGATTGTTTGAGCTCAGGAGTTCGAAACCAGCCTGAGCAAGAGCGAGACCCTGTCTCTACTAAAAATTAGAAAGAAATTAATAGGACCACTAAAAAAATATATATATAGAAAAAATTAGCCAGGCATGGTGGCACATGCCTGTAGTCCCAGCTACTCGGGAGGCTGAGGCAAAATCTGAGTGCCTAACGGTTGGGAAACCCTGCCTTCTCAGAAAAGATAAAGAGACTTGCTTGCTCTAGGTTACAGAGACGACCACTGGTGGTTCCCAGGCAGGGACACAGAGTACCTGTGGCTCCCCTGGGGAGTGGCCTAAGGCACTGAGCCTCACCCTCACCTGTAGCTCGTCCAGACTGAATTCACAGTACTCCCGGCGGGTGCCCTTGCCATTGGTCAGGATGCCACAGCCACTCATCATGATGGTGCCTGGGTGAAGGCGGACACCCTGGTTAGGAACGGGCTTCCTTCCACTCAGCAATCCCAAGCCTGCATCCCTACCCCTACCCAGGGCTGGTACCTGACTGGAGGTTGGTCATGGTGGCCGGGTACTCCAAACTGTTGGGGTTATGGGTAGTGACACCAATCTCGATGGAGCCTGACCACTTATCTACAAGCTTGTCAATACGGATCTGGTGTTAAGTGGCAGCAGAAGAGAAGAGCAGGGAACATATTAATAAATGCAGAGGAGGGACCCTCAGACCTTAGTTGTTCCCCAAGCCCACCCTCCCAGCATCAAGAGTTGAGCCCCATCTTTAGCTCCGAGGGGCAAGGCACCAGCTGGACCCCAGGATCTTGCACACCTCAAACATCTCGTTGTCCCGAAGTGGGCGGTTGGTCATGACAACCCCATTGTTGAATTCATCCAGGGGCCGCCGGCGCTCAGCTGTCTTATTATTGTTGCTTAGTTTGATGAGGGTCCCACACTTCTCGTGAAAGAGCAGGGCGTCATTGGAAGTGAGGATGGGTGAGGTGGCAGCACTACTAGATGCCAGCCCATCCCCTGCCGGTGGGGAGCTCAGGTTCACATTCAGGAGCCCCCCGTTGTAGGCAGACAGGATGGCGTTGCTCACCACCTCAGACAGCTCCATGCTGGCAAAGTCTACAGCAGCAGGATGGAAGGAAGCTGGGATGAGGCTCTATGCCCTCAGACTTGGTGCCTCTCTTCCTACCCCTCTCCTGAGGTCCCTCCCTTATTTCCCACTCCCCTTCCCAGGACCTCCCCAAAGCCCTCACCATTATGCGACTCAAGGCTGTTAGGAAACGTCTCCGGCCGGGCCTGCACTTGGGACACCATGAAGGCTGGGGACCAGGTGGGATGGGAGGGGAGTAAGGGTTCAGCCCCTACTTCAGGGCCCACAGCCAGGAGACCCCATCCTCTTACCCCTGTTCTCCCCTTCAACAGACTCAGGGGTCTGAATGGCCCTGCCCACACCCAGCCTCTCTTGTTACTGCATTTCCCCCATTCCTTCAGTCATGCCCTCTACCCCACCCCTCCACCATTGCCCTTAGCTGTGTTCTCACCTTCATCCCCAGAGGTCCCCTGTTCAGCCAAGCCAGAGTCTTCAGGGGGGGCCGAGGGCTCGAGGGGAGGTGTGGGGATGGGAGTAGGGGAGCTGAAGCCTGGCTCAGGGGGTAGCACGGTGATCTGGGTACACTTGCCATAAAGGTCCACGACGGCCCAGACACGAGCAGGCAGGCCTGTGGCTGCCACACCACAATCCCGCCCATTCACCCAGAGCCGCAGCTCCCCAGCAACTGTGCGCTCCACACCCACACGGTCCCCTTCGCCAAGCTGGTCCAAGTCCTGACCATACTCCTCCAGCACAGAGCGTCCATCTTTCAGCACCGAGCAGCCAGACACTACCCACGAGCCCCCCTTCAGCCCCGTGGCACTGCTTGGGAAGTCCAGCACACTAGGGTCCAGCGCCGTCACCCCAATCTCAATGGAGCCACTCCAGGAGTTGACCTGGGATGGGGTGGAGGACAGAGGCTCAGGATGGGCCACTTCATATTCCACAGGCCACTGTGTCTCACTTCTCAGACAGTTAACTGGCTTTTTGTCCCTCTTGGGACACTAATCTAGAGATGCAGATCTGCAGCAATTTTCTGGACTCTGTCTCAGTAATTATTTGGGCACGTTTTCCCCTAACAACTCTACTCTACACTCTGTGTCTACTACACCACTCCTTTCCCACCCAAGCAGGCTAAAATTCCCTGGTTCCAGCCTCTTGCCTTCTCTAACTTCTCTGGTCTCTATGGCTCTCCAACCATCCAAATTCACAGGCTTCCTCTGCCCATACCTCTTGCTCCTGTATATCACACTCTTCCTCGGGTCTAATGCTTTCCTAGGCTCAGGCTCCACCCAGATTCACGCTCCTCCCAAAATCTTTCTTTGAGAATTACACACCTCCCGCCCCCTAAGTATTTTTCTTCACACATCTTCCTAGCTCTACCTGTGAGTTTGTCCTTCAGTGGTTTGTTCTTTCCTTGGTATCTCTCTTCTCTTTCCATCACATCCATGACATCTCTCCATCCTCCATCCCCAAGAAATTGTTCCAGGTCTGTTCCCCAGCCATTCTAATGGGTGAGCCCCCATGTCCCTTCCCAGCTTCTGGGTCTTGAGTAAACTCAAGTTCTCCATGTCTCCTCAGACTGAATGTGTCTGCTTCATCCTCACTTCCCGCTCGTCGCCTGGTGCTTTACAGTCTGTCGGTTCCCTCTGGGTACCCGGTGATGTGCGTTATTCTGACTGGCCTACCCCATCTCCCTCCTAGTCCCCTCCCACCACCCTCATCTCGGTTCCGCGGCCCGAGCTCTGCACCTTGCGGTCGATGCGAACGGTGAAGACGCGTCCATCGCGCAAGGGTTCCCGGCTCAACACCAGCCCGTGGTTAAACTCCTGGCCCGGCTGCTGCCGCCGCGCTGTACGCCCACAGGCCGACAGGCTCACCAAGCGCCCAGTGCGCGGGTGCAGCTCCCCGCCGCTGCCGAGACCCCCGCTGGACCCTGGTCCTGGGCCGCCCCCGCCGGGGCCCCCACCCCCGCCCGGCCCCGGCCCAGGGCCTCCCCCAGACCCCCCACTCCCACCCGACCCCGCCGCCATAGCCGCTGACACGGGGGCCGCGCGACAGCCGCGCTTGGCGGCACCGTGGCAACCGCGATGGACAGACACCCTGAGGGAATACGACCGAGGGCTGGGGCCAGATATGCTTTACGGCACTGCCGGGCAAGTAAGCTGCCCGGGCTAGGGAACTAAGGACTACCAACGGTGGGAACAGAAGGACGACGCGGTCGGGGAGGCTTGCTTTACGGCACGGCGAAGTGACGGAGTGGCTCCAAGAGGGGTGAAGACTTGGGCAGGGAGCTTTTGCGACAGTGGAAGGAAAAAACGCCTGCCTGGGGCTGGAACCCAAACACTTTCAGCTTTGCGACAGTGGCACCGACGACCCCGCCCTCGCCGGGGGAGGTGACATCTTGAAGTACTCGTTTTACGTCAAGAGGGGGGGTGTCTTCCCTTTGCGAAATAGGCTTCAGAGTGCTATGAGCCAGGCCTGGAGGACCCAGAGAAGAGAAGCGGTAGATTTATAAGTGAAAAATCTCTGTTCTCCACACCACTGAGACCGGAAATGTCTTGCGACAGTGTCACAATCCCTCCACTTTGTATCACACCTCTCCTGGGAGGCAGAGCGAGTGGATTGTCGGGGGCAGCGGGGAAAGCTGATACCTCAAGTCAAGCCCAACCTGAACTCCAATTCAACCAAACCATTAGATTTTAAAGCTACAAATAAAGAGTACAAAGAAACCCCGACAAGCATTTTCAAGCAACGGTGCCGACGATCCCAAAAGATCCCCCTAGGGCTGTTAAACCCCCAGCCCAACTGCGATGCTCGCCGTTAAGTTGGAGGTCTGTGACATCACAATTAAGGCTTCTCGCCCTCTGGCCAGGCCCCCTGGCTATGATTGGTTGATTTGGATGAGGGCGGTGGTGAAGGAAAAGGGCGGGAACAAATAGCAGAGACAAAGAAAGAAAGTCTTTGGGTAGGACAAAAAAAAAAGGGTGGGGAGGGCCTCCCAGCCTGAGGCCCCTATAGGGAGTCTTGATTTCGCCCACTGCGGCTCCGCTGAGCAGAGGGGCGGGGACCCTGGCCTGAGTCCTAGTGTCCCCGCCCACCGCGGTGGGGGCGGGGCCTCGGGGTGGGGCTACATGGAACTGGGAGGCTGGGCGGGGTAGCTGAGAGTGGCCCCCTGGGGGGGCCATGGAGCAGCCGGAGGCTCTAGGGGCTGCTGGCCGCCTCAACCAGGAATCCCCTCGAGAGGCAATCAGAGGAGTGCCCGGAGGGGTCAGAGGAGTCGAAGTAGGCGCCGGGCAGCCCTCTGGAACAGTCTTGTTTCACGATTCTGGGGTCCCCCTGCACTCTGGGAACATGATAGTTCGCAGTTCTGGTTCAAGCTGGCCCTCCAGGGGAGGGCCCAGTCAGCACCCTGGGGATGTTACGGGCCACAGCCTTGGGTCCAGCACATACCATAGTGGATTCAACCCCCTCAACCCTGGAATCAGTGTATTCGAGGCTTACAGCACCGGCTCTGGGGGGCCTGGGGTGAACAGCTCGGGGTGCAGTCCGCAGTCTGGTTCAACTTGCTTGCACCCCCACACCTCCCAGGAGGACCGGCCTCGGAGCATCCTAAAAAAGAACAGCTCCATCTTGATGCAGAAATCCCCCACTGCGGAGAAGGAGCCCAGCTCTGCTAGCAGGTGGCCCAAAGTCCGGAGGGAGGGGTTCAGGACCCTGGCGGGTGAGAGCCAGAAGGGAAGGGGAGAAGTCCTGAGAACTAGAAGTTAGAGTAGATGAGTGCAATCGCTGCTCTCCCAAAGGCTCCAGGCCTTTGGGAGAGTAGCAGGTGCCCCATAAATCCTGGCTACATAGCACTGTGATTATCACTGGGTCTGACTCCATCCCCAGCCTCTACAAGGGGATGTAAGAAAAGTTTTTTGAATGACTGGAAGAATGAGAGAGGGCTGTGAGGAAGGGGTTACAAGAAGTTCTCCTCCCCCTTTTCTGTATCATCCTCTTACGCTAGGAAAAAGTGTCAGCACTGGGATGAGATGAATATCCTGGCCACACACCACCCCCCTGACAAGGACTACGGATTTATGAAGGTGGATGAGCCCAACACTCCCTACCACAGGTGGAGCCCTCAGCCCTAACCCTTCAGCCTGGACTCTTCTCTGTTGGAAGGTGGAGACAAATGGAGAAGGCAGAGAAGCCTTAGAGGCTGGATACTGCCTGATGCTCCTCCCCTGCTTCCCCTTCCTCTGCAGGCTAGAGGACAGTTTTGAGGATCTCACTGCCGGGTCCTCTCACAAAGTGACTCCTGAAGCACTGGCAGAGAGGTGAGAGTCCTCAGAGATAAGTTGGAATGTGGGGCCTCTTCCTCCCTTCGCCCCTGAACTGAGGTCTGAGGCAGCTATGCTTTTTGGCACCCAAAATGAAAGGTACTACAGTTCATATCAGGCCTGACCAAGACTGACTGGGAGGTCAGCCAGCTTGGCTCCATCTACCACCTGCCCCCATTGTTGTTCTCTCCCTTCGGTGTCCTCAACTAGTTTCCCTCCTCTTCAGGCTTGCAACAGTGGATGATTTCTGCCCCAGGGTCCTCCAGTATGGTGATAACAGAAGCTCAGGGTCTCCAAACGATGTTCCCAGGAAATGTGAGATGAGGATTGGGTATCGAATGGAAAGGGGAGGTGGAGTGAACTTTCAGCAGGAGCCTGGTGTGAAAGCCAAGCTCTCACAATGGTCCACAGACTCCAGTGATTTTGACAAGCGCCGCAAGGCACACTACGATGAAGGGAAGTTCCTCAAGGCTCAGAAAAACCAGCTCTTGGATGATGACGAGGACAGCAATGGGGGTAGTGTCAGTATCAGCAGTGGCAGTCAAGGCGTGATGCTGAACCCAGAGCCCAGGCCTGTTCAGAGAGCCTGGGCAGGAGGAATGGCTAAAGAAGTCAAAGATGAGACTGCCTTGGTGACCAGGAGCCATATCATTGCAGTCACAGGTTAGCTATGGTGGGGCACCAGGGACTCAAGGGAGTGGTAGTTCAGAAGTCTGCATCATAGTCTGTCTTCCTCAATGGACATCAGCCCAAGGTCTTGCTGCCTGTCATGGAAGTAATGCTGGGAGGTGGCCCCAGAAAGGAGTAGGGTCCCCACTCAAGATAGCCCCAGAGATGGTTGGCTGGTGAGAAACAGAAAGCTCAGGAGAACCATGGGGCATGGAGTGGTCACTGAAGGTTTTCTCAGGTGGATGGTGTGAGAGCAGTAAATGAGATGAGGATCTGGGACTTGAGCTTCTCCCCTGTGGTGGGGTCCCATGATGGACACCTGGGAGGCATGGATACACCAGGTGGCCATAAGACTCAGATTAATTTAGAGGTTCCTCAGATTCCTCTACCAGCAGCAGTCAGTCCTCCCTGGCTTTGCCTATCATCGTGTTGGAGCAGGAGATTGGTCTGCAACGGAAGGAGTATTACAGCAAAGGAAGATACCTCAGGTCCTGCTCCCACCCAGAGCTTGAGGAGGACTCAGAAGATGAGCAGCAGGACAGTGAGAGCCATGGTGGGCCAGCCTGGGGGGCAGGGGGCCTGAGAGCCACCAGCCAGATGGGTGCCCCAGCCCTGATCCCATGATTCTTCCAGGCTCTGCCAGCTTGACCTGGGTGATTGAGAAGCCCATGAGCACTGAGGTCCACCTACTGGACCACATGGGAAGCCCCTTTAGGGATTACAAGGCCACTGAGAGCTCCCTGACAGTGACAGTGACATTATAGCAGGCTGGTGAGGGCACCAGGCCACCATCTCCTTGGGCCTGGCTCTTGGCAAGCTCCCATCTCCTGACCTCCCAATTCTTTCAGGCCAGTACCTCAGCAACAGGTGGTAAGAGAGGCCCTAAAGATCCTGGAGTCCAAGACCCACGTTGCACAGGAGAGGAACCAGGGAGGCTCAGAAGGGGCTGGGACCCCATCCAGCTTGGCACTACCCACTGGCTCCATTTCTCCTCCTTGACTCCTCTCTGCCACTCCACCCACTCCAGGTACTTCCAAGTCCTCCAAAGACGAGTCTCAAGTGATATCCACCTGTGGTCAGTAGCTGGTGGCCAAGGGGCTGAGCTGGCAAAGCCCAGGGAGTTCAGAGAGGGAACATGGAAGCAATCAAAACCCCTCAAGCTAGAATGAGTGCAGACATGAGCTTGGGCAGAGGCAAGGGTGTGCTTGCACTGGCCCCAGAGGCAGAGGGGTTGGGTAGGAAGGTTCTAGGGAATCTGGGGGTCACATGGGAAAGATTTCATGCCTGATGCAAAAAAGCCACTAACCCAAACTCTTCTGTCTGCAGATGAAACTCTGTGGCTTCAATGGACTCAGGAAGAAGAAACCGAACAATGGGAAATGTAGCCAACTGAGGGTGGGGTGGTGGCCCCTTCCCTGCCCTCACCACCCTAGGGGTGGACAATAAAGAGAGGAAGAGCAGGAGTCTGGGGGCTGTGAATCAGGTGCCCAGGATGAGCCTGCTCAGTCGTCGAGTGGAGGGTGGGGGGAGTTCACATGCAGGAAACCACGAAGGCAGAGCCGAGAAAAGAAAGCAGGGAGCAGTCGTGGATGCAACAGGAACATAGGATCCCGAGAAGGCCCAAGCTGCAGCAGGATGACAGTGACTAATGCAATTAATTTACTGAACCATAAATTTAGCAGTATCATCTTCTTTAATTCTTACAGCCCTAGAGGTAGGGGTTATCATTCCTATCTTTCAGATGAGAAAACTAGGAATCGGAGAGCTTGCCCACGGTCACACAGCCTCCAAGTGAAAGAGCTAGGATTTGAACCTAGATCTGCCAGGCCCCCAAAACTCAACCACTAAAGGACAAAGAAGCAGTCATAGACTAGGGTGCCTAGGAGGAAGGTGACAGCAGATAGTCTCTGAGGGCGGGGCTGTGGCTTCTCTGATCTCAGGCCCCCCTTCTCTGCCCTGGCCCCGCCCCTGCCCCTCCCAGTGCTGCCTGGAAGTGTGGGGTGAGAGCTCCTCCTAGAACACCCCTTCCCCTTGGGGAAAGAATTGTGCCCCTGGGCCCTACCCAGCAGAGGACCCACTCCTCCTTCCCTGTCATCTCCCCTCCTGGGGCAGGGAGTGGCTCCACTTGCATCCCCACCTGCCAGTTGGCCCACAGTGATCAAGCTGAGATGACCGTCAAGCTGGATTTCGAGGAGTGTCTCAAGGACTCACCACGTTTCCGGTAAGTATGTGTTGGTCTGCCGGGGGCTGAGGAGAGGAAGGTCTAACATCCCCCCATACACATATGCTGCGCGCACACACAACTTTCCCCTGGCCGGATCTTCTTTCAGGGAGTAGGCCTCAAAGGGGACAAGAGTGAGCTTGTGGGCCAAAGTGGCACCTCTGCTATCAAACCAGGGTATTCCAGTGCCCTCCGCCCACTGCATGCACCTCTTGGCCTCTCCAGCCTCTCTCTCACCCCGAGAGCTGGAATTCCCTCCTGACTCTCACTAGGACCCCTGCCCCTCCCCCAGCACCTGCTCTGGGGCGGTTAGCAACTTCCTGCCCTCGCCACATCCACCCTTCTTCTACCCTTCCTGCTCTGGCCCTGGCTGTAGTAGCTCCCAGACGGTGCAGAGTGAGCGGAGCAAGAGAGCGCGGGTGGGCAGGTCTACTCAACCCAGCAGCTTCCTCGGTCTGTACCCACCACCCTGAGACTCCAACCCTGACCCTGACGAGGCAGACAGACCGATGGCCCCAAGCTCTGTGCTTGTGACCCCATCCCTTGTTTCCCAGAGCCTCTATCGAGCTGGTGGAAGCTGAAGTGTCAGAATTGGAGACCCGTCTGGAAAAGGTGACCCTGACATGGAGAGGTGACCCAGGAGTGGGTTAGGATGAGAGGGGTGGAGCCAGGGAGAAAGTTGGAGACAGAATGAATCCAGGCATTACTGAATGCTAATTGCGTAGGATAGATATTTTGGGAACTACAGAGTAGCAAAAAGGGTGGCTGGTTCTTTGCCCTCAAGGAGCTCAGGATCTTGGAAAACAAGACTCACTCATGGACTTCCTTGTTCAGTTCCTGAACCCCTACATTGTGCCAGGCCCTGGGCATTCAGAGAAAGCAAGATCATTTCTGTCCCCAAGGAGCCCAGAGACTGACTGTGGAAGACAAACTAGTAAAACATTAAAACACAAGATAGTAAGGTCTTCCCTGACTGCTCTATAAAACAACATGTGCACACAACTACACACACATATACTCCCATTCCCATATCCCGCTTTGTTTTTCTTTATAATGTTTACCTCTATCTGACATGTTATATATTTACTTGCTATATTAGTTTTCTATTGCTGCATAACAAATTATGACAAATTGAGCCACTTAAAACAATATGCATTTGTTATCCTAGTTTCCTGTGGGTCAGGAGTCTGGGTGTGCCTTTGCTGCTCCTCTGCTCAAGGGCTCCTAGACTGCAGCGAGGGTCTTGGCTGAGGCGGCAGTCTAATCTGAAACTCCAGGCTCTCTTTCAAGCTCGTGTGATGGTGGGCAGACATAGTTCCTTGCTGTTGTGGGACTGAAGCATTCCTCTTCTAGAGGCCGCCCACAGGTCCCTGCCATGTGGCCCTCTCCATAGGCACTTTACATTATAACAGCTGCTAATGCTTCTTCCTGCCACCTTCCTCAGGGCCAACAGGAAAGTGTCTCTTGTGTGTGCTAGCAAAAATATGGTTATGTAATCACAGGAGCAACATCCATCACCTCTGTCACATGGTGTAACCTAATCATGGGGGTGACATCCCATTGCTTTTGTCCTATTCTGTTGGATAGAAGAAAGTCACAGGTCTTGCTCATACTCAAGGGGTAGGAATTATGTAAGGATGTATATAATTGAGGGTCACCTTAGTATGTGTCTGTCACACTTGCCTGTTTGTTTCATGTCTATTTTTCCCCACTAGAATGTAGGTGGCATGAGGGACTCTTTTCTTTTTTTTTGAGACAGGGTCTTACTCTGTTGCCCAGGCTAGAGTGCCGTGGCATCAGCCAAGCTCACAGCAACCTCAAACTCCTGGGCTCAAGCAATCCTCCTGCCTCAGCCTCCCAAGTAGCTGGGACTACAGGCAAGTGCCACCACACCCGGCTAATTTTTCTATTTTTAGTAGAGGCGGGGTCTCACTCTTGCTCAGGCTGGTCTCGAACTCCTGACCTCAAGTGATCCTCCCACCTTGGCCTCCCAGAGTGCTGTAATACAGGCATGAGCCACTGTGCCAGCCCAGGAACTTAATATTATCACAACACAATTAACAACAAAGTCTACAGACACTACTCTGATTTCACATTTTACATATACTCTTTTTGTTTGTTTTTGGTATGTCTTTGTATATAATTCTGTGGCACTTTATCATATGTACAGATTCATATAACCATCACCAAATTTAAGACATAAAATTTCTATTACCACGAAGGAACTCCTATATGCTGTGCCTTTATAGTGATATCCTCCCCACCCCCTTCTCTGGTCCATGGCAACCACTGATTTGTTTTCCACGCCTATATTTCATCATTTCTAGAATGTTATACAAATGAAATCATGTAGTATGTGACCTTTCCAGATTAGCTTTTTTTGCCACTCAGAATAACACCTTTGGCGTTTATCCAAGTTATCATACATATCAATAGTTCATTCCTTTTTGTTGCTGAGTACTAGTCTGTTGTACAGATGTACCAGTTTTTCACTAGTTCGGTCTTATCAAAATTCCTTACTCACATAAGGGGGAGGGTCTGGGGTGGGTAAGGAAAATGCTAGACACTCAGTCTCCTAGATCCACACAGTAAGTTGTGCGCATCCTTGTCCCATGTCCCAGACACCCGGTGGTGATGTCTGCTAAGATTTGATCATGGCCAGGCACGGTGGCTCACACCTGTAATCCTCGGGAGGCCAAGGAGGGAGGATCACTTAAGGTCAGAAGTTCACGACTAACCTGAGCAAGAGTGAGTCTCTAGGCCGGGCGCGGTGGCTCACGCCTGTAATCCTAGCACTATGGGAGGCCGAGGCGGGCGGATTGTTTGAGCTCAGGAGTTCGAAACCAGCCTGAGCAAGAGTGAGACGCCGTCTCTACTAAAAATGGAAAGAAATGAATCGGACAACTAAAAATACATAGAAAAAATTAGCCGGGCATTGTGGCGCGTGCCTGTAGTCCCAGCTACTCAGGAGACTGAGGCAGGAGGATCGCTTGAGCCCAGGAGTTTGAGGTTGCAATGAGCTAAGATGATGCCACTGCACTGTAGCAGGGGCAACAAAGCAAGACCCTGTCTCAAAGACAAAACGAAACAAAAAATATTTGATTTTGGTCAGTTTCCTAACCATTACAGCTCCTGCCAGACACCTTCAAGTCAAGCTGTATTTCACTGAAGCCTCCAAAAGCCCCAGAAAATGTTTTTCAGTTCAACAAACATGCACTGACCACATACATAGCCCAAGCTTTCTGAGCTCCTGCTGCCCTAGATTTCCTCACAGACGGTGGTCTCCTGCGCCCCCCACCCCACCGAGCTGAAGGGCTCCATAGACACTTGCTCCATCCCAGATACGGTGACTCAGGCCAGAGCCAAGTGCCTACCTCAGAGGCAATGTAGTCGTAGTCCTGCAGGAGACAAGTGCAGGGGTCAGGAGATTGACTTGGGGTTCTGGTCACCCAGAGAGACCCTTCTCAGGCCAGCCACTCCCACCTGGTTTATAAAGTCTCCCTGTTTGTGAGTGGAGGGGGCCAGATAGGATGGGCCCCAGGAGCACCGTAGCATCCCATCTTGGCCCTGACCCTGTGGCCTGGATGACCAATTAATATTTACGAGAGAATGATCAGTGAGCACAGAATGGGACCAGTCCAGACAGTAAATACTATAGAATTTTATGCCAGCTATGTAGACAATTCATCCTGTGAACGAGGCGATGCAGGAGGATGGAGTTTTCCGGGAACACTGGATCCATGCAGGTAGGCAGGGCAGGGAGAGACAGGTGGGAGTGGACAAGGAAAGATGTTTTGGAGGTAAAACTGACAGTGGCATTGGCCATGGGCTGGGGGAATCGGCAGGAATTTTGTTGCAGGCACAGGGCAGTGGGAGCAGAGAAGTGGAGATGAGACTGCACCAGGTGTGTTAGAATGGTGGGTATGGGGGACAGCTAGAGTAGGCTGGAGGGAAGGGTAGGTGAGGTGGGAGAGGAAGCGGCGCAGGGGCAAGGGCATCACCTGGTGTGGTGGCCAGCAGCTCAGCTCACTGTCAACCTCCCTTCCTAGCTCCTCAAGCTGGGCACCGGCCTCTTGGAAAGTGGGCGCCATTACCTTGCTGCCAGCCGCGCCTTCATTGGTGGCATTTGTGACCTGGCCCGCCTGGGTCCTCCAGAGCCCATGATGGCGGTATGCGGAGGGTCTGAGCCAGGGGGAATGGGGTGTGGGATGAAGAGATGCTGTGGAAGAAGAGGGCTGGCCTGGGGTCTGCAGGTCCCAGGTCAGAGCAGGGCTGGGCTGCCATCCGAGACAGCCAGAGCAAGCTGGATCGAGAGCTGGGCGGGCCCTGCCACCCCACGCATGGTGCTCTCTCTGTCCTGCTTCTTGCTTAGGAGTGTCTGGACAAATTCACCGTGAGCCTCAGCCACAAGCTGGACAGCCACGCAGTGAGTTGGGGAGGGGAGAGGGAGGGCGGGGCACGAGGTCATCTGTGGTCCTGACCCTCTCCTGCCAACTTCTTCTTCCCTCAGGAGCTTCTAGACGCCATCCAACACACTCTGCAGCAGCAAATCCAGACCCTGGTCAAGGAGTGAGAAGGGAGGGAAGGGGACCTTATTTCCCAGAAACCTGCCCTCCAGCCCTCTTCCCAGTACCACGGGGCCTTCTCGAGTGAAGGAGTTGTGAGATTGGGGTTTCTGGTGGCCCAACTTCTATCCTGCTGTCCCAGGGATCCCTTTGGATTTCTGACTGCACAGGCTAACTGAAAGGATACAGGTGGGCCATTTCCTGGGAAGTCTCTGCCGGGGGCCGGAGGGTGTCATCTGTGATTCTGTGTTATCTCCCCATCCCCAGAGGTCTCCGAGGTTTCCGAGAGGCTCGCCGGGATTTCTGGCGGGGGGCTGAGAGCCTGGAGGCTGCTCTTACCCACAACGCAGAGGTCCCCAGGCGCCGAGCCCAGGAGGCAGAAGAGGCAGGAGCTGCTTTGAGGACTGCTCGAGCTGCGTACCGGGGACGGGCACTGGATTATGCCCTGCAGGTGCCTGCCTCAACCTGTCCTCCTGGGGTACCAGGGCCTCAGGTGCCACCTTGAGGCTGGGGAGCCCCCATTATGCAGTGGGAGGGGGCGCTATGTTTTCAAGACTAACCTGAGGTCTTTTCTGGTCCTCAGATCAATGTGATTGAGGACAAGAGGAAGTTTGACATCATGGAGTTTGTGAGTTGTGGTGGGGGGAGGTTAAGGTGAGAGGAGCCTGCTGACAGAGAGCATGACGGGAGAGGAGAGAGGGAGAGAGATTACCACCTTGTCACCCAGGTGCTGCGTTTGGTGGAAGCCCAGGCTACCCATTTCCAGCAGGGCCATGAGGAGCTGAGCCGGCTGGCCCGGTATCGCAAGGAGCTGGGTGCCCAGGTGGGGCCCCAGGGAGCAGACAGGTGGTGGAGGGAGGTTAGGGGGCTCTGAGATGACTGCCCTGGCCTAGTCGGTGGGGGGAGGGGCTTGGACATCTGAGATGCCCTTCCTATGCCCAGTTGCACCAGCTGGTCTTGAATTCAGCACGAGAGAAGAGGGACATGGAGCAGAGACATGTGCTGCTGAAACAGAAGGTGAGGACTGGGACTGTGGGCAGGAGGTAGACAAGGCTGTGGCCTTGGTCTCTGCCTGCTTCAGTTGCCCTTTGACCCTCTGTGCCTCCAGGAGCTGGGTGGGGAGGAGCCAGAGCCAAGCCTAAGGGAGGGGCCTGGTGGCCTGGTCATGGAAGGACATCTCTTCAAACGAGCCAGCAACGCATTTAAGACCTGGAGCAGGTGAGGAGAGGATGCCCCAGTCAGCCAAACTCACCCAATTAAAAATTTTTGAGTGGTTTTAGTGTGCCAAGCACAGTAAGGAAAACAGACAAAACCCCTGCCTCAGTGGAGTTCACATTCTATCAGCAAAGAAAGATGATAAATATAATAAATAAGTAAATTATGTGTTATGTTAGAAGGTAATAGTGCCCTAGATGAAAAATAATAAAGGGACATGGACAGCTGGGCAGGGTTTTCAGCTTTAAATAGTGGGCCAGGGTAGGCTTCACGAGAAGGTGACTTTTGAGCAAAGACTTGGAAGAGGGAGGCCGAGGCAGGAGGATCACTTGAGCCCAGGAGTTTGAGGTTGCTGTGAGCTAGGCTGACGCCACAGCACTCTGGCCCAGGCAACAGAGTGAGACTCTGTCTCAAAAAAAGAGATTAAAAAAAAAGAGAAGAAGACTTGAAGGCTATCTGGGAGACGAATGTTCTAGGCATAAGGAAGAGCCAGTGCCAAGGCCCTGAGATAGCTGAGGTATTGGGAGAGCGCAGAGGAGGCCATGGGTCTGTATAGAGTAAGAGAGGAGGAGGAGGTGGTAGGAGATGAAATTGGAGCTGGTAGCTAGTAGGGGTGTGAATTGTTAAAGGGCCCTGTAGACTTTTGTAAGGTCTTGGGATCTACTCTGAGGGCAATGAGGAGCCACTACAGGGTCTGGAGCAGGATGGTGACATGCCCTCACTTGACTCCTTCTCCTTCCAGGGCCACTGCCAGTCCAAATGAGATCTTTGTGCAAATTAGAAAATGGAGCCCCTTCCCCAAGATACTTCCATTTGTTAAAAATTGTAGCAATTGAAAAAGAATTTTACTGCCATCTGCTGGAAAGTTGTCTTCATAAATATTAACTATATCAAATCTGGGTCGTCTAAGATGTGAATAGCTCTCCTTAGATATCCCAATCTGCACAACTGTCCACTCTTCTCTGAATGTCTCATGGGACAGCCCAGGTCTCTTTCCTCTTGGCAAGATCCTTATGGGGCAAAGGGCACAGCCTCTCTTCTGTCCATGTTCTGAGCCTCATCCCAAAGCTGCCTGTGTCCCTAACTATTTCCACCTCCTACAGACGCTGGTTCACCATTCAGAGTAACCAAATGGTTTATCAGAAGAGGTACAAGGTGAGTAGGCCTGGGTCCTGGATGCCCGGGCCACAGGGACACTCAGCCCTTGCCTGCGGCTAGAGGTCTGCCTCTTATCACCTTCTCCTGCCAGGACCCCGTGACTGTGGTGGTGGACGACCTTCGCCTCTGCACAGTGAAGCTCTGCCCTGACTCAGAAAGGCGGTTCTGCTTTGAGGTGGTATCCACGAGCAAGTGAGTGCAATCTTCAGGGGTGACATTCTAATGTATCTAAACATTTATTAACCTGACAGCCAGGGCCAACCACAGTGGAGGACCCCCATGCAACTCCAGGCTCTAACCCTTTGGTGGCTGGATTGGGGGGCCACCTGGGGAGAGGGTACAAGGTGGTGGGGGATATTTGGAGGGTATTACCAGTTGGTACAGAGTATGTCAGTGCAGCTGGAACTGGTTGCATACTGGCTGAATGTCAGCCTGCCCATCCTGCTACCTTGCTCCCCAGGCCTCAGACCCCTCTGCCATCTCCCTCACTCCCCTCCCCAGGTCCTGCCTCCTCCAGGCTGACTCTGAGCGCCTCCTGCAGCTGTGGGTCAGTGCTGTGCAGAGCAGCATCGCCTCTGCCTTCAGCCAGGCTCGCCTTGACGACAGCCCCCGGGGTCCAGGCCAGGTACCTTAACGTGGGGGTGCAGGGCCAGGTTGCCCTGGGAGATGGGGCACCCCTTACCCTAGGCCACCCTTTCTTCCCTTGTCTCTTCCAGGGCTCAGGACACCTGGCCGTGGGCTCTGCTGCCACACTGGGCAGTGGCGGGATGGCCAGGGGAAGGGAGCCTGGGGGAGTCGGGCACGTGGCAGCCCAGGTACAGAGTGTGGATGGCAATGCCCAGTGCTGCGACTGCCGGGAGCCAGCTCCAGAGTGGGCCAGCATCAACCTTGGTGTGACCCTCTGCATTCAGTGCTCCGGCATCCACAGGTCACTCCCCAAGGCTCCAAGCATGATCCTTGCTCCTTCCAGATGTGGTCCAGCCCCCAAGATAGAGCCTATCACACAGGCCTCTCTTTTTCCACCTTACCCTGGCTTTCCCTCTTAGATTCTGGCTGTCACTGGGCACCAGGCCTGGGCCTGAGCCTGTAGAGTGCCAGACAGACCTAGATGGGCCCAGACTTCAGTGTCCTAGTCTGGTTAGAATTGGGGAAGACCCAGAGGAGCTTATTGGCTTGGTTGGAGGAAGTGTAGGGTCAGGGCTGCTGAGGGTAGGGGAGCCAACAAACAGCAGACAGAGGCTGGGTGTAGTGGCTCACATCCATAATCCCAGCACTTTGGGAGGCTGAGGCAGGAGGATTGCTTGAGCCCAGGAGTTCAAGACCAGCCTGGGCAACATAGCCAGATGACGTCTCTATAAAAAATTTTAAAAATTAGCTGGGGCCGGGCGTGGTGGCTCACGCCTGTAATCCTAGCTCTCTGGGAGGCCGAGGCGGTTAGATCCTTTGAGCTCAGGAGTTCAAGGCCAGCCTGAGCAAGAGCAAGACCCGGTCTCTACTAAAAAAAATACAAAGAAATTAGCTGGACAAGTAAAAATATATAGAAAAAATTAGCCAGGCATGGTGGCACATACCTGTAGTCCCAGCTACTCGGGAGGCTGAGGCAGGAGGATCACTTGAGCCCAGGAGTTTGAGGTTGCTGTGAGCTATGATGGCGCCACCACACTCAAGCCTGGGTGACAGAGTGAGACTCTTGTCTCAAAAAAAAAAAAAAAAAGAAAGAAAGAAAGAAAAAAGAAGACCAAAGAGAGAAGAGAAGAGGTCATGAGGCCTTAGCAAGTCTGTCTACAAGGTCCTCAACCCTAGGCAGTGTGGTGGAAGGAGGGAAGGGTGATAGCACGGGAAGAGTTGTCCTGGCCAAAGTGGCCTAAGAGGAGGGAGTGGCTGGAGAGGATGAGGTCCTTAAAATGAAACATAGGGAAGAAGGAAGAAGGAATGGGAAACAGGCAGGATCCTCCAGAGCCAGGTCGAGGTGACACGGCCCCGCCTGCCCTGCCTCCTGGCCCAGCTCCTCTGCACAGCCCCGGTGCAGACCTTGCCTCCCAGTCTGTCCAGAAGCAGCAGCAGCCTCCCCAGGCCACTGCCCCACAGAGGGCCTGACTTCCCCCTCTGGTTCCCCAGGAGCCTCGGTGTTCACTTCTCCAAAGTCCGGTCTCTGACCCTCGACTCGTGGGAGCCGGAACTAGTGAAGGTAACTTGGGATATTGTAAAGATTGGGGGATCGAGGACAATGGACAGAAGAGCCCTGAGAACTCAGACACTCACCCCCTACCCTCCCTGTCTGTCTCTACCTCCGCCTGGGCCACCCGAAGCTTATGTGCGAGCTGGGAAATGTTGTCGTCAACCAGATCTATGAGGCCCGTGTAGAGGCGTTGGCTGTGAAGAAGCCTGGGCCCAGCTGCTCCCGGTGAGGTTGGGGTGGAGCTGCCTGGGGCTCTCCTCCAAGGTGGAAGAGGGAGGGGGACCTGGAATGGGAAGAGGGAAGACTGTCTCCATCTCCCCCTCCCCCAGACAGGAGAAGGAAGCCTGGATTCATGCTAAATACGTGGAGAAGAAGTTCCTGACCAAGCTTCCTGAGGTTCGGGGGCGAAGAGGTGGCCGGGGGCCCCCAAGGGGGCAGCCTCCTGTGCCCCCAAAGCCTTCCCTTAGGCCCCGGCCAGGGAGCTTCAGATCCAAACCAGGTATAGAATTGGTTGGGCATTCATTGAGCACCTGCTGTGTGCTCAGCACCGTGCCCTATAGGGAGGTGCAGGCTGTGAGGCCAGGGCCTTCCCCTTGAGAATGTTGGGGAGACAATCTGCCGTTTCAGGGATTACAGTGGAGTGTGACACTAAGACTGGGAAGAGCATGGGGCTTGGAGTAGGCAGGGAGGGCTAAGGGGTGTCAACAGCATGAGGAAAGCAGGAGTGGGAATGGGTTTGGGCTCTCCAAAGACCTGAGAAGGAGGGTGTGGGTTTGGCTAGGGCAGCGGGAGCCAAGAGCTGAGACCGAGTGTCAGGGAGAGTCAGTCACCTGTGACGTCCCAGCCAGGGTGGTTGGACAGGATGAGGTGAATGACGCTGTCTCTCCCCAACATCCCAGGGCCCCGTACACATATATACACTTAACAATACCCACACCCATTTCCCTCTATTTCCTACCACAGTCTGGGGTCAGGAAGGCCTCCTCACAATTTAGAAGTGACCTGTCCCATACAGCATCAGGGGACTGTGCTGAGGGTTTTCTTCCCAGACTCAGAGCTGATTCCCTCTAACAGAGCCCCCGTCTGATGACCTGGGAAGCCTGCACCCTGGGGCCCTGCTGTTTCGAGCTGCTGGGCATCCTCCATCCCTTCCCACGATGGCTGATGCCCTTGCTCATGGTGCTGATGTCAACTGGGTCAATGGGAGTCAGGAGAATGCCACGCCGCTGATCCAGGCCACAGCTGCTGTGAGAGCCTCAACGACCTCCCCACCCCAGCCACCCTACCCTAAGGCTTCTCTCTGACTCTGGGCCCAGCCCTTACTTCATTGCCCTCCCACCAGCTCTCTGGGCCCCCCACCCCATAGGGAGAGGATAAGCACTATAGACTGGTTGCTAAGATTGTGTGATCTGGAAGCAGAGAACTGAGTTTGAATCCAGGCTTTCACCACTAACAGGAGACTTCAAACAAGTTATTAACCTCTCTGTGCCTCAGTCTCCTCATCTGTAAAACAGGGATAACATACCTCATAAACTTGTACTACGGGCTGGTGTGGTCACTCACACCTGTAATCCCAATACTTTAGGAGGCTGAAGCAGGATTGCTTGAGTCTAGGAGTTTGAGACCAGCCTGAGCAACATAGCCAGACCCTGTCTCTATAAAAAATAGAAAAATTAGCTGGGTGTAGTGGCACAAGCCTGTAGTCCTAACTACTGGGGAGTTGAGACAGGAGGATCCCTTGAGCCCAGGAGTTAGAGGTTGCAGTGAGCTATGATATGATGGTGCCACTGCACTAGCCTGGGCAACAGAGCAAGATCCTGTGTCAAAAAAATAAAACAAAAAATCCCCCAACTTGTACTATAGATTTAATATATGAATATATGTGAAGAGTTAGAGCCAAGCCTGACAGCTGCATGCCCACACACACTCTTGATTACCATACCCTGCCTCCCACCCTCACTCACCCCACCCTAAAACATCTTGAAATCCACCTCTAAAGATGCCACCCTCAATCCTCCTTCTCGACTTCTCCATGCAGAATTCTCTTCTGGCCTGCGAGTTTCTGCTCCAGAACGGGGCGAACGTGAACCAAGCGGACAGTGCAGGCCGGGGCCCGCTACACCACGCAACCATTCTTGGCCACACGGGGTAGGGGTGGCAGGAGTAATGGCCGTGGGGAGGAAGGCTCCGGAGCAGGTGAGCGGCGGCTGAACCTGGCTATCCTCTCCAGGCTCGCCTGCCTGTTCCTGAAACGGGGGGCAGATCTGGAGGCTCGCGATGCTGAAGGCAGGGACCCTCTGACCATCGCTGTGGAAACAGCCAACGCTGACATCGTCACCCTGTGAGAATGCCTGAAGGGGCGGGGCTAGCGCTTGGGCTATCCATTCTGGAGGGGCTCACGCCGAAACTGGAGTGTGCCAGGTGGAGCCCGGGGAAGGTGCGGCCAGCGCCTGGCCAGGGAGAGAAAGGGTGCTCCAAGTACGGATCCGGTGTGGAGACGGAAGGCGGGCGGGCACGGTCCCAGGGTGGTGAGTTCATCCTGAGAGGCATCAACAGTCCTGTCAAGCATCTTTTAAGCACTGGACTCCGGGGAGGCAGGTGAATGAAACATAACCCAGCCCAAAAGACGGGAAGTTAGGGGGCAGTGAGGATAATGTCATTCATTTCTTAATTTCCTCCCCTTCAGGCTACGATTGGCAAAGATGAGGGAGGCTGAAGCGGCTCAGGGCCAGGCAGGTAATGTATCCACCCACCCCAGCCCCCAGGCCCAACACTGGTTCAGGCTTCTAGCCCCTGGTGACCTATCCCCTTTGTGCCCAACTGCATTAATTCTATTATTTATTCAACAAATATGTATTGGGCGCATCCGACGTGCCAAGCCTGTGAAGCAAGGAATAGGTGCGGGCGCTGCGCTCACGGCGCACACGTGCACACACGTTCCCCCCCACGCTCGAAGCGCGCACTGTACCCGGTCGGCCTCGGCTGCCGGCTCCGGCTCTTCCGCGCTGGGGCGCAGCCGCCGGCCTCCCCAGCCTTTCCTCCCTGTCCCACAGGGGATGAGACGTATCTTGACATCTTCCGCGACTTCTCTCTCATGGCGTCGGACGACCCGGAGAAGCTGAGACGGCGTAGTCATGATCTCCACACGCTGTGATCCCAGGCCCCGTGCCCCCGGACCCTCCCTGCTCACCTTCCGGCCCTCCGCCATTAAAGCCTCTGTGCTTTGCGCCGCCCTTCCTCGTTCATTTGTTGGGCGCCACCTTTGGGCCCGCAGGGTTTTGGGCCCTGTGGCTCCGGGGGTGCGGGGAGCCGCTGGCAGTTTGCGAGCTCGAGTCAGGCAAGAGGCGACTCCCGGGGGATTGAGGTGGCACCTTCGGCCTCAGCCCTAGCGCTGGGCGACAGTGGGGCGGGGCTCTCGGGCTCAGCTCAGGGGACCTGGCCAGACCCGTCCCTCCGGAGAGAGGCCGCCGGCGTGGGATGGGGACCGGCCTTCCCTTAGGGTGAGCTGGCACCGCGCCGGGATATAGAGAGCTCGCTCGGGCCACCTCGGCCCCGAGGCATTCCCGGAATGCGGCGGCTCAGCACCCGCCCCCTCGGGAATTACCCTCGGGAGCCACTGGGAGGGAACTGGTACCCTGGCCCGGGACGGCCGGGCCTCGGCTTTCTTGGAGTGGTGGGATTAGAGACTCGGGCCCCCGCCGAGTTGCAAACGTGAGGTCTGGCACACCTGAGGAGCGGCGGGGCCGTCGCGGCCACATCCGGGGCGAAGCGACTGAGTCACCCCACCCCCGCTTGCATCCGCCAGTCCAGCCTGTCCGCCCCGTCTCTCCGGTCCGGGACTCGCCTCCCACCGCCACCCGAGCAGCGCGAGCCCCGCGAGGGCGGGGGGCGGGGCGCCAAGGGGCGGGGCTGCCTCTTAAAGGACCCGGGGCCGTTGCCCTTAGGCCACTTCCTGGGGGTGGAGAGGACCTCAGCGGCTGCGGCAACACCCGGGGAAGGCGGTGACGGCTGGGTCTCGAAATTCCTGGCTGCTTCCATCGGAGCCTTCGGACACTCCCAACTCGGACTGAGAGCGCATCCGTCACCCCCGAGCCGATACCCGGAGGCTCCGCCATCCGCTCCCGTCAGCTCCTCCTTCATCCCCTGGGACCCGCGCCGGGAGCCAGGCCAGGCCTCTGACTGGCCCCCGGAACCCTGCGTGGACTCGCCCACTGCGACAGCGATCTGCCAGGGACTCGGAAGCTGGGCCCTTCAGAGTCAGCCCTGTGCTCGCCACCGTCACCTGCTGATTGGATTCCGGAAACCCACTGTCTGAAGACCCCAGAAAAGAGTCGCTGACCATCCAAAATCGGATACGTCTGGACCGAAGCTCCCTTCCCCTTTCTTGCTGCCCTCTGCTGTTTTCATCTCTTCTCTCAACCTTTCAGGGATTTCTGTGCCCTGAAACCAGCCCCCCATCCAACACGAAAGTAACTGGGTGAGCTCCAAACCTTGCTGCCTTGAACTCTAACACAGCAAGTCTGAAAGTTACGACCCAATTCTGCATACTCCTAGGAAGTTCTGCCTTTTCTTCTCTTTTGGGGTCTCTTGTACTTCCCAAAATTTCCCCTCCTCCTGTGCCCTCTTCGCCCCCCTCCTTTGGGGGCCCCGTGACCCTGAATGTGGGGGGCACACTATATTCTACCACTTTGGAGACCCTGACCCGCTTCCCAGACTCCATGCTGGGGGCAATGTTTAGGGCCGGCACCCCCATGCCTCCCAACCTCAATTCCCAAGGAAGCGGCCACTATTTCATCGACCGGGATGGCAAAGCCTTCCGACACATCCTCAATTTCCTGCGGCTGGGCCGTCTAGACTTGCCCCGCGGATACGGAGAGACAGCACTTCTCAGAGCAGAAGCCGACTTCTACCAGATCCGGCCTCTCCTGGATGCCCTGCGGGAACTGGAGGCCTCTCAGGGGACCCCTGCACCCACAGCTGCCTTGCTCCACGCAGATGTAGATGTCAGCCCACGCCAGGTGCATTTCTCTGCTCGCCGGGGCCCACACCACTATGAGCTGAGCTCCGTCCAGGTGGACATCTTCCGGGCAAACCTCTTCTGTACCGACTCCGAATGTCTGGATGCTATGCGGGCCCGATTCGGTGTGGCCAGTGGGGACAGGGCAGAGGGGGGCCCACATTTTCATCTGGAGTGGGCACCCCGCCCTGCAGAACTCCCTGAGGTGGAGTATGGGAGACTGGGGCTGCAGCCCCTGTGGACTGGGGGGCCAGGAGAGCGGCGGGAAGTGGTGGGCACACCGAGCTTCCTGGAAGAGGTGCTGCGTGTGGCTCTGGAGCACGGCTTCCGCCTAGACTCCGTCTTCCCTGATCCTGAAGACCTGCTCAACTCCCGGTCTCTGCGCTTTATCCGCCACTGAGAATGCTGTCCTCAGTTTGATTGTGGGAAGGAAAGGGAATGGGGTAGCTAACAGGGAAAAGGTTCCCCTAAAGCCTCTTTCTAGCTCTGCCTCAGGAGCTATGAGAGTCAGGGGTCCCACTGCACCTGACTGGAGCCCAGATGTGGGCAGGAATTCCCAAACCTGAGCCCACCGAGGGCTCACAAATGGTCCAAAGGGTCTGGACTGGTGCTGACCGTGGGATGGGCATGGAAGGTTCTCTTGACTGTTCTTACCTAAGGCTAGAGACTGCCGGTCTCTCCTTGGAGCTCAGTATTTGGGGGTCTAGAAAAATGGGGACCACCTCTTTGTCCAGGCTAGACCTGGCAGAACACTGGAGGGACTTGAGGTCTGGGGCAAAGGGGGAACTTTTCAGTGCCCCAATATGGCCTCCTGGACCGTGGCTTCTCCTGCTGAAGCTGAGTGGCCTGGCTGGCCAATGAGAGTCCAGAGCACTCTGGAACATGGGAAGGGGGTTCTTTGCAGTGTCCCAAGCCACCTACTGAAGGAGACAGAAAGGCCACACCCCATCCTAGATTGGCATAAGGGAGCTAGGAGAGTCCCCATTCACAATGGGGCTGGAGCACCTCTCTGGAATTCCAAGTGTTTTGAAGGATCCCATATGGAGGGTGGAGCTGGCCATGGGGAGGAGGGGGTATCTTTTTGGTTCTGGCCTTATTCCTTCATGTGTGTGTGTGTGTGTGTGTGTGTGTGTGTGTGTGTGTGTGTATGTGTGTCAGCCAGTTTGTCTACCTGATGTGCGGGTCCCTGACATTCTTGTCCCCATCTGTGTTGCTGGCCACAGTGTCTATGTGCTGGTCCTTCTGTGGTCTCTGCATGTCCAGGCCTGTTTGGGGTTGCCCCACAACTATTCTGGCACAGGGTGTGTCTGTGGTATATGTGTGAGTAGACTGAGAATTAGTAGTTTAATTACAGGGTGTGTATATGCATGTGTGTTTATGTGCACGCATGTACACACATCACCATGTAGGCAGGAGGGGCCTGTTGGGGTTTAAGTCACTGGGATCTTCCTGGTGAGAGGTAAGAGGAGTCGCTGGGCCTAGCTAGGCCTTTGAGGCCTGTATGAACTCTTGGTTGCTGAGGCAACCATAGGCCTCTTGCTAGGAGACAGCTGGGGGAGGCCCAACGCTGCCCAGTGCAGGGAGGAGATGAAGAGTTTGGGAGAGTGGGGACGACGTGGGAAGGGATGGGATACTCATGCACAGCTTCTTCACTGGGACATCACTCATTGTTTATCACTGGTCATGATTTACAAGAAGAAAAATAAAATTGCTTTTGGAACCACAAACTTGTAAAGGCTGCTGAGGGCCAGGTTGGGGATACTGTCCCCCGTGCAACGGAAGCCCCACTTTCTCTGCCCATCTCTTACTAGAGATGATTTCATCTGGCTGCCGGGTCCATGGCTTCTCCTGAAGCTGGGTGGCCTGGCCTGGCCTGGCCAATGAGAGTCCAGAACACTCTGGAACATGGGAAGGGGGGTTCTTTATAGTGTCCCAAGCCACCTACTGAAGAAGACAGAAAGGCCACACCCCATCCTAGGTTAGCATAAGGGAGCTGGGTGAGTCCCCATTAGCAATGGGGCTGGAGCTGGAGTTCCTTGGGCCCCAGCTTTACTTCAGCCAAGGATGGAGCAGTAGCATTATTCTGGAACACTCTAGAACCTCCAGGCAAAGGGCTGGAGCCAGGGTCGCAGAGCATTCTGAGGCCTTCCCAGCCCAGGTGGAGCCAGCTCCCACCCCATCCCCTAAAGGTCCTCATGTGGTTGCTGGCACTATGTGGGGTTTTCCTGGCAGCTGCCGAGGCCTGTGTTTTCTGCCGCCTCCCAGCCCACGACTTGTCAGCCCGCCTGGCTCGGTTCTGTGGCCAGACGAAGGCTCAGTGGAAGGCATGTGAAGTCTCCCCAGACTTCTTGGCCTTTGCCTTAGGTAAGACCAGACATCCAAGGACAGACCCAGCAACAGTCAGCCCTGTACCCCAAGGGGGGCAGCATGTGACTTCCTAGCTGTGCCCTCAAGTGTTCACAGCCCTTTCTGGGCACAAGGGCCTCTCCCTCTAGGACAGCTCTAGAACCCAAAAAGGTCAGGAGAGATCCCAAAACCTCCTCCTGGGCTGGGGAGGGAATCAATGGTCCTCGCCCATCTCCACAGATGAGGTGTCCCTGAACAAAGTCACAGAGAAGACTCACAGAGTCCTGAGGGTCATGGGTGAGGCCAAGGGGAAGGTGTGACCTGGGGGCTTGGGAAGACACCAAGGAGGGCTGGGAGGCAGGAGCCGGGGCAGCAGGAGGGCTGATGGGGAGGGGCAAGTACAGGCGTGGGTGAACTGGCACTGTGAGGCCCAGGGCAGTGTAGCTACTCTCTGCTTCTCCAGAGATCAAAGAGGCTTTCTCCTCACTCCCCGCGTATTGGCAATGGCTTCAAAAGACCAAGCTCCCCGAGTACACCAGGGAAGGTACTGACACAGGACACAGGGAGGGCGTCCAGGGGTGCCTGGGATCTTAGGCAAAGGGGCCAGTGGCTCACCCTGTCCCACCCCTTCCTTGTCTTTCATTCCAGCTCTCTGTGCTCCCGCTTGCCGTGAGTAGAAAAGGAAATGGGTAGCCAGGCCCTGGGTCTCCAGGGTGTCTGAGGAGAGCCTGGCAGCGTGGGGAGGAAGCTAGGTGCCCTGGAAGGGTGGAGGCCTGGGCCTCCCTCTCCCCTGCCGTCTCCTACAGGGGGCAGCACCATCCTGTACAACTGCTCTACCTGCGCGGCCACTGAGGCGTCCTGCTGGCCGCGAAAGCGCTGCTTCCCAGGTCCTTAGTCCCCACCCCGGCCCCACCCCCACCCCGCCCCATCCCTGAGCCCTTAGGCTCCCCCAGTGCCAGTGGGTGTGATCTCCAGGATTATTCACTGTCTCCCGGGGTCCCTGCAGGAAGTCAGAATCTTTGGGAAGCCAAGATTCTGCTCCTCTCTATCTTCGGAGCTGTCCTGCTTCTGGGTGTTCTCAGCCTGCTGGTGGAGTGAGTTGTGGGATGAGGGCGAGAAACAGCCTTCCAATCACTGGCCTCCCTCCATCCCTCCTCTTAGGCCTCCTGTCTTCTGTCTTCCCTCAGGTCCCGCCACCTCCAAGCAAAAAGTGACTTGTAAAGATGCTGACAACCTCTCAGTCTCCAGCTCTAAGGGGTGTGTACCCACAACTTCTAACCAGCCAGCCCCTTAATCCCAGCCCCAAAGTCTCAGTCTTCCAGACCCTAAAACCCAGACATCCCCACCAGGATCCCAGCATCAGATGGCTGCCAGGAACCCAGGCACCCACAGCTGGAAAGTTCCTCCCCTCCAGCTCTCAACCAATCAGACTAGGCCATCAACAATGCCAGGAAAATAGCTACAGAAGGAAAGAATCCCCTACAGCACCACTCCCATACCCCCTCTGCCTGTTCCCAGAAAGCGGGGGCTGTCTGCCGCAGAAGCTACTCTAGGCCCTCCTGCGACTGGTTAGGAATCCGGGAATGCCTATTCTGGAAAACTCCAAGTGAGACCACATCAGTCAGTCCGCTGGCATGCTCTCCCTCCATTGTGCTAACATCTTGAAGCCCTGACCCCCTTTGGAGGCCTCTTTCCTTCTGGGCCCAATTAAAACTGCTATCTCTGGCCTCCAGCCCTGCCTGGCTTCTGTCTATAACTGGGGAGGGCAGAGGGAGGACGGGAGACTCTCAGTGTGGCACAGTGATTCTCAGGTGGGGTGATTTTGCACCCCAGGAGACATTTAGCAACATCTGGAGATGTTTTTGATTGTTTTGTCTGGGTGGGGGGAATGTGCTACTGGCATCTACTAGGTAGAGATCAGAGATTCTGCTCAACATCCTACAATGCACAGGAAAGTCCCCAACAACAAAGAAGTAACCTGTCCAAAATACTAATGCATGGTTAAGAAATCCTGGTTTGAGAAACCAAATGGTCCCCCACCTATCAGAGTTTAGGGTTCAGGAATGGGAGGTGGGGCATAGGACAAAAAGAGAGGCCTGGCCGGGGTGTGGTGGCTCACGCCTGTAATCCTAGCACTCTGGGAGGCCGAGGCGGGCGGATTGTTTGAGCTCAGGAGTTCGAAACCAGCCTGAGCAAGAGCAAGACCCCGTCTCTACCAAAAATAGAAAGAAATTAATTGGACAACTAAAAATATATAGAAAATATTAGCTGGGCATGGTGGCGCATGCCTGTAGTCCCAGCTACTCGGGAGGCTGAGGCAGAAGGATTGCTTGAGTCCAGGAGTTTGAGGTTGCTGTGAGCTAGGATGACGCCATGGCACTCTAGCCCGGGCAACACAGTGAGACTCTGCCTTAAAAAAAAAAAAAAAGAGAGGCCTGTTACCAACCACAAGTCCAAGTCCAAGCACCTAGGCCTGGAAGGGATCCCAGCTCTCATCTAGCCCAGTGGTTTTCAACCGGGTACCTGGAGGCTCCAGGACAAGTGTTCACAATCAGCTGCACATGAGAGTCCCCTGGGCAGCTTTAAAAGTACCCATGCTTGGGCCCCACCTGCAGAGATTCTGAATTAAGTGGTCTCATATGGGGCGTTTGGCTAGTGAAACCCACAGCCTGGCTTCGAACCACTGTTCCAAGGGTGCCCACAGGGGCCCTGGGGATGGGGAGAGGAACTGCTACCCCTACCATGAGAGCATCTCATATCTTTTTCTTCTATATATTCTAGTCCTATCCTTTTTTTCTTTTTTGTTTTTTGAGACAGGGTCTTGCTCTGTCACCCAGGCTAGAGTGCAGTGGCGTCATCATAGTTCACTGCAACTTCAAACTCTTGGGCTCAAGGGATCCTCCTGCCTCAGCCTCCCGAGTAGCTGGGACTACAGGCATGCGCCACTATGCCCGGCTAATTTTTCTATTTTTGCAGAGATGGGGTCTCACTCTTGCTCAGGCTAGTCTCAAACTCCTGAGATTAAGACATCCTCCTGCCTTGGCCTCCCAAAGTGCTAGGATTACAGGTGTGAGCCACCGAGCCCAGCCCCATCCCTTCATTTTACATGTGAAGAAAATGAGACCCAGAGACCACATAACTGTCTGAGATTACACAAGAACTCATTCATTTGGTCATTCAACAAAGACTTAGTGAGCGCCCAGCAGGTGCCAGGCAGCCTCACTGCCCAAGATGGGGTAAGAAGCCACACCTCCTGACTGCCCGGTCACCACAGCTCTCCTCTGGGCTGCGGTAGCTGCCTCGTACCCTCCCGTGCTGTGCCGTCTTTCCAGGCTGAATGTTTTGGAGTCCTGCTTGTTTCACAACCAAAATTCAGTCAGTCCTGTCCATTCTTGAAGGACCTATCCTGTCTGTCCCCTTCTCCTGCCCATGGCCCCCCACCCATCTACCCCAGAAGCCTCTCACAGGGGGCCCCAGCCTCCCAGGAGCACCATGTGACTCTGCCTGCTCTCCTTGTACCCATTTCTCCCCCAGTGGCCACACTGGTCTTCCTAAAACTCCACACTGCTCACAGCCTCCTGTCCAGTAACAAGTGATGACTAAGAACTGCGGCTTTGGAGTTGGGCTGCCTGATTTCAAATCTGGCTTTGTCTCTCACTGGACTATGGGCAAGTTATTTAACCTCTCCTGTGTCTCTTTCTTCATGTTTTAAATGTGAATAATGAATTTTACTGGCTCTGTGGCCTTTTTTTCTTTTTACATTTTAACATCTCTGAAGTCAGAATGCATCTTAAATTGAAGGCATGCCATGGCTTAATTAATGGTATTTTTTTCTTAGCAGTACACAATAGTATAGATTACAATTGATGATATCTTAAATTCAATGGAATACAGTAGTACTTACCTTACAGGATTATTGTGAAGGCCAAATATGTTTATATAAAATGCTTGGGGCCGGGCGCGGTGGCTGTCGCCTGTAATCCTAGTACTCTGGGAGGCCAAGGCGGGTGGATCATTTAAGCTCAGGAGTTCGAGACCAGCCTGAGCAAGAGCAAGACCCCATCTCTACTAAAAATAGAAAGAAATTGGCCAAACAACTAAAAATAGAAAAAATTAGACAGGCATGGTGGCACATCCATGTAGTCCCAGCTACCTGGGAGGCTGAGGCAGGAGGATCGCTTGAGTCCAGCAGTTTGAGGTTGCCGTGAGCTAGGATGATGCCACGGCACTCTAGCCCAGGCAACACAGTGAGACTCTGTTTAAAAAAAAAAAAAAAAAATGCTTGGGACTGTGCTCTATGGGTATTCACTATTAGCCATTATAACCTCTTGCTTAAAGACCGTCTCTAGCTCCTCTGTGCCTGCAGAATATAGATCTGGCCTCTATTTACCCTGACATTCAAGGCTCTCCATCAGCAGCTGCCACCTGTCTTATCTGCTTCTCAGATCAGAGCTGTCCAAACAAGATGTAACTGGCATGTCCACTTGGATGCCCTACAGGCATCTCCGACTCTGCACGTCCAAACTTGCCTTCCTCCCCGACTCCACCCCACTCTTGTGACCTCTCCTAGGCTTAATGGCAGCACCAACTGTGTCCCGGACATCCTCTTCCTTCCTCTCTTCCTCTAATGCCCACATGTCCACTTCTCATCAGTAACCAAGTGATCTGCCTTTGTAACACTTCTTGGAATCCGGCCCCCTATGTGTCCCTGAAACTTTATCGCTTCAACACTGCCAACCCCAACACAACCTCCACAGCCAATTTGTAGTTGCCCAAACATTTCCTGTCTTCTTATGTCTCCGTGCCTTTGTCCAGGCTTGTCCCTACACCCGGGAGGCCCTTCTCCTTTGGCTCAGACATGACCTTTTCTGAGAATCCTTCTCTCAGCCCCTGGAGCAGAGCAGAGTGTCCTTTTTCAAGACATCGCTCAACTGTGGCACTTGTTACATCAAGGTGGTAGTGTTTGTTTCCTTTTATTTTATTTTTTTTTAGGGACAGGGTCTCACTCTGTCGCCCAGGCTGGGGCACAGTGTCACAGTCATAGCTCACTACAACATCACATTCCTGGGCTCAAGTGATCCTCCTGCCTCAGCCTCCTGAGTGGCTGGGACTATAGGCATATGCCACTGTGCTTGGCTAATTTTCCTACTTTTTGTAGAGATGGGCTCTCGCTCTTGCTCAGGCTGGTCTTGAACTCCCGGCCTCAAGCAATCCAACCACCTTGGCCTCCCAGAGTGCTAGGATTACAGGCTCGAGCCACCACGCCCGGCCTGGTGGTGCTTTACCCATCTTCCCTCTAGAAAATGTACCACCCTATAAAACCACTGCTTAAGGGTTTGTTACCCTTGTTTCCAGAGTGCTTGGCACATGGCAGACACCAGGACGTGTCTGTGACAACTCTAGCCCCTTCTCTGAATCTTGTGATATACACTGCCCTAATAAGGTCTTTGCAAGCATGTGGGACAAGAGGCTGGCAGAGTTAGTGTTTCTTTCCGTGAACATAAGGACAACCCACTGGAGCGTGTCCTGCCAGGGCTGGCCTGGTTTTTCTAAGCCCCTTGGCAAACAAGGGAGGCTGCTGTGCATGTGGCAATTTTTTAAATGGCCCCCAAATTCTTTGACATGCCTCCCACAGAGACGTAGGGTCTATGTATCCTCCCCTTGAATCTGGGCTCTGTGACTGACTGACCAATAGAACATGGCAGAAGTGACACTGCGCCACTTTTTGGGCCCAGGCCTTAAGGAATTGGCACCTTCCACTTTGTGTCTCTTGAGACGCTTGCTCTGGAACCCAGTCACCATCTATGAGGAGGCCCGGACTTCAGGAAGAATCCACATGGGTGGGTCCCAGCCAAAAGCCAGCATCTCCTGCCAGATGTATGAGTGATAGTACAGCCCCCAGCTGCCCAGTCACCCCCAGACTTTCATTTTTCCAACTAGGACCCCATACATTGTGGAGCAGAGATAAAACATCCCCACAGCATCCTGCTGGAATTCCTGACTCCTGATTCCTGGGAGACCAGGGACATACTAACTAATATGGTCGTTTGTATTCCTCAACAGCAGATAACTGAACAGTGAGGCAAAGAAAGGAGCCTAGGACTTGCCATGAAATGTCCAGGGCTTGTGACATGGCTGGCCCTGTCTCTTCCTAGCTGTGTGCTTCACCAGACTGAGCCCCAGTCCTCCTACCTGTCCAGCGGAGTTAATCATGGCTAACACGGGCGAAGACAAAGTGTCAGACACCATTCTAAACATTTTATGCACTGTATGATCTATAGCCATGTAACAAATTTCTCTAAAACTCAAGGGCCTAAAGCAATAAGCATTATGTCACAGTTTCTGTGGATCAGAAGTTCGGGAGCAGCTTTGCTGGGTGGTTTTGGCTCAGGGTCTCTCACGAGGTTGTATTCAAGATGTCAGTCAGAGCTGCAGAAATCTACAGTTTGACTGGGGCGGAGGACCAGCTTCCAAGATGGCTCCCTTGCATGCCTGGCAAGTTGGTGTTAGCTGTTGGCAAGAGGCCTCCGTTCCTTGACATGTGGAGCTCTCTATACAGCTGCTTAAGTGTCCTTGTGACACGGTGGTTGGCTTCCCCCAGAGGGATTGATCCAAGAGAGCAAGGCAGAAGCCACACTGTCTTTTGCGGCCTACCTCAGAAATCACACACCACCCTTTGTGCACTATCCCATTGATTAAACACATAAGCCCTAGTCACCGTGGGAAGGGTCTACACAGCAGTACAGACACCAGGAGGGGAATTTCATGGGCAGCCACTTTGGAAGCTGCTACCATGCACACACAGGTAATTCTCCAACAATCCCATAAGGTAAGGTAGATACTCCTAGTAGGCTTACCTTGAAGATGAGGAAACAGAGGTACAGAAATGTGAAGTAACATATTCAGATTCATAGTCTTTTTAAGTGGTAAAGCTGGAATTCGAACTCCGGAGCTGAGGGCTAAGCTACCGTGCTGTAAAGGCCCTCAGATCCACCGTGAGCCTGAAGGAGTGTGGTGGCTACAAGAGTGAGAACACTTGGGAAGCAAAACAGCAGGATACGTACAAGGGGGTGGGCTGATGACTCTGAAAACCAGTGAGTCACATGCAAATTGGGAAAGGATGGGAACTCAGGGTCCTGGGAGATGGAAGAGGGATGACATAACAGGAGGGTTTTACCCAAGGGTCTTGGAAGAGCCAACCACGTGCAGCCAGGGAGTACCAAACTGGGAGCGGGCCAGGGATGAGTTTACGAGAAGAACATTCATCAGTGTGGTTTGGAAACTCCTATTCCCATCGCTTCTAGAGAAGGACCTCTTGATTTCAAAACTGATGACTCTCCAGATGACTCTCTTTCTCATCCATTTGTTCAACAAAGGTCACTGAACACTTATCACATGAGTCAGGCACTAGATTGCACATGGGAGACGGAGTAATACCCAGGCAAGATGAAGTCCTTGTTTGCCTGAAGCTTTGAGTCTAGCAGGGGAGACAGAGATGAGTTACTGGCAAATTCTACCAGAGGGATGAGTGCAATGACAGGAAAGCGCAAGGCTCTTGGGGTGCAGAGGAAGAGCCCTGACCAGTTAGGCGTAGGCTTCTTGCATTAGCAAGGTGGGACAAGAGTAGGCCAGGTTGGGAAGACTTTTCCAGGCAGAGGGAACGGCGATGCAAAGCCTCAGAGGAGAGGAAGCTAGAAGGCTGAGGCACTTGCCCCTACTGAGAGGCTGATATGGCAGAGCGGGAGGGAGAGGGAGAGCTCAGTGAGCGCAGGATCAGAGCAGAGAAGAAGCCAGGGAGGCACTAATGTGGCTTCCGAAAGGAGTGGAGAAGCTTCTGCACAGGGATGGGCCTCACTCAACTGGCACCGCTCCACCATCTCACCCCAGTCCAAGGCTGTGGGTGGCGGGGAGGCAGCCAGGTGCCGTCTCTGCTTATCTTCCTAGCTCTCTGCCCTGTGGGGTAAGGCTTGGCCCTGCTGCTATGAATGCGCTCATCCTTCTGGGACACAGAGCCTACAGGCAGGGCAGTGGAGGGGGCAGTGCCCAATCTGGGTCTCCGGGTTTAAGTGTTAACAGGATGTACCATCCCAGCCTGGAGGAGGTGCTCCCTCAGGGTGGTTAGGATGGTCAGGCTGTGCTCCCCCATATCCTACCCTCCTTTAAGGGCATAGGTGGGGAGGGGAGAAGCTTAACTCCAAAAGTAAGAAACTAGGGAGAGGGGGAGGGATAAAAAGGCTTCTAATTCTCTAGCTTTTTTTCCCAAGCCAAAAACAAAAGTGGGGCTGAGCCTTTGCCTCTGGTTTCCTGCTGGGGCAAGATGTAGAGACCCAGTGAAGAGTGTAGAGGACCAAGGCCAGGTGTCCAACCCTTAGTGCCCATCTCCTCAGCCTCCCCTCCATCTGTGATGTTGTGATATAATAAGAAATATATATTTGGTCTTCTTCCCAGTTCCTGGCACAGAGCTCCTAAAACCCTTGGAATTTCCTGAGTGACAGCAGTGCCAGGAGCATCTGTTGTTATTCATAATAAGCCCCCTTCAACCATACCTGAGTTTATGCTAATGAGGTGACTCCTGGAGGATGGGGGCTGGTTGCCAGAGGAACCAACCATGTGATCAGAGGCTTGGAACTTTCAACCCCACTCTCCAACCTCCAGGGAGAGGAGAGAAGCTAGAGATTGAGTTCAATCACCAAAGGCCAATGATTTAATCAATCATGCCTTCATACTGCAACCACCATAAAAACCCTCAACAATGCAGCTCAGAGAGCTTCCAGGTTGGTGAACACATGGAGGTGCTGGATGTCACCACCCAGAGAGGGCAAAGAAGCTCCACACGCCTCCTCGATACTTTGCCTTGTGCACCTCTTCCATTTGGCTGCTCATCTGTATCCTTTTTTTTTTTTTTTTTTTTGAGACAGAGTCTCGCTTTTGTTGCCCGGGCTAGAGTGCCGTGGCGTCAGCCTAGCTCACAGCAACCTCAAACTCCTGGGCTCAAGCAGTCCTACTGCCTCAGCCTCCCAAGTAGCTGGGACTACAGGCATGCGCCACCATGCCCGGCTAATTTTTTCTATATATTTTTAGTTGTCCGATTAATTTCTTTTTATTTTTAGTAGAGATGGGGTCTCGCTCTTGCTCAGGCTGGTTTCGAACTCCTGAGCTCAAGAAATCCATCCGCCTCAGCCTCCCAGAGAGCTAGGATTACAGGCGTGAGCCACCACGCCCGGCCACTCTCATCTGTATCCTTTATATTAACAATATCCTTTCTAACAAACTGGTAAATGTAAGTAAATGTTTCCCTGAGTTTTGTGAGTCATTCTAGCAAATTATTGAACCCGAGGTAGGGATCATGGGAACCACTGAGCTGTAGCTGGTCAGTAGGATGGACTGGAGCCCAGACTTGCAATTACCATCTGAAGTGGGGGACAGTTTGTGGGACTGAACTTTTAACCTGTGGTCTGCACTAACTCTGGGTAGTTAATGTTAGAATCGAATCGAATTGTAGGACATTCATTTGGTGTCTGCAGAGAGGTGGAGAATTGCTTGGCATGGGAGGAAAAACCCCACACATTTGGTGTCAGAAGTGGGATGTAAGAGTACAGAAAAACTTTTTTTTTTTCCTTTTACCACTCGATAAGCAAGGCCTAGGCAGGGCCAGCCTCTCTCTCCTGAAACAACTGTAAGCGCCTCTTCACTGTGCTGCCTGCATCTTCTCTTTCCCCCTTTCCCAAACTCTTACTACTATAGGCTGATTCTGTCACTCCACTGCCTAAGATCACTTCCCAGAGCCCTCAGGTAAGGGCCAAGCTCCCTGCTGTGTTCTGCACATCCTGTAGAATGAAGCTCCACCAGGGAAGGGATTGTGTCTGCTTGTTCACCTGGGTCCCCAGAACCTGGCTAAGAGTAGAAGTTCCGTGGAAGTTTGCTGGAGAGATGAATGGAAGCCTGCTCTGGCTTCTGCCTCTCTGGCTACAGGGCCTTCACATCTCCCTATGTCCCTACTTCATGTGTTCATTCAACTCCCAGACAACCTCTAGTTCACCCAGATCTGTAAGGACACTAGGTATTCAGAGGAAAATCAGGTTTCCCATGCTCTTTTCTGAGGAATTCATAGAACCATTGTATTTCCCACCAAGAACCTGGACATTGCTTGCTCCATCCCTCCAGCCTGGAACGCCTTATCAACATCCGACTTGTCCTTCGGGGCTCAGATCAAATGCTACCACTCTTATGAAGTCTTCCTTCAGGGTTTCATCCAGTCCAGTGAGAACATTTGCTCATTTCTTTGCATTCCCAAGGCCCTCTCCATTAATCCTCGCGTATATGGGAGCTATTGCATTCACTCATTCATTCATTCATTGATTCATTCATTCAATAGCACATGCATTGAGAACCTGCTTCTGACAGTACTGGTATTGCATACTAATTTGTGAGCCCACTGCAAGGGGAGGAAGCTGAATTCAGACTCCTGCATTAATCTGGTACTCCTGAAGGATGCTAGAGCTGTTTTAGGTTGGTTCCCATCTCTGGCTCCTGGCAGAAGCAAATGAATTTACTCTCTGGAGTAAAACATCTCAAATTTAGGCACTTGGGATTCCTGCAGATCAAGGTCAATAAAACATAATCACAATCATAGCCACACAAGGAAATAATTCATCATGAGTAAGAGTCAGCAGAAACAACTACAAATTTATATCTATAGGATATTAAAACTTGGAATCTAAAAAATGAAAATAGGAATAAAATATTAAAGAAAATGTGGAATAAAAAAATTAGAAAGCAACAAGGGACTATAAAAAGTAACCAGAGGGCCAGGCATGGTGGCTCACACCCTGTAAT
>NW_012150641.1:1991675-2122885 GCF_000956105.1 Propithecus coquereli | reverse complement strand
TCACTTGAGCCCAGGAGTTTGAGGTTGCAGTGAGCTATGATGATGCCACTGTACTCTAGCCTGGGTGACAGAGCGAGACTCTGTCTCAAAAAAGAAAAAAAAGTAATATATTTCTATAATAGAATACTACCCTGCAATAAAAAATAACTACTAATCCATCACGGATAAATCTCAAAAAATCTTATGCTGAGTGAAATAAGCTAAAAACAAATTGAAACAGTGAGACTCCTTATATAAGAAGGTCAAAAGCAGACAAAAATGGTATATGGCTTTTAGAAATCAGAATAGTAGTCGCCTATGAAGGATGGGATTGACTAAAAATGGGCACAGTGGAGCTTCCTGGGATCATAGAAGTTCTGGATCCTTATCTACCTTAATGGATGTGTGCCTTTGTTTAAGTTTATCAAGCTGTACTGTTAAATGTGTACATATTATGGAATGTAGATTATACCTCAATAATGCACTGTAATGAAAGTAGAATGATGTTCATATGAATATAACAACAACAACAAAAACCCCTCAGTATATGGATTAAACAGCACATCAAACATAACCTAAGAGAGAATTGGTGAACTGGAAGCTAGATCTGAAGAGATTACCTGAATTGTATCACCAAGATGCAAAGAATGGGCCCAGCACGGTGGCTCATGCCTGTAATCCTAGCACTCTGGGAGGCCGAGGTGGACGGATCGTTTAGCTCAGGGGTTAGAGACCAGCTGGAGCAAGAACGAGACCCTGTCTCTACTAAAAAAATAGAAAGAAATTAGCTAGACAACAAAAATATATAGAAAAAATTAGCCGGGCACGGTGGCGCAAGCCTGTAGCCCCAACTACTCAGGAGGCTGAGGCAGGAGGATTGCTTGAGCCCAGGAGTTGGAGGTTGCTGTGAGCTAGACTGACGCCACGGCACTCTAGGCCGGGAAACAGAGTGAGACTCTGTCTCAAAAAAAAAAAAAATAAAAGATGCAAAGAATGAAAAATATGAAGACAGGTTAAAAGACATGGCGGACAGAATGGAAAGGTCTGGCATACTTCTAATCAGAGTTGGCAAAGGAGAGAGCACAAAGGATGGGGAAAAGGAGTATTTGGGAGAGACATTGGCTAAGAATTTTCCAAAAGTGATGAATGACATGAATTCACACATACAGGAAATACAACATATTAAGCAGAATAAATAGAAAGGAATCAACATCTAGACACATTGTAATAAAACTACAAAACACCAATGATACCTTAAAAGCAGGGAGTAAAGCCAGATCATCTACAAAGGAATGATGATTAGACTGAGCAGATTTCTTTACAACCAGCATACATTGTGCCTATTATATACCCACACTGTCCTAGGTACTTAGAATGCAGGGATAGCAAGACAGACCCAGTCCCTCTCCTGTGGAGCTACAGCATGTGTATCAGAGATAACCACGTGGAGAGAGTAATTACAGTATGATGAGCTGCCATGGTTGGAGGGCAAGAGAATTAGTAAGAAAACAATACATCAAGAACCGCATTACCAAGATTTTCCTATCAATGCTGGAATATCCATGTGTTTACCAAGATGAGGAGGGCTTTTCTCTCCAAGAGAGCACTGGGACAGCAACTGCTGTGTTCATACAACCACCCTTGGACAGGAGGCAGACCAGATGTCCTCAGACTGGCAGCTTCCTCTCTGGGACCCCTGAGGAAAAGGGCGAGGGAATGATCCTCCCCAGGGCCTTCTTCAAGGCCCTAGACTGTGTCCCTGTGGCCACAGGCCAGGTAGCGGTGAGCAGGGCCCTGGGTCAGCAGAGGCTCACTGGGAGGCAGGGTGTTATACTGGAATGAGGCCAGAAGTGTCAGTGATGGGGAGGGTGCCTTGGGGCATGGAGTGCTGCCCGTGGTCAACTTAGGCTCTGTCTCGGCTGGAGGCTGACTTCCTGTACCAACAGCAACATCTCTCTGCCCTGGACCCATGCCAACGTACCGGGCTTGCCTGGCTTTCCTTCATTAATTAGGGAATCCTAGGAAGCTCTCTCCCCTACTCGAGGGCAGGGACTGTGTCCTGTTTAGCCTTCTATTCCCACTGCCTGGGCAAAGCTATCTCCAGCAGGTGCTTATTTATTTAAGGGGTGGGGTCCTGGTTGAGAGAGGTGAAGGATTTGGGGAGAGAGGGCGTGGGGGACAGGACACGGAGGAGCGAAGCCTGGGAAGCAGTGGAAAGTTCTTCGGAGAAGGCTGGAAAGACGGTGTGAAGGAAGGCGAGCAAAGGACAGGGGAAGGTAGGCTGCTTGTGCTCTGGGGGTCGATCAGGCCTGGAGGAGAAAGGGGCCGCCAGTCGCCTTTGTGACCCTCACAGAGTCTTACCAGGGAATTGGGGGCGCGGCCCTTGCCAGCCCCTGGCCAGCCGCCAGGTCCCCGCCCTCCCCGGAATTTACTCCTGTCCCGCCCTTCTCGGGATTTAGTCCGCGCAACCTGGGCGGCTCCGCAGCCGCCGCTTCCGCCTTCGCCAGGTGAGGGTCGGGACCAAGCAGGACGCCCTGGGCTGGGACGGGCAGGTGAGCAGCGGTCGCTTGAGGTGCATCCGCAGGATGCCGAGCCTCCGGTCCTCTGCCCGGGTCCTTGCCTTCCGTGGCCGCGTTTCCTCCTGTCTCCCTCCTGCGCGCTTTCCCCTCCCCACCTTACCTGCGCTGCCGGGTCTCCCAGCGTCCTGGGCCTTCTCGTCCCCGCCCCCTGCCGGCGCCCACTTCCCAGCCCATCTCCCATCTCCGCGTTTCCAGCTGGGCCCCGCGTCGGGGCCTCCACTTAAGGGAGGGGGCTGCCCAGGTGTGTGTGAGAGAGTGTTTGTGCAGGCGGCCGGTACCCGCAGTTCCTAGAGGCTTATTTAACAAAGGTTGGTGGAGTTGCCTTGAAGCCAAGTTAGACTGAGTGACTCAGGCTGCCCGCAGGGATCTATACCTGGAGCTGAGAGGTGGGTGTGGACGGGACTGTGCACCTGGTAGCCTAGGTGGCTCTCTAGGCAGGACCTAAGCTTAGCGGCCCATCCCAAATGCCCAATTTGATTTAAAATGTTGCTGCCTCAAGTGTATAAGAGGCAATGACGCTGGGTGTCTGTCTCTGGGTTGAGGGGCAGTATGCCCATATAACAAAGGTATGTGTGGATACTGTACCTTGGTGTCTTGTGTGGGGGGGTATCTTTGGTGTTTGGAGGCAGTGAACTACAGTGTCTCAAGTACGCAGATGTGAGAGGCGTGTGGCAGTCAGCCTGGGCATTTTGCAGCCCCATGCTGGGATGTCTCAGCCTTGAGAGGGCATGTTTTGCAGCATATCCGAGGGTCTCAGTATGTGCATAGGTAGCAGCATGTGGGAGGCAGCATACCTTTGTGTGTGTGTGCCCGTGTCTACCTATTTGTCTGAGGTATGGAGTGGTTGGCATATCTGGGCCCTTCCCTGTGTGTGTGGTAGGCAAAAACATCTCATGTTTGAGGAGGAGAGGTGTCTCAGGAGTATGCACAACAGTGTAGCTCAGGTCTGAAAGAGTTGTGTATCCGGTGTCCTGGGGTGCAGAGGCAGTGTGCCATAATATCTCAGGATTGAGGAGGGCATCACACCTGGGGTCTAGTATGAGCAGACAGTGTACTAAAACCTCAGGTGTGAGGAGGGCAGGTTACTCAGTGGTGAGGGGTAGCATATCTGGAGGCCTTGGCACAGGGAGCATTCTACCTGGGGTTTATGTGTGTGAATGGCAGGGTTCCTGGCTGTCTGCTGTGTCCCTCCCTCCGTACCTGAGTGTTTCTGATGGCTTGTGGGTGGAGCTGGAGACCCTGTCTCTGGTGCCTGAGTGTCTCAGGTGCCTACCCTCGGCTATACATCTGAAGGGGAATGCCATTGTCCTTAGGGATTCCTTCTCCAGACATGCTCCCTGAGGCAGGCTCCCTGTGGCTACTGCGGCTGCTCCGAGACCTCCAGCTGGCCCAGTTTTACCGGCCCATCCTTGAGGAGCTTAACGTCACTCGGCCAGAGCATTTTGACTTTGTAAGGCCTGAGGACCTGGACGGCATTGGCATGGGCCGGCCTGGTGAGGGACCCCTGCCTCAAGACCCTGGTCTCTACTTCCCCAGCCTATCAGTTGCCTGTCCTCCCACTCCCCGCCCCTTTTCTTGCCTGTAAATCTCTCTCTGCCCTGCCCTCCCCAGCCCAGCGCAGACTGGCTGAAGCTCTGAAGAGGCACCGTTCAGGGTTCAAGCCTAAGAACTGGGTCTACAAGGTATGTGTTGTCGGGGATTGGAGGACAGCTTAAGCCCAGGAATGAGGTGGGCCAGGTGGCTGGAGGGGGATGCAGGGTTCTGCGCACCTGATTTCCCACTCCTGTTTCAGATCCTTGGAGGTTTTGCCCCAGAGCAGAAGGAGCCCACCAGGCCCTCGGACAGACCACCGTGCTTCCCTGAGCCAGAGGGTGGACTTAAGTGTCTGATCCCAGAGGGTGCTGTATGCAGGGGAGAGCTGCTGGGCTCAGGCTGCTTTGGCGTGGTGCACCGAGGGCTGTGGACGCTGCCCAGCGGCCAGACTGTGAGTGTCCAGGGACCCTACCTCATCCCGGGTTCCTGGCCCAGCTGCCCCCTCTGTTCCTCAAGCCCTCTCTGCTCTGGCCTTGGCGTGGTGGTTCCCCAGTGTGCCTGATGGTGCTCCCCCGCCTCCAGGTCCCAGTGGCTGTCAAGTCCCTCCGGGTAGGTCCCGAAGGCCCTGTGGGCACAGAGCTGGGGGACTTTCTTCGAGAGGTGTCCATCATGATGAACCTGGAGCACCCACATGTGCTGCGTCTGCACGGCCTTGTTCTGGGCCAGCCTCTGCAGATGGTGAGCAGATCCACGCGCTGCTCACCGCACAGCCCCGGGGCTGGTGTGCGGCAGGAGGGTGGGCGGCCAGAGTCCCATGGGGCAGACCGCAGCTCATGAGGCGCTGTGCTCCTACAGGTGATGGAGCTGGCGCCACTAGGCTCCCTGCACGCGCGCCTGACGGCCCCGGCCCCGACACCCCCGCTGCCCGTGGCCCTGCTCTGCCTCTTCCTGCGGCAGTTGGCGGGGGCTATGGCGTACCTGGGGGCCCGCGGGTTAGTGCACCGGGACCTCGCGACACGCAACCTACTGCTGGCTTCGCCACATACCATCAAAGTGGCGGACTTCGGGCTGGTGCGGCCGCTGGGCGGTGCCCGGGGCCGCTACGTCATGGGCGGGCCCCGCCCCATCCCCTACGCCTGGTGAGGGCGGGGCGCTCGAGCAGGGTGGGTCTGGAGGGCAGCAGCTGGGCAGCTCGAGGGCTGGTCTTCTGAGGGAGGCTGGGACAAGAGGGGTTGTCACCCTTGGAAAGGAGGACTTCTGAGGACTTTGGGAACATGGGGTGGGGTGAAGGGACGTTCAGTGGAAGATGAGCTCCGAGGGCACATATCCAGCCCCCTTCAGCTCCGCTTCCTTCCGCAGGTGTGCCCCAGAGAGCCTGCGCCAGGGAGCCTTCTCATCTGCCTCAGACGTGTGGATGTTTGGGGTGACGCTGTGGGAGATGTTCTCCAGGGGCGAGGAGCCCTGGGCCAGGGTCCCGCCGTACCTCATCCTGCAGAAGCTGGAGAAGGACCGAGCCCGGCTGCCTAGGCCTCCCCTGTGCTCCAGGGCCCTCTACGCGCTCGCCTTGCGCTGCTGGGCCCTCCACCCTGCTGACCGGCCTAGCTTTTCCCAACTGGAGGGGCTTCTCCAAGAGGTGGGGACCCCCATCTCCTCAGATACACAGTGTCTCTTTCCTCCATTCTCTCTCCTGGGGTTCCATGCACAAGACTAACACACCAGATGCCAGTGCTGGGCTCTGAGACCCAGCTCTGAGCAAAACAGATTCAGTCCCCACCTGCAGGGAGCTCAGAGCCCTGGGGAGGCAGCTTGGGGCTACCTAGATGCAGTCTGGGAGACTATGGTCTGTGTCTGGGCCGGAAAAGGGGCATAGAGGAGAGAGCAGTAGGTCACAGGGGGTGTTTGACAGGCAGAGGAAGAGTTCAGCGTGGGAGGGGAAATGGAAGTAACGAGGCGGCAGAGTGAGCAGGGGCTGCATGCCGGAGGGTTTTCCAAGGCGTGGCAGGTAACACTAGCTAACAGGTACACCTTACAGTGTAAGGTATCACGCTACCTGCTTTATGTGGATCCTTATGCAGATTCACTCATTTCATCCTCTCAGCCATCCGGTGAGGTAATTATTATCTCCATTTTACTGATGGGACAGTTGAGGCACTGACAGTTTATGTGGCTTGCCTAAAGTCACACAGTAAGTGGAGGAGTTGGGATTTAAACCAATTTGACTTCAGGGCTATTTCCTAAATCACTACACTCTATTGTTAAAGTTTAATCTTTACTCTGAGGGCATTTGGGAGCTATGGAAGGGTATTGAGCAGGGGAGTCACAAACCAGCTTTGCACGTTATGTCACTGTGAAGTGGTGCAAGAATGGATGAGAGGGATGATGCTGAGGATGAGAGGACCAGGTAGGTGACAGTGGCTGTGAAGCTCTAGGTAGAGATAGGGCCCTTCTCTGTTGCTCCTGAACCCTGGGCAGTCTACAGCTTGGCATGGAATCCAGGTCTACCTCCCCCACCAGATTACAACTGGGAGACAAGTAGAGTCCCACCCTGGGCCCAGCACAGAGGACATACGTGGTGTGGGTTTGATTGGTGGGTGCACAGAGGGGAGTCTGCTTTCTTCCATGTTCCCATATTACCTTTCTGACTCAAGCCAAAAGCTCAACCCTTTCCTCCTGTCTCCATAGGCCTGGCCTTCTGAGGGACGCTGTGTAAGGGATGTCACAGAGCCAGGTGCCCTGAAAATGGAGCCCGGTGATCCCATCACCATCATCGAGGGCAGGTGACAGCCCCATACCTCCCAAGCAGCCCCGGGAGGAGGAAACCCTCTAAACTTTCCTGACTCCTGGTCCCCTCTCTGCTTCTCCCAACTCCTTGAACCCTGATCTTCTGCCTCTTCTCCTCCTCTACCCACTGGGCCCTGAGAGCTCCAGCATAGTCCTGGCCTCCCTGCTGGGGCTGCCGTTGGCACACAGAGCGCTTTTGCATTAGGGAGAGGCTTCCCTCCAGGCAGATGCGACTCCAAGGCACACAGCCTGGTGAGCTGACTGTGGGTTGCAGCCCAGACCCCACACTTCCCCTTGTCCCATCCCGTTCACCAGCTCCTCTTCTCACAGCCCCAACTCCACAATCTGGAAGGGCCAGAATGGTCGCACCTTCAAAGCAGGCAGCTTCCCGGCCTCGGCAGTGACGCTGACAGACTTGGCGGGCTTGCCAGCTGCCTGTCCAGAGCACAGAGGCTCCCCTGCCCAGGGAGAGCAACCCCCAGGAAGCATAGAGGGGTGAGGACCTGAAAGGGTGGGGGATAGGGCTGGGCTGGGGGGACCAAGTCCAGCAACTTCTCTGGAAGGGAAGCTTGGGGACAGGACCAGGGTGGAAGCTGGTGATCCTGGACTTGCCTCCCAGCTAGAGCTTCCACCTGGGTCTCCTAGGTGCCCCGGAGGGTTTCTTTGAGAGGGAACATTGGTATGTGTGGTGGAGAGGGGTGGTGTTGAGGATGAACTGATCACTGCCCGACAGGGACAGAAAGAAGGAAAAGCTTCGGGATCTACACCCAGCACGGGGCCAGAGAAGGAACACTCCTCTGCATAGGATGAAAGGTGGGCATGGCGGGACTCCAGGATCTCTGAGGAGATCCAGAACAGCCCTCCATTTGTGCACCCTGCCCCGAATCCATGCCTTTGCATGTATGATTTCATTCCCCCAAATCCTGTCCGTTGGCATCCTAGCTATACTGTGAGATCTTAAGAGACAGGAAGCCCCCCTGCCTTCCCTACTGAACAGAACCTCCCCACTCTGGACCCTGAGCACTCAGTTTTTTGGGCCCTCAGCTGCCTAGGCCTTGGTGTCCATTTGCACTCCTGTCTTACTGTCCCATCTAACACATGAATCATCCTGAGGGCAGGGCTGGCTAGCTTATCTGCATATGTTTGCAAAACCATCCAGCTTAGCACAGGTAAGACAAAGAGCAAGAAGAAGGCAGGACCTAGCATCTGGGCCTCCTCTCAAGTTGTTTCTTTTTCAACTGTACAGGCATTTCCAAGAGTCTGGAGTCAGTTCTGTCCCTGGGCACTCGTCCCACAGGGGGTGGTTCAAGCCCCCCTGAACTTCGACAAGCCAGAGCTGTGCCCCAGGGACCCCCAGGCCTGCCTCCATGCCTGCCTTTTGCCTCCAGCTCTTCTCAACCCAGCCAGCCTCTTAAGGAGCCGCTTCCCTGGCCCAAAAGAGAACCCCCACACAATCACCCCATGGGAGTGCCTGGAGCCACTAAAGCCTCTGTCCCCACTGGAGCCCTCCTGCCCAACCCTGAGTTGCAGAGGAAGATTATAGAGGTGAAGTCTCATTGCAGTGGCCATTGTAGTCCAGAAGGGGCCACAGGCTGGGGCAGGAACCTAAATAAAGCTTTGTCCCCCACAGATGGAGCTCAGAGTACATGGAGTCACCCATCAGGAGTGTCAGGTAGCACTAAGAGCCACTGGGGGAGATGTGGAGTCTGCCATCCGGAACCTCAAGGTAAAGCCGGACCCTTCTCTTGGGCTACCTCCTCTCCTGCCCCTGACACCTAGTGGTCAGCTGCCCTCTCTCCTGCTCCCACAGGTAGACCAGCTCTTTCACCTTAGTAGCCGGTCCAGAGCTGACTGCCAGCGCATCCTGGAGCATTACCAGTGGGACCTCTCAGCTGCCAGCCGCTATGTCCTAGCCCGGCACTGAGCTCTGCTTCCCTGGGCATGTATGCCAGCATGGAAAGCCTGGGCCCTTCAGGGCCTGGCCATGTGGGACCAAGCAGAACAAGAACAAGGTCCTGACAGGGGCAGACTTTCCCACCTGGGGAAATCCCACCTGCTATGGGCGATAGAGGAGGAGCCCTGGGTCGGGCACTGACAAATGTCTCCTGCCTACCCTGCCCCTTGGCCTCCGAGGGCTCAAGCTCCTTTGGCTAGGCCAAGAAGGATCTAATCCACTCTGCCCACCACACTCCCAAACAAGGGGAGGACTTAGAGGAAAGAGCTGCTATATATCCTATCCAGAGGAAGCTTCCCCTCTCTATAGAGAATGATGAAGCAGCCGCACTGGACCATGGGAACAGCCACCCTGAACTGTCATCAGCAACCACCCTGAACTCTGTGAGCAAGTCATCCTGGATGATGGAAGCAGCCATACTGACTTGGGACACATGGCCCAGGGCCATTGTAGGGGATGACAATTGTTCTCTTGGACTCAAGGACATTTGATCCTGGTAGCATGGATTATGAGGCAGGCCAGCCCCTGCCCAAATTCAGCTGTCACATTTCCCTTTGTTTCTTCCCACACCAGGTCTTTCTTCTACCCTCCCCCATTACATACATCTTCCAATGTCCAAAAAGTTACAAAGTTTATATGAATATAACATACAAAGATGCAGCCTCCTTCCTAGGGCAAGGGAAGGAAGGGGTGGTTAAATAAGGCACAGGAAGCTGCAGCAAGCACCAGCTGTGGGCAGGGCCCAAGGGGAAGAGGAAATTGGCACTGGAGCCCCGCCCCTGCAGCTGTTGGTAGGGAGGTAGGGACCCCCTCAAAGTGCCATAGTCTGAGGCTGAGCTAATTGGCCAAGCTGATGCAGGTGGCTATGTCTGCCACCTTTGGTGCCGCTTGCCCTTCCCCACCCAGCCCTGTTGCAAAACCGTAAAACCCAAGTCCTGGGTTCCAGAGCCTCCTTTGGAGCAGAGACCCCCAGAAGGGGGCAAGAGAGAGTGGGTAGGGGAAGTTTGAAAGCCGATATGCCTGTGTGCTGGGGGACTGCTAGGAGACAGTGGTGGAAGGTAGCAGGGGACAGGCTGTCATACATATTCTTCTGTGGGTACCACAGGGGAGGAGGCCAGGAAGTAGGGTAGGGATGGGCCCCTCGTCTGTCCCCTGCAGTGTACATGGAGGAAAGGGGCTGCCTCTGAGGAGGGGCCAGGCCAGGGCAAGTGACCATCTTGAGTTCTGGTTGAGGTGATGGTCTCCTCACACCGAGGTGGCCTCTAACTGGCGATGGCAGAGGGCCCAGTGCCTCCTCGCTTCTCGAAGAACATGTAGTCCTGAGGGGAGGCCACGGTCAACAGGAGAGCTGAGCCAGGCTGGCCCAGCTCTCACAACCCAAGTCTGGAACCTCAACCCCCCCATAACGTTATCCCAAACCTTCTCCTAGCAAGAGGCCAGGAAGCGCACAAAGCTTCATGTGACAGCAGAGAAGCAGGAGGGGAGGGGGCAGCCAACTCACAATGAGGAACGTGGCTCCCAGCAGCACAGCCTTCACCCTCACATCCAGGTCCAGCGGGAACTGCAGGCCAAAGTCATCTGCATCCGTGAGGGCTTCTCGGAGCAGCCCCCCCCACTGCTTGCTGATGCGGCCCACACTGCGGGATTCATCCTTTGTCTTCACCTGTCAGGAGGGAGGGAGGAAGGACCCAAGTGGGGAGAAAGTAACCGATCTCACCTGCCTCCAATCCCACTCCCGCAGTCACCATGTATGAATTGTGCAGGCCCCACACTCAGCGAATGTTCCCATCCGGAGGTCACCCAGTTACCTCTTTCCCAACTGGCTCCCATCACAGAATGCAACAGCTGGGGAAGCAGGCACCCTATGTCACGCTATGAGTCTATAGCAAAAATCAGGATTCAGACTCTGATCTGTTGCTGTTCAAAGGCCATGCATGACATAAATGGACATCAGTGGTGGGAGGAATGGAAGCATGATATAGTCTAATCCTCTTAGTGTATGGCTGTTTGCTAGGTTTGCTTTGGTTCCCAATGTCCCTGCCACCCACAGTGGGTCCAATTTGTGCTCTGCACAAAGTACCCTAGCCGAGAGGGCAAGGAAGGCTGCTGAAATCCTGGCTGTACTTCTACCAGCCAAGCACACTCCCAGAGGCTTTGTCTACCCAAAGGAGTGCCTTTTCCCTACTCTGCAAAGTAGGGGTGGGGGGGCCTGTGCAGCATTGTATACAAGCCTGATCTAGAGGGGATCCAGGCCTATCTGTTAGGGGGAGGGGAAGCAGTAGATAACCTTCGAGGACCGCAATTTCCACTGGCCTCTCTGAGCCCAGCAGCAACAGGCCCTGCTGTTGTGGGTGGTAACTCACAGTGACTTCCTGGTCCTTTTGCTGTGCTCATTCTCCAGTGAATAGAACTGGAGTGATTTCCTTCTGTGTCCTTCCCATCCTTATTCCCCACTGCCCTACAGCTCTGGCACACTTCTTGAAGCCCAGTCCTAGGCTGGACAGGACCTGTCCTAGCTAGCCCTGCAGTCCCAAGGGTGCAACCCCAAGTATGGACCATTCATAGTTGTGTAAAAGGGATGCTATGAGAACCCCACAGTCTACAAATTCTCATCCAGGGATCACCCACTTATCTCTTTTCCAACCAGTTCCCATCACAGAACCTCCCTCCGGCTACCGAGGTGACTCATTTTTTACAAGTAACCTTACATAAGCCACCTCATTAGAAGTGTTGGAAAGTCTACTGGATTATACCTGTTGGTTTTCCCTTATCTGCACAGGGAATTATCCCTTAAAGACCCAAGGATCTGTAGAGTGCCTTTGTCTTCTGCAAACCAAGGTGTTTCCCAGGCCTCACTCTGGAATTCTCACCACTTGGGATGTCCAGGCTCCAGGTTGGTGATAGGAATGCACGGTGAGAAGAATATCAGCTGGATATTAGGTTGGAGAGGCCATTCGGACTTCTAGGTTGGCAGGGCAAGCCATGGGATGTGAACACGTTAAATTAGCACTTACTCCAGGGCCTGGGCTCACAAACTTATGCACAGCAGCCACATGGGCCCAGCCCCCATGGCAGACTTAATCATCTTTTACTCTAAATCCAGTCTGGCCTTATGTTCCCTACCACCACCAACTTGGAGCTATATGTAACCATCAGCATTGGTCCTTAAGATGAAATCCTCTTTGCTATATTATTATAAGACCATGGGGCCATCCTTATTTCCCAATGCAGGAAAATTGCAAATGTGGTAGGAGTCACTGTGGATTTGGATTGATGAGCTAAGGATCTTGACCTTAGTGTTGGCCATCCTGGCTCATGGAAACTGCCATCTTGCTTATGAAGATCCCAGGAATCTCCCTATATTTCTGATACCTCAAAGTTGGTGTCTGTGCCACAGCCACAGGTCCAGCAGGGTCCCACCACTCGCAGGACCGTCTGGCGATCAGCATCCTGGATGGAGAACTTGGGGAGGAAAGGATGCCAGGTCTGCAGTACATGGCCAATGGTGGTGCCTGGTGGAGCCTGTACTTCCATCTGGAGTGGGAAGCAGACAGGGTCACTGCCCAGCCAGGGCACCCTGGCCCAAGCTCTCACTGGTCCCAACTCTACCTATTTGGCCCCCAACTAAACCTCCCATCCCCATCTGCCCACTCCCACCCAGTCATGCCTCATCCTGGGCCTGCCCCATCATTGTCCCGCCCCGTCAAGGCCCGCCCCCTACCAGAGCCTCTTCCCAACCCCATCCCTCCCACCCACCTCCTGGAGGCCACAAGGGCAGCAGCTGCAGCCACAGTGGAGTGGGCGGAGCAAACGCAGCACCTCCCGGTCCCCGGGGTCCGCCAGGCGGACACGCAGCGGCCGGCGGGCACCACAGCACAGACGGGCGCAGCAGTTGCTCTCCTCGGCCGCCTGACCTAGGGGTTGCCCGGCCCCGGAGCGCAGTTCGTACCGGTTACAGTTCTCCCAGCCGAGGAACGCTGCCAAGGGTGACACTGAAACTCAGACACAGCCTGCCCAGGCGCCCACCATCCTTGTCACCGTCATGAGGCCCAACCTACTCCTCCTACTTACTTTCCATTCGCTCAGCCTTCTGGTGAATCAAGATCTGATCAATCTGGAAAGAGAGTTAGGGGCAGCACAGACATCAGCTGGTCCACCTGCACGCCCAGGTCCCCTCCCCGTCACCCTTCCTTCCTTCCACTCACCTGCACCAGGAATTCCAGGCCAGAAGGCACCCCTGGCAGTGGCAAGAAGGGGGCAGCAGACACCGGGGCCACGGGGCCGGGCGAGGGGAAGAGAGCGAAGCCAGGTGCAGGGGCAGGTATCTGGGCAGGCACTGGTGCCTGCCCGGGCCCAGGATGCAGCGCCGGCTCCGGGTACCCAGTGGTCACAGGGTAGGGAGGTGGGGGCGAAGGGGCGTAGCCTTTGGGGGACAAGTAACCTGTTGGGGGCAGGGTTAGATTAGAAAGGGACCCGTGGCTTCATGCCCTTATTCCTCAACCCATGGCCCGCAGGCTGCGGGGGAAATGTGGCGGGAAGAGGCAGAGAGAGATGGGGCAGGGGAGCAGGGCGGAGGCTCCCCAGGGGCCCCACCCAGCCAGTCAGAGCACATTCTCGGAGGATGTGTTCCACACCTGGCTCCCAAGTCGGTTGGGGGATAACGGAGACCCCCGGCCTTGCGCGCATTTACCTGCCATGAGAAAGGGGCTGGAGTTTTCAGGATGTCCGTGTCGGGGCGGCTTAGTTCTGGAAGTGGAGGCAAGCCCGGAGACAGCCAGACAGACACAGAGACAGACACAAAGACGGACAGGCAAACGCGGAGAGGCAGCTGCGCGCCGGCCCAGGGTCTCTCGGGCGGCGCCTCTGACTCGGGAGAAACCGAAAGTGTCAGTGGGCGGGGCGGGGTACCTGGGACCCTGGATTCCCTCAGGGGCCCCAGAACCGCCCCCTCCCTTTGTTCTCCCATTCTCTGCGGAGGCGGCTGTTGGAGGACAGCAAGACAGAGGGACCCGCGGTCAGACCGACGGCCCGACCTCGAGGGCGGTCTCCCTGACCCCTCTGTGACCCCCTCACCTGAAGCCCTCAGCACAGTCGGGGTGCGGAGCACTCGGCGGCTCTCAGGAGCTCGGGGAGGTGGGCCCGGGATCTGACTCCGCCCCTCGACCCGTCCAGGCCCCGCCCCTCCCGGCCTGAGCGGCGCGTCTGCGCAGACAGGAGGCCGCCTCTTGTCCCGCGCGGCCGCGGACCCTGGACTGTGCGCTACTTGGCGACGCCCCCGTCCCCGCCCCTTCCTCTCCGACTGCAGATGCCCAGAGAGGAAGAGCGCCTGGGAAGGACGGCGGGCTAAGCCCCAGCCCTGCGACCCCCGGCCAGGTCCGCGGAGTGCTCTGCGCCGCGCTCCCACGGCCCGGCTGTGCTGAGTCCTGGGTTCGGGCCTCGCTGACGCAGCGGAACACCCTTCGCACTCTCTCATTGGCTTCCAGGACTGGCTCCTGGCTCCCTTTCTACCTCCCAAGGGCGACCTCGCTATTCTCTCTCCGTGACGCAGCGGTGACCCACGCAGGCGCCTCGCAATTACAGTACTTCCTTCAGGCGCCCCCGCCACGCGGTTAAGGGGCCGCCAGTGACAGTAATGAGTGTGCGTGCGTGAGTTGAGGCTTGGGGTAGTGGGGCAGAGAGGAAGCGTGGTCAGAAAAGGTTTCCCCCAAGACGAGGTCTGGGGTCTGGGTCCTGAGCAGAGGAAGGTCCGCAGGTGTAAGGAAGCCTTGGGAGCCTACTGGCTGAGCGGCGCAAGGGATGAGTTTAGAGACAATGCTGTCCACGTGCACAGAGCCCCTCGTGGGAGCTGGGATTTGGCCCGAAGGGCAGCAAGGAGCCCACCAAAAGATTTTAAGACAAAGACAGAAGGTCAAATGTGTGTTTTAGAAAGATCGTTCAAACTGCAAACTACAATGTCGAGAACAATGAAGGTGCGCAATAGTCTAGGGGAAAGGATGGCTGTGGTAGTGGTAGCGCAGACAGAGGGGGCAGACGTTAGAGGTATTAAGACAATAATATAATATAGAACTTGGTTTGGGGGGTGAGATGTGAAGGTAATTAGTGAAGGATGACCCCAGATGCCTGTCTAGTAACCAGGCAGATGGAGGTGTCACCTGCCAAGAGAAGCAGGGGAGACGCAAGTGGGGGAGGGAGGGGCCTCTGTCTGCCCCTATGTCCTTGTTCCTCTGGATTTGTCCTGGCCCCTTCTCCCAGGGCTGCTCAGCTCCTCCCGCAGCTTCAGTCCTCATCTGCTTCAGACTCGAATGCCTGACCTCTCCCCCGGTATCGCCTAGTGCCTCAGACTCCACATGGCCCAAAGCTTGAGCTAGCTTCCACCAAAACATAAACATACAGAAATTCAGTGATCCAGTGAAGATTTAGTGAGCACCTACTATATGTCAGACAGCACTGAGGTGATAGGAATATATAGCAGAAAACAAACACCAAATTCCTGATCTCCTGGGGCTTACATTCCAGTTGATAAGAGTCAGATAATAAGTAACTAAAATAAATGGGAAGTCAGATGGTGATAAGTGCTGTAGAGCAGGATAGGGAGGGTAGGGAGTGGAGGGCAGGCGTTGCCATTTAAAAGAGGGCATACTAGGAAGGCATCACCAAGGTGATAGCTGAGCAAAAACCTGAAGGAGAGGGATTGAGTCATACAGACTTCTGGGTGAAGAGTGTTTCAGGCAGAGGGAAGAGCAAGGACAAAGGCCCTGAGGCAGAAGTATGTCTTACTTGTTCAGTGAACAAAAGACCAGTTTGGCTGGAATGGAATTTACTGGGGGAGGTCAGAGAGGTCACAGGAGACCTTTTAGACCATTGGATTGTACTCTGAGATGGGAAGTGTTGGAGGGTTTGACAAAGAGACGTGAGACTTAAACACTGCAACAGTGGTTCTCAGCCCTAGCTACATGTTAGAATCATCTGGGGTGCTTTAAGAAATACCTATGCCTGAGTCCCACTTCATATCAATTAAATTAGAATATCTGGGGTGAGGTACAGACATAGGATCTTGTCGAGAATTCCTTAGATTTTAATGTGTAGCCACAGCTGAGGAATACCATGTTAGAAGGATTTGTCTTTCAGGCTGCTTTGTCAAGAGTAGGCAGTAGGTAGGCAAGGGCAAAAGGTGAGATATGGGCTTAGACGTGGGGCCAGGGTGACAGCAAGGGAGGTGGTGAGAAATGGTCAGATTCCAGATACATATTTGAGCCAACAGGACTTGATGATGGCTTGGATGTAGGATGTGAGGAAAGAAGAAGTCAAAGTTGACTCAGACTTGGCCCGGGAGACCCTTCTGCACAATGTGGGCCCGCCCTTACTGTTTGGCCCTACCTGCCTACCCAGTCCCGGGCTCCAGGCGCTCCTGTTTTCCCTCTTGACTTGTTACCAATATGGTCTTGTCCCTTTTTTTCTGGTGAACTCCTATTCATGTTGAAAACCCAGCAACACACTGGAGTCTTACCAGTCCCCAAAGGCAAAACAAACCCACCTCAGTATCTACTTGTCACACTGAACATAATGCATCAAGTTATCTTTTTAAATATTGCTGAAATGTATATTTTGGTTTGTAGAAGAAAGAACAAACTTAGCTCTGGGAGTTGGACAGAGGAAAGTGTGAATCACAAGTTACCCAGGTCCTAGCTGCATAATAGAAGGACAAGTTCCTTTATCTCTCTTAGCTTCCCTGTTCCTAACTTGCAGGGCTATTGAGAAGACCTCCCCAAAATGTTCAGTAAATGTCATAACTCTCATTCATATTAATGCTGCCTCAATATACATCTTCTTGTCCTGTCCCTGGCTTGTCACCTTTGACCTATAGCCTTTTTTTTTTTTTGAGACAGAGTCTGGCTCTGTTGCCCAGGCTAGAGTGCCGTGGCATCAGCCTAGCTCACAGCAACCTCAAACTCCTGGGTTGAAGCGATCCTTCTGCCTCAGCCTCCCGAGTAGCTGGGACTACAGGCATGCGCCACCATGCCCGGCTAATTTTTTTCTATATATTTTTAGTTGTTCAGATAATTTCTTTCTATTTTTTTAAGTAGAGATGGGGTCTCGCTCTTGCTCAGGCTGGTCTCAAACTCCTGAGCTCAAACAATCCGCCCGCCTTGGCCTCCCAGAGTGCTAGGATTACAGCGTGAGCCACCATGCCCGGCCACTTTACTCATCTTTAAAATGAAGAAATATGCCGAGTGCAGTGGTTCACACCTGTAATCCCAGTGACTAGGGAGGCTGAGGCAAGAGGATCACTTGTGCCCAGGAGTTGGAGGCTACAGTGAGCTATGATGACACCACTGCACTCCAGCCTGGATGACAGAGCAATACCCCATCTCCAAAAAAAAATTTTTTTAAATAAAATGAAATATTGTGGTCCTCTACTAACATACCTCCAAACGTGCCACCTCCCTGGATATAAGGGGGCCAGTGGCTCCCCATTGCCCTCAGGAGAGAGTCCAACTTCTCAGCACAAGGCCCTCCACCATTTGGCCCTGCTATCCTCATCTCTCACCCTCTCTTACCCTCTCAAGCCAGCCCCCAGGAATTCTTTCAGGTCTCTAATATACTCTCTTGCCTCAGGGCTGCCTTGAAAGCTGCTGGTATAGGAATCTGGAGCTCAGTAAAGACTAGGGTGGAAGATAGAAATTCTGGATTTAAAAGTTAGGCAGACTGTGATTAGAGATACGGGACTGGATGAGATCACCTAAAATCCTCTCATTGAGAGAAGGGGTCTGCACACTTTTTGAATGCATACCTTCAGAAAAATAAAGTATGTACCATGAATATATTATACAGACTGTACTTTATAAAACATACACAAAAATAGAAATTAAAAAGAATGACTGCTGGGCATGGTGGCACGAGCCTGTAGTCCCAGCTACTTGAGAGGCTGAGGCAGGAAGATAGCTTGAGGCCAGGAGTTCAAGGCTGCAGTGTGTGGCCATTGCTCCTGTGAATAGCCACTGCACTCCAGCCTGGGCAATATAGTAAGACCCATCTCTTAAAAAAAATAAATAAATAACAACTTTCAGTAACTTACTATTGCACTGCAAACAGAGTCCAAGTGCCTTACCACTGTCTGCAAGGTCTGTACTGGCCATCTAGGACCCCTTAGTCACTACACAACAGCCACGCTACCAACTCACCAAATTTTCTCCTGCCTCAAGCTTTTGAGTTGCTCCTTTCAGCCTGTTTTGCTAGCTATTCTTTATGCTTAGAATACATTTCCCCTCCACTTTGTGCATTGTTAGTTCAGCTTCAATAGGACCACCTTCACCAGTCTTGGTGGCTCACACCTGTAATCCTAGTGCTTTAGGAGGCCAAGGAGGGAGGACTACTTGAGGCCAGGAGTTTGAGACCAGCCTGGACAACATAGTGAGACCCCATCTCTAAAAAAAACTTAAAACTTAGTGGGGTGTGGTGGCTCGCACCTGTAGTCCCAGCTACTTGAGAGGCTGAGGTGGGAGGGTCGCTTGAGCCCAGAGGTTTGAGCTTGCAGTGAGCTATGATCAGCCACTGTACTCCAGCCCAGGAGAAGGAGTGAGACCCTGCCTCTAAAAGAAATTTAAAAATAGGACCATCTTGGTGAGGCCTTTCCATTTAAAGGGGCACACCCTCTACCGTCCAGCTGTTCCACTGCCTCCCTATTCTTTTCCTTCAAGCATATAGTGCAACTCGAAATGATTTATGTGTTTCGTTGTTTAAACTCTGTTTCCACTATCAGATGGGAAACTCCATGAGAGAAAGGACAGTGTCTCTCTTGCTGATAATTGATCTTCCTTATGATGTGCATCTGACACATGATCACCACTAGCTTAATAAATACTGCCCCCTAAACATCTTCCAGATCCCTGCATGCTGTGATACTGCAGCCTGCCTTGCCTCCTTTTCTCACTCGCTTCCTGCCTAACTTAGAAACTCAGCCCACAATGAAGACCCACGCTGCCCCAAACCCCTCCCTCCCCCACTTCATTCTTTGTCCATTGTGTTCCCTCCACACAACAGAGCTCCTTTAAGGATCATCTCAAGCACTGTGAAGCATTTTCTGACCTCCAATACATGATGATCTGTTCCTGCTTTGAACCCCAAAGTATTTTGTAACTAATGACACTCCTCCTGTCCTGCCTTGCCTTAACCCTCACTTCTAGATAACTGGGTGCTCAACAAATCTGTGGAACAACAGGGCTGAAAACCACCACTTTACAATAATTTTCAAAATCTAGTGGGCATCAGAACCACAAGATGAGCTTATTAAAATACAGATTCCCAGGCCCCCAAAAAGGGCTTCAGTAGGAATTTGCACTATTCCAAGCATTCTTTTTTATTTATTTATTTATTTTTTTAAATAAAAGGTGGGGTCTCGCTCTTGCTCAGGCTGATCTCGAACTCCTTAGCTCAAGCAATCCTCCCGCCTCAGCCTAGGTACTAGGATTACAGGCATGAGCCACCATGCCTGGCCCTCAAGCATTCTATGACTTTGATGCCTACTGGGTTTAAGAACTTCATAACAAGTTAAATGAAGTGAACAGAATGCCCAGACCCAAGGCTCACTGACTAAGTCTTAGGAGAGTTCAGAGGTTGAATCCCTACCCTTCCTCCTCCACGAAGTTAGATAAACAAAGACTCCAAAGTTTATTTGCTTTTCCCTTTTAATCCCTTTCCTGCTCCAACTCTTAAAAAATTACCCAGAAAACTTAGTAATTAAACAAGAGTGCTCAAAGAGCCAAGGCAAGCCATCCCAAGAGTAGCAGGCTCCCTCCCACAGGGGCCAAAGTCTGGATGCTGGGGTCTCCACTCAGAGCCTGGTAATAAAAGCTGGTGCAGAATAAGGTGGTTCCGGAGGCCAGTAGTAACCCAGCCTGAAGAAGACACAACGTAGAAAACAGTATTGTAAGTACAGGGCTGGCTTTGAGGGGTGGGGAGGGGGGGGCTTGGTCAGGTTTAGACAGGGAGAAAGATTACCCAGAGGGGCTTTCTGCAGTGGGGTACTGCTAACAGGGCCAGGCTGTGAAAGAAGTGGTGTTTGTTGGTTTTGTCAAAGAGCTGTAAGAAAAAGAGAAATGGGGGGACTTCCTAAGCAACATAGGAGCCTGAAATCCCGTGGTGACACATGGGACCAAAGTTCGTTCCCCCACCCTACCCTTGAAGTCCCAGCTTGCTTCCACACCCCAGGCTTGCAGCCCTGGCTGCTCCAAAGATCCTCACCACCCCCTCAACTTCTCTCAGGAACCCCAGACTTCATGCCCTAGTACATCCGCGAGTCGAGGAGCCCCGGCGCAGTTACTTCACCTCCTTCCCGTAGGCATCTGGGAATTGGGCGCCTGTGGAGAGGAGAGGGAAAGGTTACCAGTCCCGCCCCCACGCGTGGGGGACCCAGGTGGGCACAGGCGAGAAAGGGTGCCCCGCAGGAAGCTTCGATTGGTGGAAACACGCATCGGGCAGTACTGGAAACCAACTGGACCCGGCTGGGGGACTTTAAAAGATTTAGGATTCCGCGGGCCGTCTGGTAACCAGGAGGCTGGGCAATTCCCATAGGCTCCGCCCCTGCGTCAGACCCCAGAGGTCGCCCCAAGCACAGTCCCAACTTCGTCCCCAGCGCCCTAACCGTGCGCCCCGTAGGAGGCCAAGCCTAAAGCCCCAGCTCCGGACAAGGCGCCCAGGCGGCGGAAAGCAGTCCCCAGCCCCGCCATGGCAGTGGATGGTCACGCGCCAGACGAACACCGCCCAGGTCACCCGGGAGGCCAGCCAATCCCGATCACCCATGCAAATAAGGTTCACAGGTGCCCAATCCAGGCCGTGTTCATTTCAGCGTTCAGGTCCTCACCCGGGTACTGGAGCCTTTGTAAAACTGCTGCGGAGTGGCGAAGACGTCTGGCGGGCGGAGAAACCAGAACCAATTAGGAGCAGAGGAGCGAAGCGATGGGGGGCGGGGTTGAGGGCGGGACTAGAGGATTTGCGTCACGGATTGGCCCACTTTCCAAGTTGATCGCCTCTTCGAACCCTCCCCCACCACCTCCAGCCAATTTCCAAAGATCCCGGTCCCCACGCAAAGTTCCGCCCCCTTCCCCCATAGGCTCCTCCCGTTCAGCTTCAAACCAGACCCACTCCCAAAAAGAGGAGGCCTCCGGATACCCAAGCCCCACCCACCTCTATTAAACCACACCCACTGGAAGATGGCCCCTCCTCCATGGCCGGAAGCTCCTCCTTCTCTGTATGATGCCCCGCCCCCTGTATTTCAGCCTTCTCCCCCCTAGATCACAAGAGCTCCGAGGGTGGGAGATCCGGGGGGATGTCTCCACCCTGCCCCGGCCCGCTACGTCCATCCATACGTCTGTCTGTCCAATCCCACCCCCTTCCACAGTCTCCAATCCCCCCCACACTCCGGAGGGCGGGCGGGCAGGCAGGCGGGTGCGAGCGGGGGGGTGTGCGCCGCTCTCTCGGCAGGGGGCGGGGGAGGCGGCCGCGCGGTGACGCGCGGGGCTGCTGCGGCTGCTCCGCCGGCGGATCATCACTCTCGGGCTGGGATGGACGCGGGGCGGGCGGGCCCTGGCGCGCGGAGCCAGTAGTCCGGGCCTCCCGGCTGCTGAGCGTCCCTCGAAGCCTCCCCAACCCTCGCCTTCCTTCCTAGGAACCGTGCCGACCCCAGTCCCGGGGCTCTGGACTCGGCTCCCGCCCTCCTCTGAGTCCCCGGACCTCCCCCTCCCGCCCGCCCTCGGGATCGACTAGATCCCTCCCCCTCCCCGAGGATTCCGGCTGGATCCCTGCCCCTGCACCGCGGATCCTGCGCTCCCGGGCCCCTGGGGATTGCCGTGGACTCCTTCTCCAGCACCCGATTCTTTAGGATCCTCCGCCTGCACCTCTTTCTGGTCCCTCGAAGCCAGCCCACAGAGCCAGTGGATCCCCAATCCAGTCCTGTCTCGTTGCCCCCTCCTTGCTCTGCCGTCCCCACTGCGGGGTTCCCTGTTCTCGGGCTCCCCCGACACCATCCCCTAGATCTCCTTTTCCCGGGGATCGACTGGATCCCGGCCCCGCCCCCCCGGGGCTGGGGCGATCCCCCTCCCCCGCCGGGTGAGGCGCTGCGGGCGGGGGCTGGGCCTGCGGGGCCGCGGGGGCTCAGAGGCCGCCGCCCCCCTCCCGAAGGCCGTCCGCCCCCTACTCGGAGCCCTGGATGGAAGCACCACGGCCCCAGGGCTGAGCCAGGTAGGAGCTAAGCCGGGCCGGGTGGAGGGGGGTGCGGGCGGTCCACTGGGGTCTCCCTCTCCCCATCTCCCTCCCTGCGCCTGGTTTCCCCCAGCCTGCTCTGTCTGCGTGTCTCCGCCTAGGGATGCTCTCGCCGTGTCTCTGCGTCTTGGTCTCTTTGTCTCTGCCTCTCTCCAGTCCATGAATGATCCTTTGAATGGGCCCACAGACCCCGTGTGTTCCCATCTCCCCTCCCCCTCCTTCTCCCCTTCCCGGCCAAGCCATTTTCACCACTGCAGGAAAGGGGGGCCTGCGGCCTGAGCCCCCGTCCCTCAACTCTCCCCGGCTGGGGGAGTCAGGCCTGGGCAGGAATGGAGAGAGCAAGGCAGAGGGATGGGGAGGAGGAGGGAGCAAGATGTGGCAGACAGAGATGGGGAGAGAAAATGGGGGAGACAGAGATGGGAAAAGACAGGGAAGAGAGAGAGAGAGAGCACGAGCGAGCTTGAGGGAGAAATTTGGGGAAGGTATTTGGAGGAGAGAGAGAAAGAGATGAGGAAAATCAAGGAGAGAGATGAAGAGAGACTGAAGGCAAGAGCTGGAGCAAGCTGGAAGAGGCCCAGGAAAGATGCTCTGAGGGAGCGCTACGGAGAGGAGAGAGATGGGGGGGCCTCCAGTGGGAGGGAAGGAGGGAGAGAAGCTGGCTGGTAGGGAGAAGGCCAGGGGCCCAAAGTACCCTAAGGGAGAGAGGGGTTGACAGAGGCAGGCCATGTTGGGGAGAGGGGGCAGCAAGGCCATGGTAGCTGAGCTCAGTCTGTCTTAAGAAGAGGTGATCCTGGGGAAGCTAGCCCCAAGCTCCCTCCAGGTGATGGGGGAACAGGCGCTTAAGACAACCTGAAGAGGCGGAGGGCATGGCTGGGGGTGTGTGTTAAGGATTCCTGTGTCCTCATCTCTGGAATAAATTGACACCTGCAGAGAGCCACCCGCGGCTGGCGCCTGGCTCTGAAAACCCCGTGTCAGCAAACAGCTCTGGCGGCTGGGAGGGGGGTAGTGGGGGCTTGCCGAAATGACCTGGGTACCTGCCCCTTCGGGCTGATCTCTTCCCTTGTCCTGCCCCTGCTGCCCTGAGCACCCAGGCATCACAGCAGCAACTGTGGGGGCTGGCAAGGGGAAGGGGAGTGAATGGATGGCATGGGATGGGATGAGAAGAAAGCTGAGAGTTGTCCCCAGGACATGGGTCAAAATGCTGTGCAAAGAAGAAGAGGTGTCTGGGGTCCAAGGCTGTTCAAGACTGTGGGAGGGAGGCAGGCAGTGGGCTCATGTGATGCCTTCCCAAGCCCACCTCAGCACCCCTTCTCCCCAGCCAGAGGCCTGGTCACTAGCAAAAGCTCTGATTGGCCAATAAGGAGGGAAAAGGCAGGTCTTTTAGGGTTCTCAATGCCCCCGATCTTCCCCTCCCCTCAACATATATACTTCCTCCTCTAGGCTAAGGTTGGGGGAAACTCTAGCACTCTGACTCATGGCTCTGCCCTCCCCCTCATTCCCTGAATGGACCCCACAACCAAGCCAGCCCCTTCCCCTCTTCCTCCAGACCCCCCCTCCAGGGTTAAAGCTGCAGCCCGTTGCCGAGGTAACATTGCGGGGCAGCATCCGGTCGCCCAGCAACCGGCTGCAGGATCACGCATCTGTCCCGGCATTTGCCCCTCCAGCATCCCCTGCCTACTCTAACCCCAGCCTCAAGACACCTCAACTTCTGAAGGAAGAAATGGAGAGGGCTTGGGGATAGAGGGGTCCCGGGGTGCACAAATCCTTAGGGAATGGTATGTTGAAGGGGTGAGAAGGTACTGGGCTTGTACAGTCCCAAGGAAGGCCTGAATCTGGCTTGGGGTGGGCGTTCAGCACCATGAAATTACAGCTCAGGAGTAATTAACACGTATAAACAAACCCGCCACTTCCTGCTAATTAATGACTTGGTATTTTTTATTTTCTCTTCCTTGTCTATCTCATTCCCTGTCAGGGAGGTGGGAACTGGGACTCCTGAGTCCCTGAGGAGAGCCTGCCTGGGAGGGACAGAGCAGCTGGAAGGGGGTGTGCTGGGTCTAGGGCACTGACCCTCCCTCTCCTGGGTGTCTGCCCTGGACTTTTACCCTATCTTGACCCTACTCCCAGCCTGGATCCCTGCTGAGGGGAGGAGGGTTTGCTGGACTGGGAGGGGGAGGTGCCAGGGGGCCTGTGGGTGGAAGGGGACAACTTGGTCTGAATTCCAAGTCACTAACCACTTGTCTCTTCTGTTTCCCCATTCCTTTCTGTCTGCCCCATCCAATTTCCCTTCCCTTCTTCCACCTCTCCTCTGTATTTTTGTCTGTCTGTCTGTCTCTTGCCGCCCTGTCCCTCCCGCTCTGTCTCCCGCAGGTCGGGCCTGCCTTCACCTGCTCCCACCTCCTTCCCCACCCCTTGCCCCCTCCATGGAGAGGAACAGACCCCTTCTCTGTCCAGTCTAACCCAGGACCCTCCCCACCTCCCTCTTCCCTCCTTTCCCCCGCCCCCTCCTCCCTCCTGGGGCGAGGGGGGCCTCCCTCCCTCTCCCCCCCCTTCTCTCTCTCTCCGAGGGGGGGGGTCCCGGGGAGGGAGGGGGGGTCCCCGGATCAGCATGTGGCTCCTGGCGCTGTGTCTGGTGGGGCTGGCGGGGGCTCAACGGGGGGGAGGGGGTCCCGGCGGCGGCGCCCCGGGCGGCCCGGGCCTGGGCCTCGGCAGCCTAGGGGAGGAGCGCTTCCCAGTGGTGAACACAGCCTACGGGCGAGTGCGCGGTGTGCGGCGCGAGCTCAACAACGAGATCCTGGGCCCGGTCGTGCAGTTCTTGGGCGTGCCCTACGCCACGCCGCCCCTGGGCGCCCGCCGCTTCCAGCCGCCTGAGGCACCCGCCTCGTGGCCCGGCGTGCGCAACGCCACCACCCTGCCGCCCGCCTGCCCGCAGAACCTGCACGGGGCGCTGCCCGCCATCATGCTGCCTGTGTGGTTCACCGACAACTTGGAGGCAGCCGCCACCTATGTGCAGAACCAGAGCGAGGACTGCCTGTACCTCAACCTCTACGTGCCCACCGAGGACGGTAAGGGCGCAGGCACAAGGCCGGGCACCCCCTGGACACAGCCCACAAACGCACACACAGATTCTCAGACACTGGCACTGCTACGGGGCTCAGAGCTGGGCCTCTGTGGGAGACCATGTGTCCCTGCGGCCTCTACTGCCCTCTGAGGATTGTAAAGGTGATTGCCAGGCAGTCCCAGGCACGCATCCCACAGACAGCCACTCCAGAAGTTCTTTGTGCCCAGAGGGAGCCTTTGTAAAGGTAGCAGGCGCTGGACTAGGCTTACCCACACACTTCTCAAGGAGGCACACACAGAGTCAGCCAGCTCATCTCAATGTGGCCACCCTGCCCAGACACCCAATCCAACCCCCAAGTTCCTGCCTCCAGGCCTGGGCTCGCCCCTGCCAGAATACTCGCTTCAGCTATACCTACACCTCAAGTGCAGTGTAGACTCTTCCTCTCTCCCAGGCCAGCATCCATCCATCACATCCCATCCAGAGCCCTTCACTGAGCTGGGTGCCCTTGGCAGTGGTCCTCACACCCTCCTCCATACTGTTCTGTCCCCTGACCCCTATATTCCCCTGAAGGTTCAGGAAAACTCCTAGCCAAGGGGCCCTCCATTCACAGCACAGCCCACCCATCCCCATCTGCCCTGGGGCTCTTGAGCGGCTGTTCTTACCAATGAACTCCTGTTCACTGCAGTCCGCTCATAGCCCCCAGCACGCTCCCTGCGGACAGTTCTCCAGCCAACCTTGGCACTCACAGATTGATCAGGTTATCTGTTAGCATGTACAACAGAGGGTAACAGGTAGATTGCAGCCATCCCAGCAGACCAGCCTCGCAAACAGCCCCCACATTACCCTTCTGACACCTGTCTTGCCACTCCAAAACAAGCCACGCCAACACCTCCACAGGCCATGTTTCCAGCAACCTTACACATCGGCCCGTATCAGGAACCCCTAATGTACTCCTGACATACCCAATACCTCCATATCATGTACTCAAGTCCCATAATAGACTGTGAACCCCAACTACTCAACTCTCAGATCAGGTACCCAACCAGCCTATACCCTGACCATGTGCTCTAACACCTTCACATGGCCCGTATCCCCAGCACTTCTCTGAAATTGTGTGCCCCGTCACCCACACAGACCCACGCTCTCCGGTGTCCCTGGATATAGATCGTTGCCCTAATAACACCCACACATACACCCCAATAACCCTGCATGTGGACTATGTGATCCAAGCGGCCACTCACACCACAGTCTCCCACTCCCTCAACACTTCTCATTGTCTATCCCAACTCCTACCTAGAGATCATCTGCACTATACTGTAAGTGGTGACAACACACCCTCTAGCCCTATATCCTAATCACAGCTCAAGTACTCTAGCAGCATGCACCCTGCACCCAGAATCCTCTTATGCCAGACTCATGCACCTTTACCCCCCCACATCCATCCCAACACCTCCAAGACCATCCACCCTATATCCCTCACACCAGCCATACACCCTAACCTCCTAACTACCCCCTCCATGTGAACCATGCCTCCTAAACCCACACACAAACAATGCACAGAAACATCATCTGCTGTAATCCCATACGAATTCTAGGCAACCTAATCCCCATAGACCGTGTACCCCAACACACTCCACCCATCCTTCTCAATGCCCAACACCCTCCACATGAGGACTACCCACTCCACATTCCTCTGCCCTCTCTTGGGCCACCTGTCTGCTGCCCTCCTACCTATGAATCATTCACCCCAGTACTTCCACACACACTGTCCATCTCAACACTCCCCACCCCCACACTTTGACATAGGCTGTCCACCTGTCTCATCATCCCCCATGTGAAACATCCACTCAACCCTTTCCACCAAAGGATTGTCCCCTGCCCCCACACCACCCATGCCCACACCTTCTGTATTTTTAACCATCACTCCTTGCAGACCTACTTGGGGCCTGACACATCCAGGTGATCTCACTGAATCTTCACACCAGCTCTGGGAGGAAGAGGTTGACTCAGGCACACACACGCACGCGCGCACACACACTTCATATTCTCACGGGTACACATGCCCTGATGACTTCGTCCCCATCCCCATCCTCTCACAACGAGGTCCTGTTCCCCATGGGGCCTTCACCGCCGGTTAGGAGAAGCCTTCCAGAACTAGCCTGGGCCTTATGACCCACCCTTCCCTGTGCTGGTCCCCATGCCATTGAGGAAAAACCATCAGCCTGGGGGAATCCCTGAAGCCTGTGGGTTCATGCTCTGCCCTGACCAATCCCCTAATCTGAAAGAAGCCTAGAGCCAGTCTCTGGGCCCAGTCTGCGGCTTTCCCTGACGCTGGGCACACTTCGTGCCTCCAAGTGCCTCCTGGCACCTTATGTGTCAGGCTGGCTCAGGGCACTGTGTTTCCTGTTTCCTATTTGCGGACTGAACCCCCAGGTGGGAAGGGGGGCTTTTTGGCAGTGGAGCAGGGGCGGGATAGTGGGGGTGGCTGGTGGCCCTGGTGTGAAGTTCACCATTTTGGCGGGGAGGAGAGGAGGCCTGGGTAAGGGGTGAGGTTGGGGACAGAGGAGGGATGAGTTGGAGTGGAGGGCAAGACCTGATGACCCCTGTCCCTGCTTTGCCCACACTGGGGAGCTGGGGTGAGAAGCCAGGCTTATGAGTGCAGATGGAAGAGAATTGCTGGTGGGTGAGACTGGGTAGGGTGCAGGCAGCCCTAGCTGACCTACCCACAGCCCCCCAGTGGGAGTGGAGGGCTTTCGGGGCTGGGGCTGAGCTGAGGGGCAGGCTGGCCCCCAAACCCGTGCTGCCCGCTGCCCTCCAGCGTGGTCCAGAGGGAAGCAGGGTCCTTTCTGCGGCAGCCTCTCCTCCCTCTAGCCTGGGTGGGGCAGCAGGCAGGCACTTGGCTGGCCCTGAAGGGGGCCTTCTCGAGAGGCAGCCTGGGTGGCAAGCTGGCCTTGGTCTTCCTGGGCTTGGGCGGGCTTCCCCTCCCCTCCCACCCCCTTCTAACACTGTTTCATTTCCAGCAATTAGCAAACACACCGACAAGCCAAATCCTTTCCAGCCAAGTCAATATGTCTTAAGACAGGCCTCAGCCCACTCAGGCACCCCACCCCCCCAAAACCAGCCTTTTCTTTGGGGCATGACTTTTTCCGGGGAGGGGAACAAAATTGGGTTGTAGAAACGTTTTTCTCTTTTCTTGGTTTCTTTTTCTTGCAAACAAATTTTGCTTTTTTTGGCTTATTTTTTCTGCCTCCCCCACCCTCCCCTTTTCTGCTTTCTCTCCTCCCCTCCCCATCCACCACCTCCCCCGACCCCCATCTTTCCCCACAAAATTGTCCTTTTTTCTCTGTTTTGTGTTCCCGGTCTTAGGTCCGCTCACAAAAAAACGTGACGAGGCGACGCTCAATCCGCCAGACACAGGTAGATTTAAAAATCCCGCTGCTGCATGTGATTGCTTATAAGAGGACGTTTATGGCCCTGCCCCTAACTAAATGTCCCCACAGCCCTCAAGGCCCCTCAGGCATTCTCCCAACTAAAAATGAAAAAGAAAAGAAAAGAAAAATTTTTAATAATTGGAAAAAGGAATTATGAAAACTTCAAACAAAATTGAAACAATGTTGGACCCACTAGAAAACCTTCAAGAAAAGCTAAACCTGGTGAAAATAAGGTGGAAAAAGAAAAGAAATTGGAATGTCAGAAAAAAACAAAGAATTGGATAAAATGTTTAGAGTTTGAAAGAAATTTGGATGGTTTTGAAACTTGTGAAATGTAACATTTGAAAAAACAATTTGAATTCGGAGCAAAACAACTTTTGAAAAAAATTTAAAAGTTGGCAAATTGATGACACAATTGAGACATCAGAAACTGCAATTTCCAAAAGCCTTTCAGACACAGAAAACGCAAACATTTGAAGTGAATTAAAGAAATTTGGAAATTTTTGAAAACAGGGCCCAATATCTTGAAGTTTCACCACAAAATTTTGAAAAAAAAATGCAAAGAAATTTTTTTCTTTTTTTCTTTTTTTCCAAAATGGATCTTTTTGTTTTTTCTTTTCTTGTTGAATCTGCCCCGAGAGCTTCTTGCTTTTTGGTTGTTGTTTTTTTCTTTCTTTCTTTCTTCTTTCTTGATCCTGCTTTTTGTTGTTGGTTTTGAATTCTTGTTGCCCCAGCCCCTCTTCCTGCCTCCTTCCCTTTCTGACCCTCCCAACACTGGGAGAGGGCTGGGGTGAGGGTGGGGAAGAACGGAGGACATTTAGGACAGGACCTTGGAGGGAGGGAGATTCCAGCGTGAAACTGCTGGAAAGCCACTCAGGGTTCCAGAATGAAGGCAAGAACAGGATTTGGGGAAGACACAGAGAGGTGCTGCCCAGCTAGGAGCTCTGGCCAAAGCAGCCAGGAGCATGGAGGCTGCAGAGAAGGTCTAAGAGACAGGAGGCAGGATGCTGTCTGGGGGTCAAGGGCGCTGTCTAGTGATCTGCAGGTTGACCTTCTGGCAGGAGGAAAGTTTCTGGCAAAATGAGGGAGCTGGGCAGAGTTGTTGGGGATCAGGTGTGCAAGGGAGGCCCAGGCCTGGCTTTTGTTTGCTGAGTGTCCAGGCTAGTCGGGGATGGCAGGTGTCAAGAAAGAGGAGGGCGTGTGGGCCGGGGATGGCTCCCAGCCCCGGCACTGTGGCTGAATCATGGGGGAGCTACAGGGGAGGGTACTATGGCCTTGGGGACCCTGGCAAGCCCTCTCAGATTCCCACCTTCTTCTGGAATTAGTCACCCCTCAGTCTGGTCTGGAGTGTCTCAAGGGCCACTACCCGTAGCAGTGATTAGGGGGATCCTTTTGGGACATGGCAAGAGAGGGGTCAGGCCAGGGTTCAGGCCAGTTTATGGGGGTCCAAGTCTAGAGAGCTGCACCCTGGCTTCATTAAGCAGGCTCTTTCCCACCCTGCCTCCTCCTGCCACAGTAATTAGGCTGGGGGTTGCCATGGTGACTAGGGAGGTGACCTAGAAAGGAATTAGGGCGGGGAGGAGACCAAGCCCCCAGGGACCCTAGGCCTGGCACCCCCTCACCCACAGACCAGGGTACCATGTGGAGCGGAAGCCCAAGGCCTGAGTTGGAGGAAATGCCAGGACTCTCCAGCATCTCTAGCTCTAGTTCTAGCCTCAGGAGCTCGCTCTTCCCAGGAGCAGGAAGGAGATTCGCTGTACGAGTGTGGGGAGGGGGTTCCCTGGATCCAGCAGGTACCCTGAGGAGGGCCACCTCCCACCCCCAGCCTCTCTTGGGCTTTTGGAAGGTCTGCCCAGCATTGCCCAGCATTTGGAGAAGTGCTGCAGGGCAGGCTGGCAGGGGGTGTGGAGGATCTTCTGCCAGGGCTAGCTGGGGAGGGAGGAGGGGAATCCGGTCTTGCCCCCCAGGGATGGGAATGACATGTCTCCCCTGAGCTCCAGGCTGGTCCTCAGCAGGCCTGGGAGCTGGGCAGTGCTGCTTCTGGTCTGACTGTGTCCTTGTCCCTGACCCCCTGGCCTACCTGCCCGCCCCCTCCCCACGCAGATATCCGTGACTCTGGGAAGAAGCCTGTGATGCTGTTTCTACACGGCGGCTCCTACATGGAGGGCACCGGGAACATGTTTGATGGTTCAGTCCTGGCCGCCTATGGCAACGTCATCGTAGCCACACTCAACTACCGTCTTGGGGTGCTCGGTGAGGGTGGCAGCCAACTTTGGGGAGTGGAGTCTGGGAGGTGGGCCTGGTGGGCAGGGTTCCTCCAAACCCAGTAGAATGGCTTCAGGGCTGGACTGAGCTGCCCAGAAAGGGGATAAGGGTGTTGTGACACCTTCAGGGATCCCCCTCCTTCTTCTGCCCCCAGGTTTTCTCAGCACCGGGGACCAGGCTGCAAAAGGCAACTATGGGCTCCTGGACCAAATTCAGGCCCTGCGCTGGCTCAGTGAGAACATCGCTCACTTTGGGGGTGACCCTGAGCGCATCACCATCTTCGGGTCTGGGGCAGGGGCCTCCTGTGTCAACCTTCTGATCCTCTCCCACCATTCGGAAGGTAAAGCAGCAACCCCTGCCTGCCCCATCCTTCCCCCTTCCCACAACCCTGACCCTGCCAGCTCCCCCTTCTCCTTCTGGCTGATACAGCCTGGCCTGAGGTCTGCCTGTCCCACCAGGACTGTTCCAGAAGGCCATTGCCCAGAGTGGCACCGCCATTTCGAGCTGGTCTGTCAACTACCAGCCACTCAAGTACACACGGCTGCTGGCAGCCAAGGTGGGCTGTGACCGGGAGGACAGTGCCGAAGCTGTGGAGTGTCTGCGCCGGAAGCCTTCCCGGGAGCTGGTGGACCAGGATGTGCAGCCCGCCCGGTATGGGGGTGGGAGGGGACCGGGTCCAGGCCTTCACTCTCCTTGCTGGTTCCAAGGAGGTTGAGGTGAGAGGTGCCTGTGCTTCTTCCATTTGGCAAGGAGAGGTGGGCTTCAGGCCCCTCTAATGGCCTCCTCTTGGAGGCCTTCCCTCACTGGAGGTGTCTGAACAGAACAAGTGAGCACAGGGTGCCACAGAGTGCTTCAGGAAACTTTCTGGAGGGGCCACGTGCCCTGAAAGACTCAGGGGAGGTTTTCTAGTAGGGGAGAAGGGCTTCCAGGCAGAAGCATCTGCATGTGAGCTTAGCTGGCCATGGGCTGAGAGGAGGCCAGCGAGCAGGTGATGAGACCCTGACCCCTTCTCCCCAGCTACCACATCGCCTTCGGGCCCGTGGTGGACGGCGACGTAGTCCCTGATGACCCTGAGATCCTCATGCAGCAAGGAGAATTCCTTAACTACGACATGCTTATTGGCGTCAACCAGGGAGAGGGCCTCAAGTTCGTGGAAGACTCTGCAGAGAGTGAGGATGGCGTGTCGGCCAGCGCGTTCGACTTCACCGTCTCCAACTTTGTGGACAACCTGTATGGCTACCCGGAGGGCAAGGATGTGCTGCGGGAGACCATCAAGTTTATGTACACGGACTGGGCCGACCGGGACAATGGCGAGATGCGGCGTAAAACCCTGCTGGCTCTCTTTACCGACCACCAGTGGGTGGCACCAGCTGTGGCCACCGCCAAGCTGCACGCCGACTACCAGTCCCCTGTCTACTTTTACACCTTCTACCACCACTGCCAGGCTGAGGGCCGGCCTGAGTGGGCAGATGCAGCGCACGGAGATGAGCTGCCCTATGTCTTTGGTGTGCCCATGGTGGGTGCCACCGACCTCTTCCCCTGCAACTTCTCCAAGAATGACGTCATGCTCAGTGCCGTAGTCATGACCTACTGGACCAACTTCGCCAAGACTGGGTGAGGGTCAGAGGGGCTGGGTAGGGCTGGGGCACCCTCCCTCCTTCACGCGACCATCATTCCTTTATTAAGACACTCACTCTTGCTCAGCTGCCTGCTGAACACCTCTGTACCAGTCACTGAGATGAGTGTTGGAGAGTCAGCAGCATTAGAGAGGTCCCTGTCCTTCCTGGGGGTGGGCTCACTTAGTGGCTTTGGTTTCGTGTCTGTCTCTCCTTCCTCTCTTGCCTTCCCACTCCCCCTACCCCCATCCAGTGCTCTGCTCCTCTGTCTGACTATTCAGGTGTGTGTGTCTCAGTGTGTGTAAGAGTTTGTGTCTGTCTGTTTCTTTGTTTGTCTCTGTCTGTCTTGAAACCCATTGGTATCTCTCCCCTCCTCTCTGCTCTCTGATCTGTTTACTTTTCGCCAGGTCAGGCTGTGGGCTGGTTTCACTGTGGCTATCTCTCTGTCTCTGCCTCTCATATGTCTTTGTCTCTCTGTTCCTTTCTGTCTCTGTCTCACTCAGTTGCAGCTTCTGCCTCTCCCTGGCTATCTCTTTATCTGTGTCTGCCCCTCTGTCCTCGTTTCTGGCTGTCTCTGGCAGTCTGTCTCTATCCCTGTTTGTCTCTCTGTTCCCGTCCCTGGCAGATTCTCTGTCTCTTCATATCCGTCTCTGCCTCTATGACTTTTTCTCTGGCTTTCTTGCTGTCTCCCCATCTCTCCACAGCTTGTCTGTATCCCTCCCCACTGCCACCCGCCCTCCTTCAGAGCCTTGCCCTCACTCCTTTCCCTGCCCTCCTGTGCCCACAGCGACCCTAACCAGCCAGTGCCGCAGGATACCAAGTTCATCCACACGAAGCCGAACCGCTTTGAGGAGGTGGTGTGGAGCAAGTTCAACAGCAAGGAGAAGCAGTACCTGCACATTGGCTTGAAGCCGCGTGTGCGTGACAACTACCGTGCCAACAAGGTGGCCTTCTGGCTGGAGCTTGTGCCCCACCTGCACAACCTGCACACGGAGCTCTTCACCACCACCACGCGCCTGCCTCCCTATGCCACACGCTGGCCACCTCGCCCACCCCCGGGCGCCCCTGGCACACGCCGGCCCCCACCGCCCGCCACCCTGCCGCCTGAGCCCGAGCCTGAGCCAGGCCCAAGGGCCTATGACCGCTTCCCTGGGGACTCACGGGACTACTCCACGGAGCTTAGCGTCACTGTGGCCGTGGGCGCCTCCCTCCTTTTCCTCAACATCCTGGCCTTTGCTGCCCTGTACTACAAGCGGGACCGGCGGCAGGAGCTGCGATGCAGGCGGCTTAGCCCACCTGGTGGCTCAGGCTCAGGTGTGCCTGGTGGGGGCCCCCTGCTCCCCGCAGCTGGCCGAGAGCTGCCACCAGAGGAGGAGCTGGTGTCACTGCAGCTGAAGCGGGGTGGTGGCGTTGGGGCGGACCCTGCTGAGGCCCTGCGCCCTGCCTGCCCACCCGACTATACCCTGGCCCTGCGCCGGGCACCGGATGATGTGCCTCTCTTGGCCCCCGGGGCCCTGACCCTGCTGCCCAGTGGCCTGGGGCCACCGCCACCCCCGCCGCCCCCCTCCCTCCATCCCTTTGGGCCCTTCCCCCCACCTCCCCCCACTGCTACCAGCCACAACAACACGCTACCCCACCCCCACTCCACTACTCGGGTATAGGGGGCGGCTTGGGGAGGCCCTCCTCCCCAACCCTCCCTGGCCCGGCCACTCTGAAGGCAGGGAGGAGGACTTGGCAACAGGCTTTTCTCCTGTGGAGTTGTCACACATCATCGAGCAGCATCAAGGTGGACATGGGATTCCTCACTGGGATGTGTGTTTTTCCCATGCAGAGAGGCTCATACTCTTCTCTGGACCTGGGCCTTTGAACAACTGGAGGGCGTTTTTTCCCCTCCATTGGGACACCAGTCTTCGGTGTGTGGAAATGTGGAAGTATTTTCCCACGTGGAGGTGTGCTTTCTCACGAGGGGGTGTGTTTTCCCATGTGCAGGGTGAGGTTTTTTTTGCCGCCCTGGACACATGTTGGCCCCCTCAAAGAATTTCTGCGGGGATTTGTACCCCAGAATCCTGTTCCCTCATGCCTTCTCCCCCCTCCTTCCCCCTCCCTCCCCTGGAGACCCTGGAAGTGGTGTGTTCACATACAGTGACCCTTGGCCACCAGATGATGGTACCTGGAAAGCAGCGAGGAAATCACAGCCCCCCTCGTCCCTGCCCTGCCCCTTGCCCCAGCAAAGCATGTCTTTCCCCCGTGGCACAAGTCAGATGAAGCATGTTCTCCCGGGAAGGCCCTCACCTTCCACAGAGGACAAACAGATTTCCTGCCAGGGGGAAGGGAGGAGATCCGTGCATCCCAGTGCTCCCTGGAAACTTGTTTCCCCACGGTCCAGGACACATTTCTGAGTGGAAACATGTTCTTGCATGTGGATGTGTGTTTTCCCAAGCAGAGGGTCCCTCTCTCCCCAGCACTCCCCTGCCTCTCCCAGGCCTCAGGCCCAGCACTCAATTCCTCCTCACAAAGCAGGCGGGAGCAGCCTCCAGAGGGATGGGAGATTGACAGAGCTGAGGGCATGTACAAATCCTGAGGGAGGGCTCAGCCCTCCCTGCCCCAGAGATGCTGACCTGGGGGGCCGGACGGGGCACATGCCACCTGCAGAGGCCGTGCATGTTTGACCAAAGCCCTCCTCAGGATCTGAGGACAGCCTTTCCCTCAGTCCTGAGGTCATTGCTCATCTGCGCCAAACTGGGTAGGTGGGATTGAGGGGGAAAGACCCCCAAAATGTGCCAAGGATTCCCAAGTCCCAAGCCCGAGCAGGGGAAATGGCAGGGAGTGGGTGCGGCAGCAAAGGGGGGTCCCACCTGTGTCTCTTTTCTCCTCACCAGGTCATGTCCCCTCTCTGTCTCAATTCCCCATTCTCCATCGCTGTCCCCATCTCAGTGTCAGACCAGCCTTCTCCCCTCAGCTGACCCCCCCCCAATTTTGACCTGTCTCCCCTTGGCTGAAGGGACGGGAAGGAGCAGTGGAGGCTGGAGGGGAGGCAGCGGGAGAAAGGCCTCACCAGACAGGCTGGGGAGAATGAGGTCAGCTGTGCCGAGGAACAGATGGAGGGGACGGGGCTTGGGCAGACACCAACAGGAGGAATTTGAAAGGAATAGTGTGAGGTGACTGTCCAGAGGTCCCTGGGTGTGAGGAAAAGAATGATGTCAGGAAGGGTTTTAAGGGACACCAGTGGAGGAGGGATGAATTCTCTGCTGGCATGTTGTGGGATGTCAGTGCCAAATTTAGGGGTGGGGTGCTGTCTTCCACTGACACCCAAATCCAGAATCCCTGGTCTTGAGTCCCTAGAAACTTTGCCTCTTGACTGTCCCTTCTACCTCCATCCATGGAAACTTAGTTCTTTTCTGACCCTTTCCCCTGCCTGGTCTAGCTCCTCTCCAAACAGCCATGCCCTCCAAATGCTAGAGACCTGGGCCCTGAACCCTGTAGACAGATGCCCCCAGAATTGGGGCATGGGAGGGGGGCTGGGGGACCCCATGATTCAGCCACGGACTCCAATGCCCAGCCCTTCTCCCCAGAACAATCCCCTGACAGTCCATATCCTTACCCCAACCCTTTGCGGCTCTGTACACATTTTTAAACCTGGCAAAAGATGAAGAGAATATTGTAAATATAAAAGTTTAACTGTTGGTTGTGCCTGCTATGTTGGGGGCATATGGTTCTGAAGAAACGAGCCTTTGGGAAGTGACTGGATGAAGGAGAAGGGGGACCTGACCCCCAGCCCTTCTTTTCAGGAGGTCTGAGGGGGAGTGGGTGCTGGGGTAAGTTTGCCATGGTAATGGGACTGTGTGGAGAGTTAAGATCAGGACTCATGTCTATGCAGAGGCTGGAGCCTGGTGTAGTTCTAGAAGGAGAGGCAGGGGCTGATGGGGGCAGATACCAAACAGGCCAGAGGGCCAGTGGGCCAGTCCAGATGGCTGGCTATAGGAGAGGCATGCAAGGTGAAGGGTTTTGCCTCTGCCAAGGCCTGGGCTCAGACTAGAGGGTCAACCACAGGCCCAGAACTCTGAGTAGCCCCTTGGCACATTATGAGGGAGAGCCCTAGCACCATTGTGACCTGCCTGCACCCTCTGGGACAGACAGGCGGGCTGTTGGGCACTGTAGGCACAGTGGGGTGGGGGCCTGAGGGCCCCGGTGGCCCAGGGACCCCATGGCCATGGCTGAGCGGCCTCGGCCTGGGTGGGCCTCATATCACAACCCCAACACCAACAACTGCCAGGACCTGGGCAATTCCATCCTGTTGCTGCTCGGCCTCATCATCTGCATTAACATTGGCATCAATATGGTGACCCTGGTGAGGGCGGGGCTGCGTGGGAGGGTGCTGGTGGGATGGCTGGGGGCGTGCCTGGTGGCCAGGGTCTGCCTGGGGTCACTGTGACTTCCCCCACCTAGCTCTGGAGCCGACTCCGTGGCATCTTACACAAAGTGTTCCATCGTATCATTTGTGAGAAAGGTAGGCCTGGGGCTGGGGGAGCAGGTGCCAGGGATGAGGGTTGGGGCATAGGAGGGGCAGAAACTAGGCGTTCCAGCCCCAGCCCCAAGCTGGCCATTCCCTTCCTGCACTCCCCTCCCAGACACCACAGCTGTGCAGCTTCTCTCCCCGAGCCCTGCCTCTCCAGCCCTGTAGGAGTCTCCCACTAGCCTTTCACCTCTCCCCGATCCACAGAAGCTCCACAGTCACGCTCAGCTGGGAAGCAGATCCAGCCCTCGAAGAAGCAGAGCTCCCCTGCAGTCCACCTTCGATGCACCATGGACCCTGTGAAAATGACCGTGACCCCCCCTCCCACTCACCGCCATCGCCATCGAGGCTCTCCAACACGCCGTGCCCACCGCCCAGTGGCTTGGGCCCCTGACACTGATGATGAGAAACCCCAACATCAGTACCCAGCAATCTGCTCCTACCACTGCGATGGCCCCGAGGACTGGGAAGGCTTCCAGCCCACCCAGGAGACCTGGGCTCCCTGGACTGAGGACACTCCAGAGGTGTCTCCCCAGACCATCCGCTTCCAGCCGATGGCAGAAGAAAGGCCCCTCAGAACAGAGATCCGGTCAGAGCTGGGTCTGGAGGCCTATGTGTACCCTGTGAACCCCCCAGCTCCCAGCCCTGAGGCCCCCTGCCACAAGAACAGTGGGGCAGTGGCAGAAGTGGAGGCTCAGTTCCAACCTGCCCCCCCACCTGTCCTGGGCCCAGCAGTCATCCCCGAATTCCCCCAGCACCGCTCCTCAGGCCGAATAGTGTATGATGCCCGGGACGTGAGGCGGCGACTTCGGGAACTGACCCGGGAGGTGGAGGCCCTGTCCCACTGTTACCCTCTGGCCTCCGGATCTAGCACTGCTGAGGGGACAGGCAAAGACTGGGTGTACTGTTCTCTGAATGGGAGGTGACTAGGAAAAAATAAAAAGGAGAGAGGAGGTGGTTTGTGGTGGTGTAGGGGGTGCTGGGGCCTGCACAACACCCGGAAGCCCTGCTTGCAAAGGGAAGGATCTCCTTGGCAACAGGGCCCTGAGAGCCCTGAGAACCCTTGTCAATCTCTTGCTCCCATAGGCCCCGTCCTCAGCCCTTTCCCAGGCCCTTCTTGGTTCCGAGGCTCCCACCTGCCCCTACCTTGTTTTCCTTGGTGCCCAGAGATGTCCCCCAAACCCAGCCCAGATCCCTGGGCAGTCCTGCGCTAGAGGAGTGACCTCCACCCCCAGCCTAGCTCCTCAGAGGGCAAATTCCTGCCAGAGCCCGGGTTTAGGCCGCAGCCACAGGTGAGGTGTGGTTCCCACTTAAGCCTTGGTTTCTTTTGGGAGGGATGGCTGAGAGCGAGGGTATCTAGGCCCTCACAATTCCCTAGTCAGAACCTGAAGCTCCTGTACCCTTGAGCAGGCTTGGAGCAGAAGATGAAATACTGGGGACACTCTCAAGGTCTGCCTCACCATCATATCACAGCCCTCTGTGATACCCTCTGATTAGTCCACCACGTCACAGATGAAGAGATGGAGGTTCAGGGAGGCCAAGTAACTTGCCCACAGAAAGTCAGGCCCTGCCCTACTCCTAGACCACTGGGATCACATGCACGTACACACACACACACACACGCACGTACACACACACACGCACGTACACACACACACACACACACACACACACACACCTTGGGAAGAAAGAGCCACAGGAGTGAGTCCAGACTGAAGTGAGTGTGAGTGAGCTGGACCTCACCTTCTGAACTACACAGATACCTGGAAGCAGACAGAGCTTTTGCAAATTGCCCTACTTCTCCATTCATTTACACTCAACTAATGTTATTGCTCATTCAATTATATTCAGTGGGTATATATTGAGCATCTACTATGTGTTTGGAGGCATGATGGGAAATGCTCACTGGCCTTCCCTCTATTTCTGCTGAGTAGTTCACTGTGTAAACAGATGGCTTGCTGTCCCCAGGCCACCACTTCCACAGACCCCAGTGATGAACCTGGTTTACATTGAAGACTTCTTTTGTCATAGCAACAATTGCATATATTTTGTGCTTTGTTAATTTCATGTGGTTTTCTTAAGGTTTTTCTTAAGCTAACATTTTTTCAACTTGGAGTGGGAGTGGGTCAAGAGTCAAGGCAGTTGGTCAGGCAGGAGAGAAACCATGGGTGGGCTTGGTTGCTGCAGGGGCAGCTTCATCAAAGAAGTCAGTCTGGCTCTGAAGGGAAGGGGCCAGTGGGCTCAGGGACCACCAACACCTAGGGCTACAGGAAGAGTTGGGCAGGGACGGGTGCTAGAGGAATTATGACAGGGAAATGGGCAGGATAGGGAGGGATTGTTACAGCAGGGTAACACCTGAGGGGACTCTAGCTGTCACCCATCCATCCACGTCATCCTAACTGCTGGCCCCAGAGTAGGCATGAGGTGGGGCACACCAACAGGCTGCATAAGTTGCCATAGTGTCTCCGAAGAACAATGAAATGGGGGAAATCCTTTATGTATGACTCAATCCCTGTGAAGACTGTCTCATGACTGCAGCTACCATATTTTCAGATCGGGAATCAGGTGTGGGGCTAAGCAAGCCTCATGGAGACAGAGGAACAGACTGTCTGGGGTACCTGAGGACTGAGCTCCATCAAGCAGGAGCCAAGGGCACAGACAGCCATGTAAAAGGCCAGCAGGGTGGATAGAGGAGCTTCCACCTCTGCATTGTGATGCTTCCTAACCTGCCCCATTATGACCTGGCTCCCTCACCAGCCAGTAGGTATCGCCAGGTACTGGCATGAGTGCAGTGTGGGTCGGGGCCGGGAGGGTTGGGGGGGCACAGCCCAGGTGGCCCTAGGAGCCCCCCACCATGGAAAACCAGCTATGGCATAACACCGCGGGGTGCTGCAATCAATACCAAGAAAGCCCCCAGGATGCCGAGGACATCTTATTCCTGCTGCTGGGCCTCATCATTCTTGTCAACATTGGCATCAACGTGGCAACTGTGGTCAGTGATGGGTGTGGACCACCCCGAGGTGTGGTGAAGAGGGCTAAGGGTGGGAGCCAGCTGCAGCCTGCACCTCCACCTGCATGTGCAGTGCTGTTGGGGTGCAGAGCCTGGTCTTCACTCCCATTCCACCTGCCCCTAGATGTGGCATGGGCTGCAGAACATCTTGGACAAGATGATCGATTGCACAAATCAGAAGAGTAAGTATGGCAGCTGGAGAGGAAAGGGACCCCCACCCCGACCCCACAGCCTTAGAAACCCAGGCCCAGTGTTCCCAACCCTGACCTCTTCTGACGATTGCCCTGACCTCATGTACTCTTGCCTTCCCCAGTTGAAGTTCAGCCTAGTGAAAGTTCCTCCAAAGGCCTCCCAGCCAAGGTCCAGGATGTCCAGATCCACTGCATCCTGGACCCTGTACAGGTGAAGATGACCCGACCCACATGCTACTCCTCTCCCTCCTGCCATGGTCTCGGTAACTGCCGCAGCCGCCTCAGCAGTCGCAGTCGCAGTCGCAGCCGCAGCCACCGCCGCAGCAGCCGCAGCCGCCACCAGCGCCAGCGCCGCTGCAGCCACCAGCAGAGGCCACAGAACCACAGACGACTCTCCCATGGCGGCTCATTCTTCCGTAACCAGCACGGCCGCTCAATTTTCCCTAACCATCACAGCCGCAAGACGTCACAGCTAAGGCGAAAGTCCTTCTTTGATCCAGAGGACCCAGACTCCTACCTGGAGGAGGATGATCTGGCCTTTCCATACCCCAAGTACCCACGTGGGGGCTGGGGTGGGCTCTGTCCACGAATGGGCCTGCACTCCAACATGAGGCTATGGGGCCGCCGGGGTGGAATCCTGGCCAGCCTGCCCCCACCCTCTCCCTACCTGTCACCTAAGCTGCGCTGCATGCCCAAGCGTGTGGAGGCCAAGTCTAAGCTGAGGCTGCAGTCCTATGGGCCCCCCTCACAATGCCGAATTTGGGGCAGTGTGGAAGCTGAGCAGCGGGCCTCATCTCCACCACCTCTCCGCCGGCTGCCCCCTAACCCTTCCTGGGTCCCTGGGGGGCACAGCCCTTACCCTGCATCGGGCCTAATACTGTATGACTCCTGGGATCAGCGGCGGCGTGGAGTAGAGAGCTCTGAGCCCCCACCTGCCTTGGTGTCCCGGAACTCCCGGCCTGAGGCCCAGGGCTACCGGGACCACTATTCCCCCCAATCCCGCCGGCGGAGCCTGCCTGGTCATGCTCACAGCCAGCCCAACCGCAGCCCCCACCCATCCATGGGACACTTGGGCTATAGCTCCCGGGATGCCCACGAGGTCCGGCGCCAGGTGGCCGACTGGTCTGAGGCTCCACCTGCTCGGCATCCCCTGACCACCTCTGCCTCCATCACCGTGTTGGGGGAGAACTCACACCAACGGGCCCCAGCCGCCCTGCTCCCCCACTCCTCCCAGCCCCTGCCTGAAGTCCAGGCTGCTGATTCCGCCCCACCCCCGTCCACCTTTGTCCCACTCAGCCGGAATCCAGGGGGCAATATTAACTACCAGGTGTACGACAGCCTGGAGCTAAAGCGGCAGGTGCAGGAGGGCAGAATACGGGCCAACTCACTGCCACTGCCTTCCACCTCAGCCTCAAGGCCCTCCCTGCACAGAAACCGGGCCGGGAAACTCAACTGACAGGGCGAACATGGGTGGTGGGGCGGGACACGGAGAAAGGAATAAAGAGCAACAGTCCAGGAAATGCTGTAGTGGTCTGTGCTTTGGAAGTGCCACTCCTTTTGCCAGCCTGTATCCCTGCCCTTGACTTCCTGAAATGAGAAACCAGCATCCCCTTCTTGGTGTGAGCCTTCCCTTGGCTTAGTGGCCATGCTCCTGCCAGCAGGCCCCTCCTGGTCCCGTACCATGCACTAAGTAGATCTTGCAAGGGCAGGTTCTGAACCCCTCCAAATCTCTGGCCACCCACCCTGGCTCTCTGCTCTGCCTGCTCCCAAAGGGGGCTGAGATGTTCAGCCCCACTCAAAACACTAAGGTCAGAAATCCAGACCTGGGGGTTCCATGTCCAGGCAGATCTAGGCTTGTGGCCCAGGGTAGGGCAGAAGAAGGCCAAGGCTCTGGATTCCAGCCAGGCCTTCCCTAGGGCTCTGAGGCTGAGGTCTTCCCAGTCTCAGGTGTGGTCAAGGGTAAAAGGCTCAGGATTGTCAGTGGAAACTGCAGGAATGATGGAGTGAGTGGTGAGTCAGTCAGTCAGTGGGCAGCAAGGCAGTGACTGAGAGAGAGGGCAGGTGCGCTGGCTCCCAGGCCCTGCTTGACTGTCCATGTTCAGGTTACTCAAAGCTGGTTGCCAGGGAACTCCACCCCAGGCCCTCCTCTTCCTTGACTTCCCTCATTGTGACCCCAACCACCTTCCTCATTATGACTCAGTCCTTCTCCCCTCCCCCACCACAGAAGTCTGGCTCCTAGTGAGTATGTGGGGGCCAGGGGGCCCAGGTAGTCCTGGGACCCCAGGCCATGGGTGAGCAAGCCCACCACGGAGCCCAAGTATGCTCTGGCACCAACCCCAGGAAGTGCCAGGACTTGGGAGACTCAATTCTTCTGATTCTGGGCAGCTTCATCTTGCTCAACGTGGGGATCAATGTGGTGACTCTGGTCAGGGCGGGGTCTGGGCAGCAGGGTTGGGGGAGCTCTGGGGTCTCAAAGAGGCTGAGAGGGGAGGGCTGCTGGGATATGACCAGACAAGGGCTGGACTCCAGGGCTCACCATACCTCTGGGCTCTCTCCTCTCCTGCTCCCCTCAGCTCTGGAGGCATCTGAAGAGCACCTTGAGGACTCTTTTCCATCATTTTTTCCCCAAAGGTGAGTGGGCCCTGGCATGGGCTCCCAGGGATGTGGGCCTGTCCCTTTTCTTCCATCCCTGTCCCAGTTCTCAGTCCCTAAGGAACCCAGGCCCTGACCCATCTTACCTCTCCCTGCAGACAAGCAACCCAGTGGTATAGGCAGCCATCCCATGTGTATGCGCTGCTCCACGGATCCCAAGAACCTGTGCTCAAGAGTCTCTTCTCGCTTCCATCGTCGCCCAAGCTTCCTGCTCGGGCACACTAACCACCTTGACTCCTGGATACCAGACACAAATGATGAGAAGGTTTCTAGGTGCTGCTGTATGCCACCTCAATGCAGACATGCCGGGGCTCCCACGGAAGCTCCATGGGGACTGTGGAAGGAGGGAATGATGGGAGCTGGGGAGGCCCCTCAGGTCACAGCCTTAAAGGGCCAAACCTCCTTGCTCTCCAGACCAGAGACATCTTCCCAGTTCCCAAAGATGAGCAAGTTGGACATGGTTCCACTCCACTTGCCCCAAGAGAGCAAGACTAAGACCCCAGACTATGCCCCAGCCCAGGCCCCAGCTCAGGCTCAGACCCACTCCCTAGCCCACACCTCTGAGCACACTCCCATCCACACCCAGACCTACTCCCCAGCCCACACCCCTCAGTGCACCCACTCCCAGGCCCAGGACCTTGAGCATGCATCAGCCCACACCCAAGCCCACACCACAGCCCCTGCCCCACCCCCTACCCCAGACCACTCCTCAGCCCACACCCCAGCCCAGAACCTAGACCACACCCAAGCCCGCACCCCAGCCCAGGCCCAGACCCACTCTCAGACATACACCCTTGGGCACACCCAATCCCAGGCCCACAGCCCTGGCTATACCTCAGCCATTGCCCCAGCCCTCTCCCCAGTCCACACCCCTGCACATGCCTTCACCCACTCCCAGGCCCAGGCCCCTGAGCACACAGCAGCCCATGTCTCTGCATATGTCCCAGACCACTCACATGTAATCCATACCCATACCCACACCCCAGCTCCTGCCCCAACCTCTGCCCCAGCCCCTCCCCCAACCTTAGCCCCAGTCACTACTCCTGCCCAAGCTCCTACACCAGACCCTGCCCGAGCCTCTGTCCCAACCCCTGCCCCAGCACAGGCCATGGCCATGACTACCACTCCAACACAGGCTCATGTCCCTGCCACCACCCCTACCCCTATCCTAAATCCTATTCCCTCTACCCTGTCTGCCTTTAGCCATGGCCTCTCCACTGGCCATGTGGTCTATGATGCCCGCAGGGCAAAGCAGAACTTCTTCCATATATGCACCCCCCAGAACTCTGGGTATTCCAGAAAGGACTTCGGTGCTCTCTCCAGGCTCCAAGAGGGTCAGAGCCTGGTGAGCTCTGGTATATCTGAGCAAACATCAAAGCAACACAGTGGGGACAGTGCCAAGCCTCATGCAGGATCCATACTGGGCTACCTGGACCTGGGAAATATGGAATGGCAGATCTCAGAGGACGCCAAAGACAAGTTCTCCCAGCCCAAGACCTTCCCTTACTGCAGTTTCCATCCTTGCAGTTCTAAGAGGAAGAATACAGACTCCCAGTCTCCAGTCTACCCCAAGGTCCTGGTCTACTCTCAGGATACTTCATCTTCTAAACCTTGCTTTCATTCTCCAACCACTGCCCAGAGCTCACTGTGTACCCTTCCTCCACCATGCACTCTTTCCTTGCCACTTGTTCCCCCTAGATCCTTTGTCCTTCCTCAACCTATCAACCGTCAGAAGCCCTCCACCTTAACACAAACCCCCACCTTCCTCCCAACCTCCAAGTCTCCTCAGTGTATCCCTCCTTCCCAACTTCTCATGCCTCCCCAGTTCTCCACTATTTCCCAAATCCAGATCCAATCCCAATGCTCTGAACTTCAGAGTCTAGGCCTTACCCCAGACCCTGGCCTTCAAAGGACCCCATGCCCTTCAAAAGACTCTAGAGTTCCCAGGAACCCAGGCCTTACCCAAGATCCAGGCCTCCACGACAATCCAGGCCTTACCCAAGATCCAGGCTTCCACAAGAACTCAGGTCTTGCTCAAGATCCAGGCCTACACAAGTTCCCAGGCCTTACCCAAGATCCTTATCTCTGCAAGAATCCAAGACATTCTGAAGACTCTGGCCTTCACAAGAATCCAGGCATCACACAAGATTCTGGCCCCCAAAAGAGCCCAGGTCCTACTCAAGATGCTGGTGTCTTTAGGAGGCCATGTCTTACCAAACCCTCTGGCCTCCACAAGAACATACCATTTACCAAAACTTCCCAGAAGAGTTTAGGCTTTATGCAAGATTCTGGAGTCCGCAGGAATCTTGAACAAAACCAAGAGACTGTAGTCGACAAAAGTCAAGATCTCTGCCAGGCAACTGACCATCAGAAGGACCCAGGCCCTTCTCAAAATTCCGGAGGTTACAAGAGTACAGGCAGTGTCCAAGATCCAGGAATCTATAAGACCCTAGGCCTTACCCAAGACTCTGGGCCACAGAATAGCTCATACCTTGCCCAAGACTCTGAAGTCAACAAAAGCCCAGGACTTGTCCAAACCTCTGACCTCCCAAAGTGCTCAGGCCTTATCCAAGACTCAGGAGACTGTAACAATCCAGGCCATAGCCAGGGTTGTGGTGTCTGCAGGGTCCCAGGTCTTACTCAAGATTCCAAACTCCCCAACAGTCCAGGCCTTACCCATGTCACTGAAGGCAAAAGGAGGCTGAGCCCTACCCAAGATGCTGGAGTTTACAGAAGAACTGAACATAGCCAAGACCCTAACCTCCACAAGTGCCCAGGAATTAATCAAGATCCTGGCCCTCATAAGGACCCAGCTGTTGTTCAAGACTCTGGCCTCCCCAAGATTTCAGGCCTTACCCAGGAATCTGGCCTCCACAAGGGCCCAAACCTTGCTCTAGCTACCAAATCTGTCCAAGTCTTATGCCCACTTCAGACCTCAAAGTCAACACTGTCCCAGACAAAGTTTGCATCCAAGAAGGCCGCTCAGAAGGAGGATAAAGAGCAGCACATACCCTGCACTTCTGCACCACTCAATCAGAACTCCTGCCCTTACAAGGCCCAGGTGATCTCCAGTGACCTGCAGACCTTCTCAGAAGTACCTGTACTAATAGAGCTGCAGTCATCCTCTCGGCGGACAGGCAGCCAAGACTGGGTGTACCGCCCTGTGGATACAATTTCTTCAGGCTTCCAGAACTATCGTCAGGTATCTATGCCTCCCAAAATCAATGGGAAGTACCACTACCCTGGACCAGGCACCCGGGGAGGGCATGTGGTCTTTGATGCCCGCCAGAGACAGTTGACAGTGGGCAGGGACAAGTGTGAAGCTCTGTCTCCCAGGCACCTTCGCCAAGAGGCACCCTGCAACTCAGGGGAAACCATCAAGGAGTGGGGATATCAGAATGTGATGAGGACCTTGGACAAAGAGGGGACAAATGTGCATCAGGAATAAAGAGGCAAGAGAAGTGTTCTGTGGTTGTTTGAGGACATCCACCCTACTCCATCCCTGATGCCAGCCACCCACAGAACCTGGTTAGGACTAGAACTATCATGTCCCTCCTCCTCCTCCATAGCTGCAATAGCTAAGCCCATTACCCTCAAGGTCCTAGAGCTGCATTGTCCAACACAGTAGGCCCTAGCCACATGTGCCTATTAAAATGTAAATTACAGGGCCGGGTGCGGTGGCTCACGCCTGTAATCCTAGCACTCTGGGAGGCTGAGGCGGGAGGATCGTTCTGAGCTCAGGAGTTCGAGACCAGCCTGAGCAAGAGCGAGACCCCGTCTCTACCAAAAAATGGAAAGAAATTAATTGGACAGCTAAAAATATATGTAGAAAAAATTAGCCGGGCATGGTGGCGCGTGCCTGTGGTCCCAGCTACTCGGGAGGCTGAGACAGGATTGCTTGAGCCCAGGAGTTTGAGGTTGCTGTGAGCTAGGCTGACGCCATGGCACTCGCCCCAGGCAAGAGAGTGAGACTCTGTCTCAAAAAAAAAAAAAAATGTAAATTACAATTAAATAGAATGTAAAATTCTGTTTCTTCATCTTATTATTTACATTTCAAGTGCTCAATACTCACATGTGGCTAGTGGTTATTGTACTGGACTGCAACAGTTCAGGACATTTCCATCACTGCAAAAATTCTATTAGAGAGCAATGCTTGAGAATTTAGAGGAACTTTCCCTTGTCACCCACTCTAAACATCTTCAAAGCTCCCACAGAGTCCCGAGAGCTTAGTTCTTTTTAAGAGCGGCTCAGAAGCCACCCTCTGGAGAGGAGGTGAGATGTAGGGATGCCTGATGCCTGCTTACCCCAGACTGAGTTCTCCTGATCTGGCCTCTTGGGTCACAGCCAGATATACATGTACGGAAACGTACTTCCCCAATTCTGGGCTATGTTTCCGTGCTCTCAGTTCTTCCAGGGACCCCCAACCCTGGTTACTGAGGAGAAGAGCTCTGTGTCAGTGACTAGGAACCCCTGAGGTCTGGGCTTCCCAAATTGAGCTCTGGATTTCAGGATTCCCTTCCTTTATAGGTCTCTAATTTTTCTAGGTGTCCTTGTTTAATTCACTTGCCCACAGACTAGGCCTACCCCACTCTGGAGACAGAACACAGGCAGAAGGAACATAAGTTCCCAGTGATGGACTGGTATGATCTGTGAGCCGGCCCCTGGTTTCCTACCTTTCTATCCCATTATCCTGGCTTCTGGGCCCATCGGGAGTCACAGCTGTGTTCTGGTCTCTGATAGCATAGGTTACTGAAAGCAATTTCCTGCCCTCGATAATTTCTCATTGCCCTGCCCCCAGCCCAACTGGTAATTTCTTCTGGACTTGACTTTCAGCCCTGATAACTCTTCTGTGTACACACATAAACTTTGAGACTCCAAAGTATTTTCCCTGCCACAATTCAGGTTGGAGTGACCTGAGGTGGGCATCCCTAATATGTACATCTCTTGCATTAGTCAGATGTTCATATCTGGGTGGCCACCTGTCTGGTCCTGCCTAACACTACCACCATTGATTCCAAGAAGATACTTCTCCACCCAGCCAGGGAACCCCTTTCCAGCACTTTCCTGGCTTAGCTCTGACCGTGGACATGTGCAAACTTTCAAGGATGCAATCTCCTCGTCCGCAAAATGGGGAAGTTATAATTACACGGAGGAAATCTGCTAGATCTAAGTGACCAGGGCTCCTGTATTCATAACATGGGATGCAGGGGCCCCATCTCTCCCCAGGTCCTAGGGTATGTCCCTCCTCGACTCCAACCCCAAGGAATGTTTGTGTGGGGTTGAGCTGGGCTTGAAAAGACACAGAATAGTGTATCTCCAGAGAAACTACAACTTCCATCAGGCACTACTTCAGCGGAACGGGGAAGAATGCGGGGGCGTGGCTCCAACGCCCTAGTAGCGCGGGAAACAAACTACAATTCCCAGGACAACGCGAGAGCTCAGCAGGGCGAAAGGAGTGACTGAACTCTGACTGGGGGCGGGACCCTGCCGGAACCGTCCCTATAGCCTCCGGAAAGGGGCCAGGTCCAAATTTTAGGGGCGTGGCTATGTGGGCATCAGGAAGAAGTTACCTGCTGAATTGTTCTATCCTTTCTGTTCCCCACCCTTGAAGCTACCCCTAAAGGGGAAGCCGCAGACCGATAAGCCTCTTCCGAAAAAGAGGTAAGGGGAGATAGACTAGGGGAGGCGGCAGAGACTGGCTACTGTATTTCGTAGAAGGGGCCCAACAGCTACTTTTCACCTGCTGAGTCAGGTGAGCCGGTTCACGGAGGCGGCGACCTGTATATTAGAAAAGGGCAAGAATAGAGGAGGTATTTATTTGTTCATTTTGAAGACTAAATATAGAACCCATCATCTGCGGACCTACTAGTGGATTGTGTCTAGGGCATTCGCTCGGCCTCGGGAAGAGGGAGGACCAGGGGCGACTTTTTGGCTGCAAAGGAAAGGCCCATCTAGGCTACCTCCTTTCCGTGTTTCCCTAGCCCAAAGCAATAGAGCGGCATGGCTTCCGCGGTCTGGGGAAGTGCCCCCTGGTGGGGCCCACCACCCCCGGCCCCAGCCCGGCCGCTCACGGACATCGACTTTTGCTCTGGGGCTCAGCTGCAGGAACTGACCCAGCTCATCCAGGAGCTGGGTGTGCAGGAGAGCTGGAATGACGGGCCCAAGCCGGGAGCAGACCTTCTGCGGGCCAAGGACTTTGTCTTCTCTTTGCTTGGTAAGTAACCCTTCTTGCCTTTGGGAACTCACAGCTCTCAGCCTCACCACGCCCACGCCCCTTTGGGCGACGCCCTCACGATCTCTTCTCTTCCTTTAGGTCTAGTTCACCGCCGGGACCCCCGTTTTCCTCCCCAGGCAGAGCTCTTGCTTCTTCGTGGTGGGATTCGCGAGGGCTCCCTGGATCTGGGGCATGCACCCCTGGGTCCCTACGCCCGGGGACCTCACTACGACGCTGGCTTCACACTCCTAGTGCCCGTGTTTTCGCTGGACAGCACTGGGCGGGAGCTGCAACTGGACCTGGAATCTTGTTACGCATGGCTCCGCCTCCCAGAGCTGGTGTGTGGAACCTCCGTCCGAGAAACGTGGCAGGATTCCCTAGGACCTCCAGTCCCAGGAGGACGTGATTTGATTCACCGAACCGAGAGCGAAGAAAGTACCAAGGACTGGCAAAGCTCGGTGGACCAGCCGCACGGCTACGTCACTGAGCATGAGCCTCTAGTGTCTTTGGAAAAATCACCTAGTGACGTTTCAGTGTCCGAGTCGCCTCGGCATGACGTCACCGACCTTGGGTCTCCGGACCCTGTGAAAAAACTGAGTAGTGACACCACTGAGACTGCCGTCGAAAGCCCAGTCCCAAAGCCGTCCGAGGCTTGGGAGGCGTGGCCCACATTGTGCCCCGCCCAGGTGGCTTCCTGGTTCTTCGCTACACTGGCCGCAGTCGCCGAGTCCTTGATCCCTGTCCCGGGCGCCCCGCGCCTGGTACACGCAGCTCGCCACGCGGGTTTCACCACCGTCCTCCTGGCTACACCAGGGCCCCCGCGCCGGGTCCTGCTCTTCGACCTGATCCCGGTGGTGTCGGTGGCTGGCTGGCCCGAGGGGGCTCGTAGCCACTCGTGGGCCGGTCCGCTGGCCTCGGAGTCGGCTTCCTTCTACCTGGTGCCGGGCGGCGGCACGGAGCGGGTAGGCGCCTCAGGCTGGCAGCTCTGCTTCGCCCGCCAGGAGCTGGCGCTCAAGGCGCGCATACCCGCGCCGCTATTGCAGGCGCACGCGGCGGCCCAGGCGCTATTGCGCCCACTGGTGGCTGGAACCCGGGCCTCGGCGCCCTACCTCCTGCGGACGTTGCTGTACTGGGCGTGCGAGCGGCTGCCAGCTCTCTACCTGGCGCGGCCAGAAAATGCGGGAGCCTGCTGCCTCGGGCTGCTGGACGAGCTGGGCCGTGTGCTCGAGGCCGGGACGCTGCCTCACTATTTTCTGAGTGGCCGAAAGCTCTGTGCGGGGGACGGCTCTGCTACCCTGCTTGGGGCGTTGGCCCGGCTCCGCGGGGACCCTGCTCAGGCCCTGCGTACCGCTGTAGAGGAGGCCAAGGTTGCGCGCAAGGGGGGCGGCTTAGCGGGCGTGGGGGGCGGGGCCCATTAAAGACGCTGCTCCTACCAGAGTGCAAAGTGCTTGCGTTGGCGAGTGGGATGTGGAGGGGACTGCTTGACAGACTGTGTGCCCTGGGCCCAAAGTCCCCTTTCTAGCACCTCCTCGGTTCCTTCCCATTACCCCACTCTGCCCCTGGCACAGGTTGTCTCATTCTGGCCTCTCCACGCTCCAAATTTGTGGCCAGCACTCCTCCCCACCCGGGGCAGCTTCCAGCAACCATCTCTCCCCAGTTCTTTTGGTCTTTTCTATTAGGAGTCAATAGAAACGGAAGGAATATATTTGCTACCAAAACGCGAAAAGGAAAGACATGAAGACTAGGGACTGATCAATTTAGCTTACACAAAAGCAGAGGTATTTAGAAGGCCGTATTTCACCCCAGGCTGGATCTCACCACCGCCCCTCCTCCATCTCTCCAGTTCCCCCCCCCCCCACTTTCCTTATTCAGTTCTGTCCTCACTTCCATCCCGGGCAGTAGGATCCCTCTCTCTATTCTCCAGGCGTCCGCCATTCCATCTACCTTAAGCCCAACCTCTTCTCTGCATGCAGGGTTCCGTTCAGGAGGCGACTCTGAACCCTTCTTCTCCGAACCCCGAGACGTGCGGCCTTGCGTCGGATCCACCTGCCTCTAAGACACAATCCCCACTCTCAGCTTCCGAGGAACCCCGGGGTTCCTCATGCCCAGCTTCACCCTCCTCTTTCCGAGCGTCTCCGCCCCCTGCCCCGCCCCCGGGCCGGCTCTCGGAGGAGGGGGAACTGCTGTCGCCGCCGCCGCCTCAGCTTCCCACTGCCGCTGCTGCTGCCGCTGCCGCCGCTGCTCTGCCTGGTCCAGCCGCCAGGCCCAGTGCTCTGACTTCGCCGGACCGGGGCGCTCTGCAGAGTCACTCTCACTCCTTCCCGAGGGTCCGGGACGCCTAGCCGGTTGTGGGGGGAAGCTCCGCTTGCGGGGGACAGGGAGGGAGAGCCCGGAGCCGGAGCCAGCGCCACCCGTCGCCGGATCAACAGGACAGGACAGGTTGAGGGGCGTCGGGGAAAGGAAGAGGGGGTGCTGTAGGCAGTCCCGGGGAGAATGAGGAAGCCCTGTCGCAGGAAACTCTGATGTTCTCTGACTTGTAGGGGGGCCTGTTCACATTTGGGGACTGGTGACAACGTGGGTGCACTCTTCTTGGGGGGCTGGTTAGATTGGAGGGCGTGGGATCTCTACAGCACCAGCTGTCCCCAAGGAAATTTAAGGGGCTGCCAGGAAAAAAAAAAAAAGGCTGCTCCTTATTTCGAGGTGACAGAGGGCCCTCCAGACAACCACTTGGTGTATTCACTAGGAAGGGCGGATTTGGAGGTGACTTCAAAAGGCGTGGAGGATGACCAGGTGCAGAAAGGGTCTGGGCAGCCAGAGCCCTGTGCTGCTGGGAATAGGGGTGACTTGGTGAAAAGGGTATTGTCCAGCCAGAGGGTCTGGGAATCCTTCTCACTGAACCTGGATAACCTAGATATTCTGAGACATATTATGGGGGGTTCAGTGAAAATAAGTGGGGGATCTCCATTTGGTGGGTAGCAAAGGAAAAAATACCAAGCTTGGTTCCTCACTGACATTGGCAATGCCCCAGTAGGGGTGGGGTAAGCTAATATCCCCAAATATAAGGTCCCACTCCTTTAGATTACAAGAGTGGATTTGGCAGGAGTGTGCCCCTCAAAATAGAGTGGGAAGGTGCCTGGAGATATTGGAACCATATCTTGGAAATGTGGGGGGTCTTGGTTTTGGAATAGGGGAAGTGGGGACAGAGACACTGGAAAGGAGGGAAGGGGGAGTTTTCAGTAGGGGGCAAAATCAAGGGTGGGGTCAACTGAGGAGTGCATAGGCTGCAGGGTCAGGTCGAGCTAGCACTGGTCCCAAAGGTGGGAACTGGCTGCTAGGGGCATAGGGTGGGGGGAGTCTGGGGCTTATCCTCAGGTCCTGTGGGTGGGGCAGTGAGTCGGGGCCTGAGCGTCAAGAGCATGCCCCGGTGAGCGGGCTCCTCTGGGGGAGCCCAGCGCGCTCCGGGCGCCTGCCGGTTTGGGGGTGTCTCCTCCCGGGGCGCCATGGCGGCGCTGGCCAGTAGCCTGATCCGGCAGAAGCGGGAGGTCCGCGAGCCCGGGGGCAGCCGGCCAGTGTCGGCGCAGCGGCGCGTGTGTCCCCGCGGCACCAAGTCCCTTTGCCAGAAGCAGCTCCTCATCCTGCTGTCCAAGGTGCGACTGTGCGGGGGGCGGCCCGCGCGGCCGGACCGCGGCCCGGGTGAGTGCGGCTGGGGCAGGGTCTCCGAGCCAGAGGTCTCTCTGCCAGGGAGGTTGAGGCTAGGGATTCTGAAGAATAGGGCCTGGCGGAGGGGACTCCCCTAAAGTAGAAGGGGTGGGCCAGGACGACAAAGTCCCTGCCAGACTATGCCTCAATTTCCCTTCTCTTTTGTCCAGAACCCGGAGTCTCCTTGCTTTCGAGGGCAAGCGGAAGGCTTGAGGGGCTAAGTCTGGCGCCCCGAAGCCTCACAGTTCCTGCCCGGCCCCCCCCCCCACAGGAGTCCCTACCCCCACCGTCCTCGCCTACGTGCCGGCTCTCGCGATTCTTTCAATCTGGAGCGGAGGGCACCAGATTGGGGGTTCCGGACGCCTGGGTCACCCCGAGGGTTTCTGCGGCTCCATCCGCCCTGCCCCGTCCCCCCTCGCCCTCCCCCGCCGGTTCTCCCGCTTCTCCACGCCTTGGCTCGGTTCCTCCCGGTCGAGCTCTCCTGGCTGGGAGCCAATCTCCCCAGCTCTCCCTCGGGTGTCCTTGCAGCTACCTCGCCAGCCAGCCCTCTGTGCGCCCTCCTCCCGTGACCTGCGCTTCAAGAAGGGAACTGGGCACCCACTCCCATTACCCCCGCGCGACTCCGAAATTGGGCCCCACAGGCTCTGGGGACCCTACGCCGGTAGGAACTCAGACACAGTTCACCGCTGGAGATGGGCGCGGAGACTTGGGGGTCGTACCACTTACAAGGGGGGACAGGGAAGTCGGCAGAGAGCAAGCGATGGGGGAGGAGAGTTGTGAGGATTAGCGTGTGGTCCCTGTTCAGTTGCTACAGTCAGGGAGTCCCTGTGGCCCCGCTCCCGCCCTCTTCCAGCTCCCTTAGGGGTAGCCCCCTCGCGCCCTCCTTCCCCCGTCCGTAGTGGTACGGTCCGCAGCCCACCCTCTGAGTGGGACAGGGACCCCACGTGACTCAGCCTGCTTCTCCACCTCCTCAGCCCCCACCCCCCATTTCCTTCATAAGGTACCGAAGGTCCCCCCACCCCAGACGGGTTACCTGGCTGAAGGGGAGAGGCTGAGCCTCAGGGAGGACTGGGCCCCCGCGAGCCAGCAGACTGACAGACAGACAGACAGATGGGTCAGTGTCAGACAGGCCGGCGCTGGGCCAAGGCAAGGCCCGCGCCAACCCAGCGGCAGCCGCAGTAGCAGCAGGTGCTGAGTCAGCGTCAGGCCCTGTCCCACCCCCACTCATGAGGGAGAGCCCCTACCCTGTGGTCCACTTGCAACCACCACACACACACACACACACACACACACACACACACACACACACACACACTTGCAAACACTGCTCCTTCAGTAGCCGTGTCTCCCTCTGTCCCCTGCATTTTGATGTCTCTCTCCCCTTCCTCCTCCCTCTCCCCTCCCCCTTCTGGTTGAGCTGTAGGGTAGGAATTAAGCCACTTAAATAAATTTCAATAAATTAAACTGAAAGCTGGTGGTTGGCGGAAACTAAAGGGACCCACATCCCAGCTTCCCCAGGGGTCAAAGAGAGGTGGGAGAGAGCTTGCTGGAGGGGAAGAGAGCAGGGACCTGGGACCCTCTTCCTTCCACTCATTCTCCTTTCTTTCCTCTGATCCCACCTAGTGTAGGAATGTTTCTGGGAACAGAGATGTTATTTTCAAAGATGAATTTCTCTCTCTAGAGCCTCAGCTCAAAGGCATCGTCACCAAATTGTTCTGCCGCCAGGGTTTCTACCTCCAGGCGAATCCCGACGGGAGCATCCAGGGCACCCCGGAGGACACCAGCTCCTTCAGTGAGAGGGAAAGCCAGCTGCGGGGTGGGCAGGGGGAGACTGGGGGTAGCAGGTGACAATCCTGTTCCCTCTTCAGGTTCTGTTGTCACTCTGTCTCCCTGACCCCCAAGGGAAGAAGTGGAACTGGGATGGGGGGAAGCACAGATGAGAGTTACAGGCCTGGGTAACTGATGTCCCCTCTCTCTACCTCCAGCCCACTTCAACCTGATCCCTGTGGGGCTCCGTGTCGTCACCATCCAGAGTGCCAAGCTGGGTCACTACATGGCCATGAATGCCGAGGGGCTGCTCTACAGCTCGGTGAGACGATGAGGCTGAGTGTCCTGGGGTACTGGGGACTCCCCTTCTTCAACTACACACATTTTTTTGCAGCCCAGGACTCCCTCTCTCTCCCTCCAGCCTTTGCTGATGGCCTGTCACCACTGCCCAATCCAGAGCACTTTCTCCAGGGTTTCTCCAATCCCTACTCCTCACACAGCCCCCCACATACCCCCAGGCTCTTTGAATGTCCAGCTCTTTTTGCCTTTTATGGCTCCTACTTCTCATCCCACCTCCTCCAAACTTCGTTATCACTCACTTCTCATTCAGGATAGGGGGTGGTGAGAGGTTGGGAGTAAAGTGGAGAGAAGGAATCTTATTCCAAGACCTCCAAAGTCTAGTTTATAATCCTCAGGGGCCCACCAGGCTCTTCCTTGTCCTCCCTTTGCTCCCAGTTCCTACAGAGACTCAGAAGTTGCCCTCTCCCTCCCTCCAAAAATGTCTGGATTATATCCTGGCTTGTTCTTTCTAAGAGCTCTCTTCTGCCCAGTGATGTGTCTTTTTGTCTTTCTATCTGTATGTGCCTTTCTGGGTCTTTGTCTCTTTAGCCACATTTCACAGCTGAGTGTCGCTTTAAGGAATGCGTCTTTGAGAATTACTATGTCCTGTATGCCTCTGCTCTCTACCGCCAGCGCCGTTCTGGCCGGGCCTGGTACCTAGGCTTGGACAAGGAGGGCCGGGTCATGAAGGGAAACCGAGTCAAGAAGACCAAGGCAGCCGCGCACTTTGTGCCCAAGCTCCTGGAGGGTGGGTATAGACTCAAGAAATGTGGGCCATGTGGGTGGGTATTGACCTTGACATTTAGGGACACATAGCTCAGGCTACAAGTGTTAAAAGGACCCTGTTATTACAGGCCAAGCCAGGAAGGCTTTGGCCTTTGGGGGTTTGGGGAGCACTCTTCCATTGGGTTGGGGTTACTAGAGGGTGAGTATAGGGGAAAGGAGCCCTTTCAGAGCACTGGTTCTGCCTGGGCCTTTCTGTGCCTAACTCTCCTTCCCTGCTCCTCTCTCTCTCCCCTTCACAGTGGCCATGTACCGGGAGCCTTCTCTCCACAGTGTCCCTGAGACCTCCCCTTCCAGTCCCCCTGCCCCCTGAAATGTAGTCCCTGGACTGGAGGCTCCTTGCACTCCCACTGAGCCAGCCACCACCACAGCCTGTCTCCCAGTCCTGCTCTCACTCCTGCTGCCAACACATGCCCTGAGCAGCTGGGTCCCACCAGGTGCTCTACCCTGAGGGGGCCTAGGGGCTGGCTGTCACTTCCAGGGCTGCTGAGACCCTTAGATCCTTGGGCCAGGAAAGGGATCAGAGAGTGGGATGTCTGAAAATGGTCCTGGCTGATCACTTCTTTCTTTCCACACTCACACACCCCCAAAGCCTTTTCCTGAGATGGCGCTGGGGGTTGCCAAACTGACAGAGCCAGAGCATAAACACACCGCAATCCTGGCTCAGCCAGTTCCTACAGCCCTCTGCCCATTTTTATTGCTACTCAGCCACAGATTTATGGGTCCAGTGGAGCTCAGGATTAGTGTCCTTCTTTCCCCATTATACCTTCTACCTTGGTCTGAACAAGTTCTAGAACACGAGACACCCCAGCCAGGGCCATTTTTGCACTAGGGCTCTGTGCTGGAACCCAGGCATGCTGCCAGGCTCTGTTCTGGATCCATCAGTCTTCTATCCTTGACTCTGATGGACTCCTGGTTTCCAGGTAGAGAAAGGCTGGATTGGAGCCTTGTCTAGCTGTTGGCCGTGACCTGAATTAGGACCACTTTCAGATGACCACAGGTTTAACCTTCTTCCAGAGATATCCAATTCTAGAGCATGGTATTCTAGACCTTTATGGAGCCATGCTTTCTCCTGAATTCCAGCTCTAGGACATAGACCATGACTCTCAGCCCTTCTTCCCTGGTTGGAACTGGGGCCTATATAGCCATAGTATTGCTCTAGAGCATGTTCTAGACCCACCCGCCCACCTTCTCAAGTGATACCTATTAAGGATGAGCTCTGGAAAGGGCCCAGCTATGATTCATTAAGAACTAAGTTCTGGATGAATCAAAAACCATTTCTTGTTTTTCCTAGATAATTTTCTAAAAATCTTATTCTTCCATATATAATGCTAATCTTATTTATACATGCAGTTTCTAGTTCCTTTAACCCAGCTGAGGTCCTGCCAGAGAAACAGAGTCTGGGCATGGGCAGAATTTAGGAAGGATCCCTGGCTCATAGTAGGGAAGTCGGGATGGGGAAGGGGCCAAAAGCACGGGGTGACTGAACCTGAGTCTGAGTTGGGGGGACATGGATATTTAGCTACCTCAGCAGGAATTCTGTCCAGGTCCCCTTTAAAGCTGAGGTCTTTAGGGTAACGGGTCTAGAATGAAAAGGACACATGGGACACAGCTTTGGCCCTCCCTGCGAGGAGACCCCATTTCAGCAATAAGTCCCACCCTTTTCCCCTACAGGTCAGGTCAAGGAGGGTGAGGACCTCTTGGGCTCCAGACCTCATACACCCCCAGAGCTTCGAAGTGAATAGCACTTGCTTTACCTTACAGCTTATCACCTCAGCTGGGTTTTGGGTACCCAAAAAGGACCTGTCTAGATTTTTCTGAAAACTATGGGGGGCCAGGGGGGAGGCCTGGAAAGACTGGGAACCTACTAGTAAACTAGGAGGGAGACTCAGTAGCCTCAGCCTTGGGCAGGATAGACTGAGGAAGCCCTAAGGCAGTAGCTAGGGCTCACAAGCAGGGCACTTTTCCTCGGGCTGTTTTACTTCTGGCTTGTTGCAAGAGGAGCAGATGCCCCCTCACCCACACAAAGCCCGCTCAGGCTCCACCCATCTCCTGGCTCTGCTCCCAGCAGACTGGGTCTTCACTCCACGCTTTCTCAATTAAAGACGATTTATACAACTGAAATATTGTCTGTCATCTGTGGGTAGCAGGCTTCAGCAGTTGCTCAGGGCGGGATCAAGTCTGGGGGCGGGGCGGATGGACTGGCAGCTGCCCCTCAACAACAGGTGCACATTCCTGGGCGCCTGGTCACTTCCCCTGCGCTGGCGGTCCCGGCAGCTTTCCGAGCGAACTCACTGAGCAACGTGGCCAGGCTATGACCCCAGGGGCACTGCTGCTCCTGATGCTGGGGGCTCTGGGGACGCCGCTCGTCCCAGGTAAGTGTGGGCTCCGAAGGGACAGTGACAGGGGCAGCAGTCGTGGCCAGCCACCAGGGTTTCAGTTAGTGTTCCCTTCCCCTAGGTGTCCGCGGCTCGGAGGCGGAGGGCCGACTCCGCGAGAAACTTTTCTCCGGCTATGATAGCTCCGTACGGCCGGCGCGGGAGATGGGAGACCGCGTCGGGGTCAGCATTGGTCTCAGCTTGGCCCAACTCATCAGCCTGGTGAGGGCGCACGCGGGGGGTTCGGTCAGGCCGGCCCACAGGCTGGGGGCGTGGCTTTAGGCAAGGTGGGACAAATGGACAGACTGGGGGCGGGTCCTGGGCGGGGCCAAAGTGAGAAATGGTCAAGCCTTTAGCGAAGATTGGGTGGAAATAGGACCAACGGACAAACTGTGGGCGTGGCTTCTGGATAGGACTGGAGTAGAGTCAGGTAGGGTGACAAACAGGCCTGCGGGTGGATCTAGAAGAGGAGCTGGGGCCGAAGGCCGACGGACTGGCGGTGGGTGGCGGTGTGGACCTTGAGGCCGGGCCACATAAGCTTATGGCAGGATGGGGCGGAGCTTGGTGCCCAACAGCGTCTCTGAACAGCAGTGGGCGGAGATTCCGGGCTGGAGGGGGTTATGGGCTGTGGGCGGGGCCCGGGCAGAGCTAGGCGGGGGCTGGGCGGGGCTGGGCGGGGGCGGAGCTGCTAGATAGGCCCGGCGTGTGGACAGCTGGATGGGTGTTTCTGAGAGAGAGGAGGGGCTTAACCTAACGCAGCTTCTAGGAGGTGGGCCTTGGACCCAAGAGGGTGGGGATCAGAAAAAGGGAGCAGAGTTTCTAGGGAGAGATTGGTATGCTGAGCTCCCTCTTTTCTCTCCACCCTACTTCACCTCTACTCCTAAATTTTTCCCATCTAGAACGAGAAGGATGAAGAGATGAGCACAAAGGTGTACTTAGACCTGGTATGGAGGTCCCGCGGTATGGAGAAGGGTGTCTCACTGCCTTTAACAATTTCCTCCAATGTCTGGCCCAGTAAGATTATCTTTTACATCACAACCTCAGAAAACACATTTATTACTGAAACAGAAGCTTGAAAAACGATACCTATCTTCACTACAAAAGTTGCGCCGCATGCATTTTTCATTCTAATTTTTTTTCAACACTGTTTTGGGGCCACTAATTTGATCCCCCATCCACTAAAAGGTCACGAACTGTAGTTTGAAAACCACTGTTTTAGAGGCTAGCTAGTACAGCCTCCTCATTTTTACAGAGTAAAAAATTGGGGCCCAGTGAGGGGCAAAGGGAAATTAGCTGCTGTGGATCACAGTGAGTGAAGGCGGAGCCTGCCAGAACCCCGCCCCCTTGGCAGCGGGCTCCCCTCCCTTGCACTCCCTTCCTGAGCTTCCTCCGGATATCCCAAGTCCCCTCCTGGCCTCCAGCCCGGACAGCGCCTCAGCCTCTGCTTCTCTAGGAGTGGACTGACTACAGACTGAGTTGGGACCCGGCCGAGTACGACGGCATCGATTTGCTCCGCATCACGGCAGCGTCTGTGTGGCTACCTGACGTGGTGCTGCTGAACAAGTAAGATCTTCCCAAGCCTGGGAGGTGGGGCGGGGCCTCCGGAGGGCGGGTCCCGATCCCAGATGAGAGGATCCCTTCCCTGCAGCAATGACGGAAATTTTGATGTTGCTCTGTACATTAACGTCGTGGTGTCCTCCGACGGCTCCGTTCGCTGGCAGCCCCCGGGCATCTATCGCAGCAGCTGCAGCATCCAGGTTTTTGGGCTCGGCATGGGAAGCTGAAGGAGCTCTTAGAAACTCTCCCTCTCCTTAGACAGCATGACTCCCCAGCTTCTCCCATTCTTCCTCCATTATCCCCCATGATTCTCATCTCTCATTTGCCCTCCTAATTTTCTGTTGTGTTATCTTCTCTGTACACTTTCTTTGATTCCCAGTCTTCCTCAGTGATGCCCCTCCATTTTCCCAATGGCCTCCCTTAATAACCTTCCAATTCCTCTGTGACCCCACTTCCCTGTGACCTCCCCTGGTGATCCCTATCTCCCTGGTGCCCCATATCCTGTGACCTCCCCCAATGATCTCTCAAACTCTACCAGCCCTGGCCAGTTCTCTGATAGCTCTAGTAACTCCCCCCTCCATCCAGGTCACCTACTTCCCCTTTGACTGGCAGAACTGCACTATGGTGTTCAGTTCCTACAGCTATGACAGCTCTGAGGTCAGCCTGCAGACAGGCCTAGGTCCTGATGGGCAAGAGCAGCAGGAAATTCACATTCATGAAGGGACCTTCATTGGTGAGTGGGCTTGACTCCCACATCCATGGGCTCTATGATTTCCAGTTTCTAACATGCTGATAAATATACTCTGTCAGCAATGCCCAATACAACCCTGTGAGGTCAGCAAGATGGATATGACTATCTATATTTTATAAATATGGAAATGGAGACTTATCCAAGTTTATTAGATATGGGCTGCCCAGCCCAGTGTCCACAGCTAGTCCCTTATCACATCAGCCCCCCACCCCAGGTCCAGGATGTGGCAGAGCAAGCCATACCTGGCACTAACCAGGACAGCTCCTACATCTGTGTCCCCTTCTGCTCACTCTACTCCCAGAGAATGGCCAATGGGAGATTATCCACAAGCCCTCTCGGCTTATCCAGCCTCCAGGGGATCCTAGGGGAGGAAGGGAAGGACAGCATCAGGAAGTCACCTTCTACCTCATCATCCGCCGGAAGCCTCTCTTCTACCTGGTCAACGTCATTGCCCCATGCATCCTCATCACTCTCCTGGCCATCTTTGTCTTCTACCTGCCGCCAGATGCAGGTAAGGGGGAAAGGGCCCTGCCATTTTTTACCATTAGTTCAGTTTCTTTCTCTTTATCCTTAATCCAGGCAGGGTTTTCCTGCCAACAGAAACTATCATGGCTTGGGCTTCAACAATCCCACCCAAGTTTTCTCTCCACCAAGTGGACTCAACCTCAGGCTCTGCCTCTCTTTGGCTGCTGGATTCCCTCTATCCAATGAAATCTGAACTCTTTCCCTTTAGAGTCCTAGCCACTCATCCATGGAATTTCTATTCATCTGAACAACAAACTTCCAGGCTTAGACAACTGTCCCCTTCCTTTTCCTCATTCTTAGCATCCTCCACCCACTTTTCAGACACTCACTAGTCCTTCAACCTTCTACCTCCCTGGGAAATACAATAATAGCCAAAATTTCTCTAAGAGGCAGTATGATGTATTAATAGGGTAACCTTGGACAAATGCCTTAATTTCTATGAGTCTCAGTTTCCTGATCTGGAATTGGGATCAATCATTGTCTCTATTGCATAGTATTATTTTCAGGATTCACTAGGTTAATAGAACTATATGCCTGCTACTTAGTAAGTTCTATGTAAGCATTGGATTTTGGGCTGCTTTTTCTATTTTTGAGCACTTGCTATAAGGTAATTCAATTACCATATTACATGTATTAACTCAATTCCAATCTTTACATAAACCCCGTGAGGTAAGTACTGAATTGTCATTTCCATTTTACAGAGGAGGATAAAGAGGCTGAAAGAATTTAAGTCATTTGCCTGACATTACACAGTTAGAGAGAGGCAGTGTCATTATTGCAACCCTGGTCAGTGCCAGTCTGATTCAGGGACCTGATATCCTTAACTCTGGTATTCAAAATGAGCTTTCCTCCTCTACAGCACCAAGTCCTCTGTTTAGAGTAGGAGAGTGCTACAGCTCTAGAACATACTTCTGCCTAGAGCAGGACAAATCTTGGAACTCAACATTATAGGATGAAGTAGAATAGACCATAAAATGTATTTATTTCAATACCTTCCATGAAGTTTGTAATGCCTGTTGTATGCCACAGGAATAATCAGCCACCTGGCATATCCTCATATACTTCATCTCATTTTTAGATCCTTCAAATTGCTGTATAGTTCCTGAAAAAGCTACCAATGTCTGTTCATTTATGCAACAACATTTGTTGAGTATCTATAATGTGCTAGGCACTGGGAATATATCAGTGAATAAAAGAGGGAAAAATCTCTGACCTCATGAAGTTTATATTCTAATGGAGGTGTTCGCTGGTGATCAGGTAAATGAAAACCTACCCCCAAAGGCCAAGAGAGCTGAGAGGCTGAAGAAAGAGGCTGACAATTTCAGTTTCTCTGAAAGAAACATTTCATAGGGACTTATGAATAGAAGTCATATCTCAGGCAGCCTCAAGATGGTGGATCACAGAACTGTTATCTCTCAAACCTGGGGTTTATATACCATAGGGAAGAAATGTATACGACAGGTGAAGTGGACCCCTGAGGGAAAGGCAGAAATTTGCCTATGGGCAGGATTTATGGCGAGTATGTGTTTAAGATATAACATTAAGGTTGTTTTGACCAAAGGGCAGGATTTATGGTAAGATAAGTATGTCATTTGGACCAGGGTGGTGGTGGTAGATGTGATAAGTCATCAGTTTCAGGATATATTTGAAGGTAGAGCGAATAGGGTTTGCTATGGATTGGATTTGGTGGGTGGGGGGAGAAAGAAGAGAGAGAGAGGAGTTGAGAATGACTCAAAAGAGTTTGGTCTTAGCCACAGGAAAGAAGGAGTTGTCACTTGTGAGACAGGGAAGTCTAGGGGAGGAGCAGTTTCGCTGGTAAGAGAGTAAGAGAATTAGGTTTTGGACGTGTTAAGTTTGAGATGTGTACTGGACATCCAAGTGGAGAGGCTGAGCAGGCAGGTGGATATGAGTCTGGAGTTCAGGGGAGAGGTCCAGGCTGGAGGTACAAATGTGAGAGTAATTTGCATGCAGATGGCCCTTCCAAAAGCCTGTCTTTGAGTGGTCACTGATTATACCATAGAGACTTCCTTCTGGCAAAGCCTAATCCTTCTGCTTTCCCCTCTGCCCTTCAAGGAGAGAAGATGGGGCTCTCAATCTTTGCCCTGCTGACACTTACTGTGTTCCTGCTGCTGCTGGCAGACAAAGTGCCTGAGACCTCCTTGGCAGTCCCCATTATTATCAAGTACCTTATGTTTACCATGGTCCTCGTCACCTTCTCCGTCATCCTCAGTGTTGTGGTTCTCAACTTGCACCACCGCTCACCCCACACCCACCAAATGCCCTTTTGGGTCCGTCTGGTAAGAGAGATCTCCTCCTCCAGTTTGTGTTAATTCCCAATCCTAGTACCTAGCTTTTTGTCCAGACATCACTCCTCTCTCCCACCAACCCCAACTTCCCTTTTCAAGGCCTTAGGGAGAACTATAGCTACCTGATAGAGTGTCGAAGTGCCAAAGCCTGTTGGGTATTGAAACACTGCACAATTAATTTTGTCCTCCCACCATTATCATTTCATAGATCCCATACTCTCTTCATCAATACTGCCTATCTTGGGTCCCAGGTAAACATTCTCAGAATTAGATACTATCAAGGTGGAAGCCCTTGGAACCTCTTTCCAGTTAGGATGCCTCCCAACCCACTAGAGAGCTCTTAAGGCTGTATAGCTGCATTTCCTTGTTCTTGTTGCTCTGTGGAACCACGTGCACGCACCACACGGGATTGGGCATGTGGAGTGGGGGTGGTTGGCTGCTTCCCTTCTGGACTGAAAGCATGAGAGCACCCTCCAATACGCCTCTTCTACTCTGCAGATCTTCATTCACAAGCTCCCTCTCTACCTGGGTCTGAAGAGGCCCAAACCTGAGAAAGATCAGATGCCAGAAACCCCTCACGCTTCTTCTCCAGGAAGTGGCTGGGGCCGGGGAACAGATGAATATTTCATCCGGAAGCCGCCGAGTGATTTTCTCTTCCCCAAACCCAACAGGTAGGACCTACATCCATCACTCACACAGAAGGGAGAGAGAGAACGCTCTCATTAGACTGCGGAAGCGGGCGGCCGTGCTCCCGGAAGATGCTTTGCTGCGCATCATGGGAGTTGTAGTATCTCTTGCTGCTCACTTTGCGGGAAGGTGGGCACTAAAGCTTTGAGGGGTGGAAGAAGTTGCAGAAGGCTGGAGAGGTCACTGCTGTCAGGGAGAACCTGAAGGGCCTTCTTAGGTTTTGAAAACTAGCAGGTTGTTGAAAAGGCAGTTGGAGCGGGACCTTGATCGCCGGCGCTGGCTGTTTGTCTTTGCGCCTGGGGCGTGGCCAAACAGTCACGCCTCTTCCAGGTTTCAGCCTGAACTGTCTGCCCTGGACCTGCGGCGATTTATCGATGGTCCACACCGGGCCGTGGGCCTGCCTCCTGAGCTGCGGGAGGTCGTTTCCTCTATTAGCTACATCGCTCGACAGCTGCAGGAACAGGAGGATCACGACGCGGTAAGTCGAATGAGGGTGGAGCAGGGCGCGGCCTCGGTGGCCTTGGCTCCACCCGCAAATTCCGCCCCAGCACTTATTTTCATTTCTGATTGGACGTTTGCCTCACGTGGTCCCGCCCTCTGCTTTCCGACTGGTTCTTTACTCCCATCCATCACCGGCAGTCACGTTTTTCTTGTTGCGCAGCCAGATCTTGCCTCAAACCTGTAGTTGGAGAGCCCGGCGGGGCGTGGAGCCGTAGGGGTGGGCTTCCTTGGGGGTATAGGCCTGGAGCTCAGGAAGTGGAAGTTTTCTTTGCCTACCCTCCAGCTGAAGGAGGACTGGCAGTTTGTGGCCATGGTAGTGGACCGCCTCTTCTTGTGGACCTTCATCATCTTCACGAGCGTCGGGACCCTGGTCATCTTCCTGGACGCCACGTACCACTTGCCTCCTCCCGACCCCTTTCCTTGAGGTCTCCAGGGCAGAGACCTACCTGGTCCTGGGGCAGTTGAACTGAGAGTTTGGCGGTACCGTCAAGCCCTGTCCTCTGCCTCTTAACTCCTTTACTAGGAATCCAGCCCTCTTATTTTGTTTCTTGGGCAGGAAGCTGAAGTGGGACTGAAGGCTGGGCTGACGGGTGCCTTGAACCCACCCGAAATGCACTATCAGCTTATTTTTTCCTTGGGTTCCTGAAGAAGCTTCTTTGGGTATCAACATCTAGGTCCCCAGTGAAATAGAAAAAAGAACAAGAACTAGATTGTGAGCACTATGAAGGTAGGAAATGTGTCTTGTTCAGTGTATATTCCCAGCACCTTGCACAGGTCCTGACCTATAGTAAGTGCATAACATTTGTTGAATAAATAGGGAAAAAATTTCTAGAAGAAAATACACCAATTAATAGTGCTTTTGTTTGCATGTTGGGACTAGTGGTCATTTTTACTTTTACATTTCTGTAATTATATTTCGCAATGAGAACTACCTTTAGGATGAAAAAAAGGTTATTTCTAAAAGCATGTATTTGTAATGAGAAAAGAAAAAAAGCATTTTGAAGACCTCCATTCAAGTTGTAACTCTGGTGCTCAAACAAGTCACTAAACTGCTCTGTAGTTTCCATATCTGTAAAATGAAACTAATACTAGTATATGCTCCATAATGTCTGAAGATCACATGAGAAGATGGGAACAAAAGTACTATACAGTATATATCAGAGGTTGCAACTGTGTTTTGTTTGGCCCATGTTGTTGGCCTGCATGGTTTTAAATTGAATTATTTGGCTACTTTTTTTTTTTTTGAGACAAGGTCTCACTCTGTCACCCAGGCTAGAGTGCAGTGGCATCATCATAGCTCACTGCAACCTCAAACTCCTGGGCTCAAGTGAGCCTCCTGCCTCAGCCTCCTGCAGGTGCGCACCACCATACCTGGCTAATTTTTCTATTTTTTGTAGAAACAGGGTCTCAGCTCTTGCTTAGGCTGGTTTTGGAACTCCTGACCTCAAGCAATCCTCCCACCTTGGCCTCCCAAAGTGCTAGGATTACAGGCATGAGCCACCATGCCTGGCCATTTGGCTACTTTTAAAATTTGGATACTTCACAGAGAAATTTGGATTTCTGGCTTCTCTTGAAAAAAATTTGAAAAACCATAGTACTACTAGGCCTGATTCCCCTGTTGGCAGCAACGTGCTAGAGCTGATTAGTGGCTGCCCACTCAGGTGGGCAGTTACTTGTGCCAGAATTCCTCAAAGCCCCTGCCCACCTGACCGGCTTCACCCATTTTACCTGCCCATCCTCCCATAACTGCATGTATGTATCTGTATCTCTCCATGTATACGTATCTAGAAAAGATACAGGGGAAGGGAGGAGGGGCAAAGAGTCAAAGGCAATGAGTAAGCTGGGAGTGCGAAAAAGAAAGGCTGTGTCTTATGTCCATCACACATTTGTGCCTCAATTTTCCTTTCAATTTGGAAAAAGGGTTAGAGCTGGTTTAAGGTAGGGCTGGCCATTCTGGACATGGAGATCATGTGCCCAGCAGTTGTGTACATCAGGCTATGTCAACTTGTCTGTGAATGTTTCTGCCTGGAGGTTGGAACCAAGTCGGCTTAAGCCTACTGGCTACAGCAATTACTGCGAAGTACCTAGAGTCAACAAGCCCTCACATCTAAATTGCTGGAAGTTGTTATCCTAAGAGGGAGCACAGGGCTACAACTCCAGGGATCCCTGTGGGACAAGGTTAGCATGTCCTTTTCCCCCAGACCCACCAGCCACACAAATAATTGCACCTAGCATCCCACTGTGGAGCACAGTTTGTTTGTCTTGTTGGTTTATTGGCCTAGAGAGTTGGACACACACACAAATCGGAGATAAATATTGGTCAGTTTCTCTAAATCTGGGTCCTCACTACGTATAGAGCTAGAGTCTGTAGAATTCTAAATCCTGCGTGCTGTGGCACAGAACCAGTGGCCTTCCCACTCTGCCGTCACCCTTCTTCCCAGGGAACGTGGGGAAAGAGGGCACAAACTGACAAGACTTGATCATTTTCAAAAGACGAAACTGCAAAATCCCATATTTCCAACATCTGAAACTCACAATATTCAAATTCCCCAGCTCAGATACATATATTTTAATCTCCACTTAGCCACAATCTCATTTGTTGCCCAGAACCACCAAATTCCAGAAGCTATTTTCCTTAATCATATTTTAAAAAAAATAAATGTCTACAATCTCAATTCTCCCAAAATGTCCATAGTTTGGAATTTTGATCTATTCTGAAATTCAAATTCCCCAATCCATCCTCAACTCCTTCCATTGTTCCATGCCTGTTTGCCTGAGAGGAGTACAGGTTAAGGATACAGGGGCACTGTCATCACATCTGCCCCCTGCCTCTAGGCCTTCCTCAGTCTCTCTTGTGGTTCCACTGTATATATAGATATATATAATTTGTGTGTAGATATATATACGTATTCTTTATTATGTATTTTTCTGTTTTTCTAAAGTGCCAGAAACAAGATTTGTGAGAATTTTTAGTGATTTTTTTTTTTTTTTTTGCATTTTTCCCTGTTTGAAACTTTTCGCCCCCTTAAAAATTGGAACTTGGTACATTCAGTAGGAAATTCTTCACTCAGGCTGTGGCCAAGACCAAGAAAAGTGCAAAGAGACAGAGGAATGAAGGAGTGTCTCCTCCATGGTTAACATTCAGGGAGCCTGTCGAAAACTTCCCCTTTCCTGTGGGCTGGGAGGGGAAGAGGGGGCAGGAGGATGCTCCTGGCTCTTCCTCTAAACTCACCTCCCTCCAGAAGCCATGATCTTGCCCTCCCAGCAACTGCTGCAAGGGCAGCCATCTTGGCCCCAAAAAACAGTAGCTGGGGAAAGGCTGCCATTTTGATGACAGCAACTTTTCCCCTTTTTAAACTGCACTCCTCTAATTCCCATTTGTCAAATTTGCTCCCGCAAACAGGCTCTCCCTTGTGAGCTGTTTTTTTGGTGGGGAGGTGAGTGGGATGGGAAATGTTCATCCAATCACAGAGCAGGGAGGCCCAGTTTTCAAAGAGAATTAGGAGCAAACATTTCTTCATCTCCCCCACTGGAAGGAAGTATAGGGACCCCTGACCAGGGTTAACTAGTGCAAATTAGGGATTAGGGACTATGGTCCCTGCACCCCATCCCTAGGCTGGGATCTTTGGGTGTGGGGAACTGAGTCAAAGATGGGGTATAAGGTGCTATTCTGGAGGGAAAGTTGGTGGGGACACCCCAAAGCCCACCAGAAGAGTAGAATGGTTCCCCCAAAACCATCTGGAGTGATTGGTGAGGGAAGATGAGGGTAAAGGTAAGGATGGAAGGTCATGTGCAAATCTTGGGCTTACCTACCCATCCAACCCCCATCTTTTTTCTGGCTATTTGGTCTAGTCTGGGAGAAACCATCAGGAAAAAAACAGGGAGAAAGTAGATTCCCTTCTCCATCCCACACGGAGCTCTTCCCTCCTGGCCCCCAAATCTGGTTTAGCCCAGAAGAGGCCATAGGTAGAGGCAGGAAGAGGTGTGACCTATTCACCTCTTCTGCCTTGGAAGAATCTGGGGCTCACTGGATTTGGGGGTCAAGATTTCCCTGCCCTGGGCTGGGAAAGTGCTCAGCTATGAACAGAGGGGTAGCCCTCCCCCCAACACCTCCTTGACCTGGACTGGGAGAGGCCATCTCCAAAGTCTAGGGGTATGGGGAAGAATATGGAAGATCCAAAGGCATGGAAGCCAAGGAAGGCATGGCATCTTCACGCAAAGGAGACAGGGACAGAGAAACCCACCCTTGGGAAGAATGGAATCCAAAGCCACGCTCCCAGGTGTGTGGGTTCAGGTTTCACAATGGTCTGGTCCAGGCCCTGGGCCATACAGAATGGAATGTGCTAGGAAGCATCTGGGGGAGGGCTTAGAGAAAGCTTCAGAACAAGGGGGAATCATTAGGTGAGAGAGATGGTTTCCCCCTAGGTTTACAAATCAGAGGAGCAGGTTAGACATTCAGAGCTGGTGGGGGCCGTGAGTAGAGATTCAGATAAGTATATTGCTCAGTTGCCCCAAGGGCTGGAGAAAGGATGGGAGCTGGCCCTGCCCCTCATGGAGGCCATTCCCTGGAGGAAGCTTGAGAGGGGAACCACCAAAGATCCCTTCCCAGGAGATGGGAAAACTACAATCTCACACAAAGCAGCCTGACGCCTGAGCTCCAAGAGCCCCCAAGTCCCTGCACAAGAGTGTGGAGGGGCTCCCAAGGGGCAGGGAGGCCAGGGAGCTGGTAGTGGTGGAGGGTTCAGGGAGGGTGGCATCTGGAGAAAAGGGGACCTGGTCCCAGAGCTCACCCCACATCTCCCTTCTGGGTTCTCTCAAGCCCTTTCCTTTCCCCTTCTCCCTTAGGGGGAATGGGTGGAGGAAGAGTTGGGGGTGGTGGTGTTGGGGGAGTAGGGGGTGCTGCTTGAGGATTCACTGCGTAGCCAAAGACCCCTGGTAGGAAGGGAAGGGCCCCGCCTCCCTTCTCATCAGGTAGGACCATGTTGAGAGCAACCGGGAGAGCAGCCAAGTTGCTGAAGTTATAAGGGTAGGCAGCAAGGAGCTGAGGGCCATAGACGAGTGGGTAGGGCTCAGGGTAGAAGGTAACTTTGGCAGCCCCCATCCCTTCTAGCCGGTCCCCCTCACCAGCACCCCCTGGCCCCTCACTCCCAAGTTTTCCCCTGCCACCACCAGGATCCCGGCTACCCCCAATGAGGGCCAGTGGAAATTCCTGCACAGGTGGGTACACATAGTTGCCCCCTCCTGCCACCACCGGGGGCTCCTCACCCCCTGAAATGACAGGGTCCTGGAGTGAGGCGGTCTCGGAAGCTTCCTCAGCAGCAGCATTCCCACCGCCTGCCTCCCCGCTGGATGAGGAGACTTGCATTTCTTGGGGGGCCTCCTCCTTGACATCCCCAGGCCTGGTGCCAGCGCTGCCCTTGGAATAGGCAATGACAGGTGTGGGGGTGCCCCCCGGCCGCTCAGCAGCGTGCCTCTGCCCATGGCGGCTCAGAGCAGCTGCTGTCTTGCACACCTTGGCGCAGTGGGGGCAGGTGAAGCGGGTAGAAGGCCTCCGTCCAGCCCGGGAGCTGTGGGAGCCTCCACCATGGGCCTCCTGGTGCTTTCGCAGCTTCCTCAGGGTGGCGAAGGTTTGTGCACAGTCCCCACAGCGGTGCCTCCGCTCTGTGCGGGCACGTGTTGGGCTCTCAGCTGCTGGGGTCTCCTCCCAGCTCCTCCTTTCCAGCTTCTGCCTCCAGCGTGGTGGACGGCGGCCTCGGGGCAGCCCACTGCCACCACCACCACCTCCGGCAGCTCCAGCCTTGCGCTTAGGCTTGTATGAGTAGTAGGGCCTCCAGAGCTGGTCCTCCCCACTAGCCTTTGATTCCTCCTCCTCCTCCTCCTCCTCCTCGTCCTCCTCCTCCTCTTCATCGTCCTCACTCTCCTCCACCTCCTCTCCACTCAGCTCCCCAGGACGCAGGTCAGTTTCTGAGATGCGGCGCTTGACAATGGCCTCCTCCCCGATGCGCACAGTGATCTGACACAGTGGAGGTGGAGCCTGTAGCTGAGAAGGGCCCCGGCCGGGCCCTGCAGGGAGACCCCCGCCCCCGCCAATCCCGCCCACTGGCTTGGCTGTGTAAGTCAGAGTCCTCCCAGCCCGTGGATTCCGGCCCTTGGCCTCCTCTGTGGCGGTGGCCATGGCTGGCCCTGCAGCTGTGGCTGGGCTGACCACTGTGACTGGGCTGGTGGGTGTGGCTGCAGGCTCTGGGGGAGGAGGTGGGTACTCCCGTTTCTTGGGAGGCCTCGGGGGAGCAGTGTAAGTGATGACCGAGGCGGCCTGGGACCCTCCTGTGCTGGCCAGCCCACCCCCCGCTCCACCACTGCTACTGCCCCCGTGGACAATGACAGAGGGGGCTGGGTGAGCAAAGGTGATGACAGAGGGTGGGGGACCAGGCTCTGGGACAGGTGGAGGTCTGGGTGGTGGGCTGGCTGGCATTGCCACAGGGGCCGGTGTGTTGAGGTTTGGAGAAAGGGGGGCCTCTGGAGCTCCCTGGCTGTAGGTCTTGTAGGGCCGCTTGGCTGCCCGCATGGGGAGTAGGCGGTACAGCTTGAGAGTATTGAGCTTGGGCTTGTAGCCTCCATTGGGTGTCTTCTCACTGGCTAGGAGGCCCGGGCTAATGCCATGGAAGGCTCGCTGGTGGGTCTTCAGGTTATAATAAGTGACAAAGGTCTCCCAGCAGAAGATGCACTGGTACCTGGGCCAGGACAGCAGGGAATAGGGCAGGAACAGAGCCACTTAAGTCAAGGGCCCTGAAGTTAGGCTTCAGCTTCCCAGGTCCTCTACTGCCCTCCACGCAAGCCTTTAACTTCCCCAGCCATTTGCTCACCCTCCTTTCATGCTGTTTATCTCACCCTGCCAGCCTCAGGAGGGCCACTGTACTAGCTCAGCACCCCCCCACTGGCCGTGAGACTCTTGGCTTCAGCTGTTCCATCTGGGATCCAGCCTAACTCACAAAGCCTTCTTCTGAAGCCCGAAGGACAGAATAGGGAAATGACTTATGAACAGAGACGTACTATGGAAATACAAGACACTGTTCTGAGTATTATATCTATTGCTGGGCATGCCTGCACTTCCATAGTCCTTTCCAGTGAAGGCAACTTTCTCTTTCCTTTTAGGGGACACGGCACGTAGAGGTCCTGACTGACGTCAGCTGAAGGAACTGGGGCTGGAGGGAGGCAGGTGGGTGAGTGAGGGTAAGCAGGGCTAGTCTCGGGATGACTCTCTGGGCCCCATGCGCTGCCCATTCCCTCCCTTGTCCCTGTGGTATCTGAGTACTGGCCCTTGGACCCCGCCCCAGGCTACTCACCTGCGCTCCCCGGTGTGCCACACCTCGTGCTTAGTGCGGTACTCAGCTAGGGCAAACACCTTCTCGCAGTAGCGGCAGGGGTACTTCCTCCGCCATGAGTGCACGTTGCTGTGCCGCTTCAGGCTGGACAGCGTCACATAGGACCGCTCGCAGGCCGCACACACGTACAGCACGTGGCCGCCCACCACCTTTACCACGTGCTCGGGGCCGCCTCGGAAGCCCACGGGTGGGGGCAGAGCTGAGGCATCCACTCCTGCAGGACCACCGGGGCCAGAGCCCGCAGCCCCCAGCCCTGTAGACCCCCGAGTGCTGGCCCCCCGTCGGCACTGGGCCTCGTGGGTCTGCAGCCGCTTGGGATGGATGAAGCTTTTTCCACATCGAGGGCAGGGGAGGGGCCGCCGGGGCAATGGGGGCTGTAAGTCAGGGGCCTGGGCCTCAGCCCTGTCACCCTCCCACTCCACAGCTGGCCTAGGCCCAGGCCCAAAGCTGTTGTCTTCAGGCTGTGAGGTGGCCATGGGGGCTGGGGTGGGAGGGACCCAGGCATCACCTCCCTCCCCTAGGCCCTGCAGGCGGGAGATGCCCAGACGCCGTCCCAAAGCTCCAATCTCTGCTACAGCTGCCCCGTCCCCTCCGCCACCAGGTAGTGCGAGCCGGGCACTATAGATGAAGTTGAGGACATCAGAAAAGGCAGCTGCTGGGACCCCTGGCAGTTCCAGGACTCGGGGTGGGGATGAAGCAGGGGGAGAGGCTGGAGGGGGAGAGGAGGAGGAAGAAGAGGAGGAGGAGGAAGAGGAGGAAGAAGAAGAGGAGGAGGAAGAAGAGGTGGAGGAAGAAGAGGCAGCTGTGGTGGCAGCAGGGTTGGGAGCTGAGCCCCCAGTAACTGGTGGGAGGGGCAGTGGGGCTGAAGCGAGCAGAGCCTCTCTGAAAAAGGGACTTGAAGCAGCCAGGACACTGCGGTGAGCGGGGAACTTGGTGTCTCCAGCTATGAGGGTGACGTCACAGAAGATGCCACGGAGCCGCTGCTCATTGAGCTGGCGTAGGACAGCAGGGGCGTGGGATGGGTCCGTCACCTCTGCGGGAGGGGGCATGGCGCCAGCCTAGACAGCAGAAGAGGCCAGGGAGAGTCTCAGAGTCTTAGAGGCTGGGCAGAGGGGCAAGGCTCTCTAAGATCAGGGAGGTGAGCTGGGAGGGGGTCAGGGACTGGTCAAAAACTAGTGGAAGGCTGAATAACTTCAGGTCACAGAACTTAACCCTTAGCCACTCAAGTCTGGCCAATGTCCCAGACCAGTATGTCTAACATCCAGGGCTGGAAGAGGCCAGGGATACTTCAGGTCATGGTGAAGGTCAAAGGGTCATGACCTCTAAAGCCACAGCCTAGAGAAGCAATGGAAATCTCTCTCTCACTAGAAGGAGGAGGAAGCTCCCACAACTACTGATAGCCATTTCACAGAACTCCCCAGCCTAGACAAAATGGCTGCCCTCGCTGGCCTGCTGCCTTGGGTCTAATTTTCCTAGCTGCGGTTCTCTCGGCACCTCTTACCTGAGAGCACAGCCAACATGGAGCAGAGCGGGCCGTGGCTCAGCGAGTCCCTTCTGCTGGGCCTGTTCTTTCTGTGGAGAAACAGAAACCATGTCAGGGGGACCTAGAGGAAGAGGCAGGAAAGGGTCCTCAGGAAGGGAACTGGGAAGGAAAGGGCCCCAGGAAGTGAGAAGTGGCACAGTGTTGGGGTCAGAGAGGACATCTGGGCTGCTCTGCAAAGCCTGATCCCTCCCAGGAGTCTTGTCAGGTTACTTGTTTAGCTGTGTCCAGTCAAACCTAGGAGGCCACACACATTATTGCAGAGCCTTGTTCTGCTGGCCCAGAGAAGTACAGCAACAAGATAATTTGCATATTCCCAATTCACCTCCAAGCAATACAGCAGCACAGTTCAATCCCATAGGTTCAGGGTAGCCTGGCAGATCACTCTCAAGTCCCTTTGGCCCAATCTTGGGGCTCAGAGGAAATCAAAAGATTGTCTTTTACCACAATGGTCTTGTTTACATATCTAAATATATTTGTGTGAGCTTTTTTATTGGACCTAATTTGGTAGATATTCAAATTAGGAGAGGACCTCTTCACATACCCCAAACCCCATTAATCTTAGAGGGGGTTTCTGGCCCAGTTGCCAGGTGACCACTGAAGACCACTGACTCATACAAATACCAGCCTGCTCCAGTCCCTGGGGGACACTGGAAAGGCGACCAGAACAGGAGTGAGGAGGCTTGGGCCTCACTCCTTACTGAGACCTGGTGGCTTAGGGACTTTGGCTTAAAAAGAGGGGAACTGCAACCCCTACCTCACCTCTTGCTGGGAGGCTCATCCAAAGTCACACAGACCTGGTAATAATAGGTGAGGTCTGTTCACAGACCCAGGCCTGCTGACCTGAGAGCAGAGCTCTTGGGCTCTTCTCATCCGCTCTCCACAAAGCTTGGGAGCTCTCTCCTCTCTTTGAGGGCATCCTTCCAAATGCGCTGGGTCACACATGTCCCTAGAGGTATCCTGCATCAGGAGTCCCTCATACAATTCCCTGAAAAATGTTCTTTTCCCATATATCACACATACTGTCTGGACTCAAAGGCCTTCCCGTCACACATACCCCATCTCACATGCCCCAAAAGACTTTTCTGACATCTCTTCTGGACAGGAAGAAGGAAGGTGGTAAACAGGGGTGATATTCAAAAGTTTTAACAACCCTGACGGTCAGGCATAGATCAGGTACTGGGTCAAGTGCTTTCCTGTTAGCTGCTGAATTGTGGACAGTCTGGGAATCCTGGGAATCCCGTGGCTGGTGTTCAGGCCTCCCACTCCCTTCCATGACAGCCACTGGCCCACTGGGACCCCAAGAGAAGGTGCTTTATTTGTATTAATAGCATCTCATTTGCTCCTCATCACTACTCTGAAAGGTAACAGCTTCCCCACTTTAAAATGACAAACTGTGGTTCAGAGATACTAGAGATGCCCAAGGACATATGACCAGTTAGGAGCAAGGCTGGGATCTGATCCCAGGAAGTCTGGCTCCAAAGCCTGTATTCCTGATGACTTCACCATACCACGATGAAGGCCCCCACTAGGGCACCAATAGCCCATCTGGTGCTTTTCTGAAAATTAGAAGAAAGGCCCCTTCCTCCAGGAGGTAGCAGCCTGCACAGGTGAGCAAAGTCAAGGTTCGATTCTAGTCCCCGTTCACTCCCTTGGCCAGGCCTGCTCACCTGCACAACCATATGCGGCGTGGTTGGTGCCTACCCTGACTGCTACAATACTTGAACAAGGCCTGACAGGGCTTCTTAGAACCACAAAAATACAAAGCTGGACTGGCCATTGCAGATCACCCAGAATCATATCATCATGGTCTCTGTAGCTGCCATTTATGAAATACTTATTATGTGCAAAATGTAGTGCTAAGCATTTTATCTGCATCACTTCATTCCAACACTCAACGACCACAGTGAGGATTCTGGTGTAGAGAAATTGAATACTCCAAACTCCTCCCTTTCAGGTCGAGGGAACATAGTGCTAACCAAGCTGGGGTTTGGACCCAGCTCTCCAGAGTTCAAGTGCCCTACCCCTGGCCACTGCCCTGCAAGGGCTTATGGGAGGTGGAGAAGATACTAGCTTTGTGACCCTGGGCAAGTTACATAGCATCTTTGTACTCAGTTTCCTTGTCTATAAGGGGGGAGTGATGAATAGTTCTCACTTTGTGGGGCTGTTGTAAAGATTAAATGAGCTAATGACTGGCAGTACCTAGATCTTGGAACTCGGCCCCAGAAAATGGTAGGGGAAGTGTTGAAGAAAAAGAGGCAGAAATCGGGCTTTGTGGTAAGTTTGGTGGCTCTGTGGTTTTAAATGTTTTATTTGTTTGTTCTTACTGTTTCTCTACTCTTGACTGCCTGTGTCACCTCAGAGGTGCCACTGAAGCGGGGAATCTGAGCATGGCCGCCAGACATTCTCTACCGCTCGTTGTTCCCTCTGCCTGGAATGTTCTTTCCTCCAGATAGCTGTGTGCTTCACTGCCCCACTTCCTTTAAGCCTTGACTCAAAAGTCACCTTCCCAGAGGCCTTCCCTGGTCAACCCCCCACCTCCCATAACTTCCTATCCCCCCTACCCTACTTTATTTTTCTCCTTGGCACTTAGTAAAACATATTGCTCATTTACATCTAGAATGTAAGCTCCAAGGGGTGGGGAGTAGGGATTTTTGTCTGCTTTGTTCACTGCAGTATCTCCAGTCCTTATAATAGTCCTAGCACATAATGGGAGGTAAAACATGTTTTGGAAATGAATGAACCTGCCCTCAAAGTCTGCCTGGAGTCCATCCACCCGCAAGAAGGAAGCATCCTCAGTGCCAGACTGAGCACTGGATCACTCCTGGGGCACTCACAATTTGCCTGATACACTTCTAGGTGCTTCACCTGCCTTGCCTCCTTTAATGATAGCCTCAAAACGGCCACCCATTTTGTTTTTCTACCTTTATTTATAAAGAACACAACTCCCCTCGACACAGACACACACACATTCCAAGGAGGAACCCATTAAAAACAACAGAAGTGAGAACACTGGGACCTTACTTAACACCAGTCTGGGGTAACTGGCAACATTTTCTCAGATATGACATCTCACCTCAAAGACAAGAAGAGAGACCCTGGCCTGGAGGGCCCACCCACCTACAAAGCAGAAAGCTCCACTCTCAATATCTGGCATCATCAAACTGTCCCGTTTCAAAGATCATCTTGATATAATGGGGTATTATCCCAATTTTACTGAAGAGGAAACTGAGGCTCAGAGAGGGATGTACCTTGCTCAAGGTCACACAGCTTGTAAGTAGCAGTCAAGATTCAAATCCAGGCCCAGCTGACCCCAGATGCTGAATCTTTCCCTGTGCCATACTGCTGGATCCTGTCCTGAAAGGGCTTATGGCAGCCAGCTGGTTACATAAATCACCACACAAGGTCTCACGTGCTAAGTGCTAAATGTGTCATGTCTGACTCCACCCTTTCCCTTGCTCCACATCCAGCAGTCATAAGTCTGGCTGAAACTGTGGCAGAGCTTGGGAATAGCTCTGGAAGCCTTCCCTTCAACCCACCTCTGGTCCCCAAACTAGCTCAGGTCCTTGTTAACACTCACGCAGTCCCAGGCCATGGCCTGCCAGCTATCCCCCAGCCGCCAGGCTTACCTTCTTCCACCCAGCCCTCCTCCCACTGAGGGTCAACATCCCTAACCACAGCTCAGGTGCCACCACACCTGGGCTCAGAAACATTCAGTGGTCGCTGCTGACTCCAGAATAAAGTTCAGATTCCTCCACCAGATATTTAAGGGCTCTGGTCTAGCTTCAATCTTCCTTTTTAATCTTGCCTTATGTTGTGCTGTCTTAAACATCCAGTGTAAGCCAGGTACGGTGGCACGTATCTGGAGTCCCAACACACCCAGTGTGCTCTCCAGCCTTTACACATCCTACACCTCCATGCTTCTGCCTGTGCTGGCTCTCCTGCCAGAAATGCCCTTTCCCTGATCTCTTCTCAAATCCCTCCAAAATGTTAAGATCTAACCCAAATGCCACCTCCTTGGCCCTCCCTGACCCACAGGACAAGGACAATCTGTTCTCTAACTCATCAACCTTTTGAACCCCTATGGCCAGTACCCACATTATACAGCAGCAGAAATTTAGCGTCTCACGTCCTAGGCTGGGACTCCACGAGCACACTGGTTTTCTGAGATGGATTGGTGCAGTTGCTAAGGTCTGCAGAAACTGGGGAGAAGAGGGCGTGTGTGTCGAGGGGGGTGCAGAAAGGTCCATTGAATGCTCCAGAAGGGCAGCAGAGTATAGCAGTTTAAGAACACAGGATGTGGAACCTGACTGCCTGCGTTCAAATATAGCTTTACCTCTTTCTAGCTACGCGACTTTGGGCAAATTATTTAACTTCTCTAGGCCTTGGCTGCATCACCTGAAAAAGGGAGGTAATTAGAGCTCCTACTTCCACAGTTGTGAGGACTGAGTGACGCATGTAGAAGCACTGAGAACAGCGCCTGGTACACAGTCAGTGCTAAACAAGTGTTTGCTGCTACTGTTACTAGGAAAGTCCAGAGAAGGGGATTCTCAGTGCTGGCAGAGGACTGACTGGCAATGGCATAGCCCCCAAACTGTAGTCACCATCCGGGTCCGTTTCCCATGTGCTGCTGGAAGACAGGTAGGGCAGGTAATTAGCCCCACTTTACAGATGAGGAACTGAGGCTCACTCAGGTAAAGTGCCCGTGAGGAAGTGGAAGAGCCCGCAGAACTCAGCTCTAATCTAGGGCTCCTTCGCCTTCACCCGCTGTCATCGTCATCGCACCTGTTGTTGTGCAGGCTTTGCACGGCAGCCAGCCCCCTCCCAGCCCCTGTGCCGGAGGAACCAGCCACAATGCCCTCCTGTCCCCGGTGTATACACATCCTCCCTGCCAGGCCCGGCACAGTACACAGTGGTGTGCAGGGTTGGAGTGCACGCACGCACACATCCCTACAGAAAGGCCCAGGCCCCAAAGGTGAGGAAAACCTGTTCTGAGGAATCTGCCTAGTGAGCGAATTCCGATCCGAGGCCCTTCCACAGTTGCAGCAGTGGGGCCCAGTGTGCGTCAGAGATACCCGCAAGGGGGGCAGAGAGAGGGTGGGGGCAAAGTGGGAGGAGGCTGAAAACTTCACGTTTCTTTTTTCCATTTTAGTGACAAGAGTCACACCCGGCCTTTACATAAACATGGCCAAGGAGCCACTCTGTCTAAGCTCACTTCCCTTGCAGCCGCCCAGCCTCTCCTCCGGGTGACCCTGACATGCCAGGCAGGCCAGTTCGGGGCAAGCACACCGACCCTGTAGAAGACTAGCTGGGCCACTCCACAACACCCATGCCTCCGCCTGCTGCCCTTGCTCTGCCCCGCATTTATCTGGCACCTTCCTCATAACATATCTCCCCCCACCCACAGCCTTCTCCTTCTGCCCCCGGCAGCCCCACCACCACTTAAGCACACAGAAGGTAGGCACGTGCACGCGCGCGCGCGCACACACACACACACACACACACACACACACACAGCTTGCAGCTGGTCTCTCAGGTCTGAGGCCCACACTGCCCTTGTCACGCCACCTCCCTCCCATGTGCTTTCTGACCAGCTCGCCTCCCAGCCCAGCAGCCCAGACAGGCTCCCACAAACAACGTCACAAAAGAATCCCGTGGAGAATGTTGCAAACACAAAACCTTCCTCTTGCTTGGCTGCCTAAGATCCCATAAACACAACTGGCACATCCCACCCTAAGCCCCTCACACCAATGTCAGCTGACCCACAGGCACCCAAGACACACCCTGGGGTTTCTCACTCCCCTCATGATCTGCGGGATCTGAGTTCTAGATGCGCAGCCCCCATGCAACTCGCTCATCACAGACACACAAACCCATCTGCTGGCCTGTCCTCCACAACTGGACCACACCTCAGCAAGGCTACAGAAATGGGACCCAGACATGACGCCTTCTGACTCAAAGGTCTACAACCACCCCCTCCAAATGGGCACATACACCCTGCATTCTGGCGCCCTCCACAACACAATACACCACGCCAGCTGTGCAGAAAATAGTTCATAAACAGTTCGTATGTGCAACACGAGACATACATGCAAAAAAACACACGCTGGTAGCAAACATACATACAACCCCACATTGAAAAAACTCCGCACTCAGCGTATCATGTCCTGCTTAGAATGCCCATCTGTCACCCAAAGCCACAGGGCCACATCTTGTAATTCTGCCCCACAACACTGGACACCCCTCCTGGTTTTCTATCTCCATAGCCCAGGGAGGGCCCTATCAGGATCCCTGGCTGCTAGACCAGCAAACGGTGGTGCCCCGAGAGGTTTACCTTGACCCACAACACAGCATGAGACACAATCTCCAAAACTCACAGCCACAACCCTGCCCCGACGGCGCGGCGGTTCCGGGGCCCCAGTTCGCCCTGCGCACCCCGCATACCCCAACTCTGGGGCGCTGGGCGGCCCACCCCTCCCCCTCTCTGCCTGGCTCCTACGCCATCGCCCTCCCAGCAGCTTGCAGCGCTTGCCCGGGCTCACACCCGCCCCACCCCACCCCCAACCTGCCCCACTGGGGGAGGGGGACATTAGGCTGCAGAATTAACCCTTCAAAGGGGGAGTAAGCGCGGCCCCTTCCACGGCCCCAGGCGATCGCGTCCCCCCGCCGCCGCTCGCTCGGACGCCATACCCGGGCCCCCTTAGTCGCCCCCCAGCGTCGTGCGCGCCCGGGGGCGGGGCCAGGCTCAGCCCCCGACCCCTGAGCCCCCAGGTCAACCCCAAAGGCTAGCGGCCGGGGCCCCCGCGGTGCCGGGCAGCGGGAAAGGGGGCCCGGCAGTTGGCTCCGGTCCGCCCTGGCCCTGCCCGGTTCGCCCCGGGGCCCACCTGACTGCGATGGCGCCGCGTCCGCCAGGCCCGGCTCATCACCCTGGCCGCCCCCGGCCGCTCCGGTTTCGCCCGCCTCCAGCTCCGGCTCCGGCTCCGGCCCCGGCCCCCCCAGCGCCTGGCCCCGGCCCGGCCCCGCCGCCGCCGCCGCCGCCGCCGCCGCCGCCGCCGCCGCCGCCGAGAGGAGGCCGGCGCAGCGCAGCCGACACCAACACTAAGCTCCGAGCGTCCGACGGCCTTCGCCGGGACGGATCCGCGCAGGACACCGAGCCGCTCTGGGCCACCGGGCGGGTGGATACCGAGCGGGGCGCGGCGCAATGTAGCACCCCGGCAGGGGCTCACGACCACCCACTCCTTGGGAAGGGACTCCCCCCACACGCCCTTCACTCAGCTGCGCACACCGCCTGAGAGCAAAACACACTTGCTGTCAGGGCGCAGACACGCAACATGGCAGATTCACAATCGGCCCCAGTGGGACCCACAGACCTAGGGGCAGCAGACTCACAGGGGCAGCCCTGGACACACACACACACACACACACACACACCATCCCAAGGAATGCGCAGGGACCCACACCCGGCCACCAGCAAGGAAGGCCCCAGCGCTAGCTACACCACTGGCACACATCATTGACCGCCAGCCCAGATGAACATGTAGCTTGGTACTTTTGTCCCCACCAGCAGAAATATCCACATTTATATACTTGTACATAAATGCAGAGCCGTTGGTGTGGGCCTCCTTGGACAGCACCAAGAAAACACCAGGTGGAAGCACACAGAAGAAACACATTCCTGAAACTCCGCAGGGACAATCCGAAGGACTCCTCCCTTGGTGCTGGAAAATTAAAAACTCAGGAGGAGTCAGAGGAGCCAGCCGTCAGAGCCCCTTTCCTTAAGACCTTTCTGAATCAAAGCAAGATATAAATAAACAAATTAATTTAAAGCCACAGAGCTAATCATAAAGAGAAAAAAGAATCAGACAAATTTTGGAGTCAAGGAGCCATAAATATAAAACATGGAGAGTTGGAATCAATGAGAAAATAGGCCCACCACCACCTGAGGAAGGTTCCAGGGAAGAACCCCACCCCCACTCCAACCAGGTCACAATGGCTGGAGCTCTGAGGGGCCCAGGCCCCCAGAGTCAGGAGAAGAGGAGGAAGTCCAAGGAAAGATGGTGAGTGTGGGGCCAGGGGGTGCATAGGGCAACACTCCCTTCCTGAAGCTCCTGGCTGCTCCCCTTCCCCTCCTCCCATAAAACTTCCCAGCTACCCTAGAGACACTCACAAATGAAATTCATCACGTTGTATCCAGATGTCGCTGGAACCTGTGACATCACACAGACACACAGCATCTAAGGCCACCTGCCCTTCCTCAAACCAACAGAGCATCCCTGGGTCTTTTTTCTCCTCCCAGGAACAACTTACCCAGAGAAATAGGATGCTTCAGGACTGCTCACTCCCTGCTTCCTGCTTTAGATGCTCCAGGCCCACATTGTACCACCTCATCCATCTTTCAGGCCCTTTCTAGCTCCTAAGAGTTCCTCAGCAAGAGAGCCTGCCCCTCTTCTGTCCCACAGGGTCCTGGACCCCCAGCCTGGCATTGCCCTGCCCCAGGCTCCCCAGGCTTGGCTGCCCTCATGCCCAAGCTCCTTTCTCCCTAACAGGCTGGCAGTCACCCCTACTTCAACCTGCCTGACTTCACCCAGCCATCGCCGCCCTCCACTCCGCCCAGCCTCCCCTCGCACCAGCGCTGCTGCCGGCCCTCCGATGCCACCAAGGGTCTGCTCGTGGCCCTGCTGGGTGGGGGCCTGCCTGCTGGCTTCGTGGGCCCCTTCTCCCGTATGGCTTACCAGGCTTCCCATTTTCCCTCACTGGAGCTGCTCATCTGCCGATGCCTCTTTCATCTCCCCATTGCCCTGCTACTTAAACTGCGTGGCGACCCACTGTTGGGACCTCCTGATGTCCGAGGCCGGGCCTGCCTCCACGCCCTGCTCAACGTCCTCAGCATTGGATGTGCCTACAGTGCTGTTCAGGTGGTGCCTGCTGGCAACGCTGCCACAGTTCGCAAAGGCTCTTCCACTGTCTGCTCTGCTCTCCTTGCCCTCTGCCTCGAGAGCCAGGGTCTCAGCGGCTATGACTGGTGTGGACTATTGGGCAGCACCCTGGGACTAATCATCATTGTGGGACCTGGACTAGGGACACTGCAGGAGGGGACCACAGGCCTCTACACTGCTCTGGGCTATGTGCTGGCTTTCCTGGGAGGCCTGGCACTGTCACTGGGGCTTCTGGTCTATCGTTCCCTGCACTTCCCCTCCTGCCTGCTGACAGTGGCCTTCCTATTTGGCTTGGTGGGGCTGCTGGGTTCTGTGCCAGGCCTTTTTGTGCTGCAGACCCCTGTGCTGCCTAACGACCCTCTGAGTTGGAGTTGTGTGGGGGCAGTGGGGATCCTTGCCTTGGTCTCCTTTGTGTGTGTGAGCTATGCAGTCACCAAGGCCCACCCTGCCCTGGTGTGTGCTGTCCTGCACTCTGAGGTGGTGGTGGCCCTGATGCTGCAGTATTACGTGCTCTATGAGACTGTGGCACCTTCTGACATCATGGGGGCAGGGGTTGTGTTGGGCAGCATTGCCATCATCACGGCCCAGAACCTCAGCTGTGAGAAGGAAGGGCAGGTGGAGGAGTGACATCAAACTTGAGAGCCTGGGGGTTGGGGGGGCAGGGGTAAATAGAGACACTGAAATACAAATATGGGCAAATCAGTGACTGGAAAAGAACTGGTGTGGGAGAGGGACACCTCTTGGAGTCAAGGGTGACTTGGGGAGATGGTGGAGAGAGGGAGTATGTGGAAGACCTGGAAACAAGTCTGGGGACCAAAGGATGTAGAGTCTAGGCCATGTCCTAGGAATCAGGACTTAACTAAGGGATAAAGTCTGAGGAGCAGATCCAAGGGGTTGAGGCAGGCAGGCTGTGGGCCATGGGGAGGACTTCCCTCAGCAGCAGAGCATTGGGGCTGGAGTGTTCCCGGGTGTTAGAGTGAAGACAGAGCAAGCAGCTGCACTGGGGGAGGGAATTCCCGCTGGGCCACGGTTTCCTTTCCTCATGGTTGCGACCCACCTTGGGGTGGTAATGTGACATTGACATCAAACAAGGATTACTCTGAATGTGGCTGTGCAGTGGTGTCATCTCTGCTTTGGAGGGAGAGTGGAAGTCCTATAGTTGCTCTTATTGGAGAATCCCTTGGGATCCCCGCCCCCCATCTTATTTCTGAAATATTCTATAAGGTAGATTTCCTAATGTTCAGATTTCTTGACCCCAAATCCCCCGGGACTTTCTTGTCCCGCCCCATGGCTAATCTACTTTTCCTGGATTGTCGCGGTCCCGTGATCTCTCCCGGAGAGAGTGGCCAGCCTCCTTCGGGAGCAGGCCTCCGAGCTGAGGCCTCTTCGAGTGGCTCAGGCCGGGAATCCAGGACTAAGACTTGGCACAGCGCTCCCTGAGAGGCCCGGAGATGCCCACTCATCTCTGGAGGCCGCTTGACAAATATCGGCTACTTCCGGACAAGCAATTGCCCTCGCCATCTTGATCTTCTCATGCATATTCAGCGCGAGACTGCATATTCATGACCAAGGACGGCCCCTGCACTCCCGCCAGGAACCCACTCGGGAGCACCCAACCGGACCCGCCTCCATTACCGATTCGCAGAACAGACCATTTTCCAAATTAGGGGGGGATGTTTTAGTGAGAGACTTCCGCTGAAGATGAAACCGTGCTCCAAACTAGAATAAAAGCGGTCTAATTTTACCCTTGGTCCTTCAAATCTTAAATCTCAGCGCAGGAGGGAGCAGCGAGGGGAGGCGGCGCGATTTAAAAAATCCCCCCTCCCTGTCATTCTAAGGGCCGCCCAACCAGGGAGCCGCGGAGAGAGGATCAACGACTCGAGCGCGCGCCCCGTGCGGGCCGGCGCAGGCGGCCCCGTAGCGCAAGGGAGGGCGGGAAAGGAAGGGGCGGGGACTCAGGGGCGAATCTATAAAAGGCGTCATCCGGCGAGTTCGCTTCTCAGAAGCGCCGAGAGCGCGGCCGGGACGGTTGGAGAAGAAGGCGGCTCCCGGAAGGGGGAGAGACAAACTGCCGTAACCTCTGCCGTTCAGGAGCCCGGTTACTTATTTATTCGTTACCCTCTTTCTTCTTCCTCCCCCCAAAACCTTTTCCTTCCCCTCCTCCTTTTTTTTTTCCTTTTTGTGAGCCAAAAATCTCCGGAAAGGGAGAGAAGAGCTCGTTTCGTTCCTTTTTATTTCCCCGCCTCTTTCCCTCCCCCACCTTCCCCCTCCTCAGTCTTTTTCCTCCCAACTCGGGGAGGTCCTTCCCGGCGGCCGCCCCGACGGGGTCTGAGCACCTAGGCGGAGGCGGCGCAGGCTTTTTGTAGTGAGGTTTGCGCCTGCGCAGCGCGCCTGCCTCCGCGATGCACGGGGGTGGCCCCCCCTCCGGGGACAGCGCATGCCCGCTGCGCACCATCAAGAGAGTGCAGTTCGGAGTCCTTAGTCCGGATGAACTGGTAAGCTGCTCTGCCCTCCCCTCGTCCTCCCTCCTGCGCCTGCGGGCGGGGCTGGATGGTAGCCGCGGAAACTTGGCATTTCCCGCTGTCTGCTGGTGACGGGCTGGAAGCATGGCTTAGCAGCGCCAAGGCCATGCAGGGTCCAGCCTCGGGCTTCCCGGAGTTAGATTTTGCATGGATTTGAGCAAACTTAGTGTCGGAGATGGGGGCCTGGCTGGAGTGTGCGAAGGAGGGAGAGAGGGGTAACTGATTCCACCTTCCAAAGTTACTGACGTTGAACGAAATCAGACGGATCCTAGGGAGTCTTTGCAAGTTTGGATAGGAAGCCAAACCCCAGATTTTCCCCTCCCCTTCTACAGATATTAATCAAACACCTGCTATGTGAAAGCCACAATAGACTCTGAGAATAGAGAGCTGAACACGACAGACAAGGACCTTGACTTCCAGAGCACTTTCTGTGGAAAAAGGCAGGGGAGACAGACAATAAGCATGAATAAATGAATCAAAAAGATAATTCAGTTAATGGCCAAGTGTTTGGAATAAAGTAACGGGGTAATGCCGGGAGAGTCACTGAGGTGGGGTTGCTTTGGATGGGATGGTGTCAGGGTCTGGGAAGGCCTGTCTATGGAGGTGACATTACCTGAATGATAAAAAGCAGCCCATCATCTAGACCATAGATTCTAGGGCAACAGCTTTTCAGGCAGAGGGAACAGTAAGTGCAAGGGGTCTGAGGGAGAAATGAACATGGCCTGTTCTAGAGGCTGAAAGGCGGCCAGCGTGGCTGGAGTTTAGTGGGTGAGGAGAGTGATACAGAAATAGGTTGGAGAAGCATGGGATATTGTGAATCATGGTAAGGAGTCAGGATTTAATTCTGTTTCCTGTAGGAAGTCATTGGACAATTAAAAATTAAAAGCAGGAGAGTGACATCAGGTTTACAGTTAACAACAACAACAACAAAACACTGCTGTGGTATCTCTGTGAAGAACTGATTGTAGGGAACGGTAAGAATGGAAGCAGGAGAGGCCAGAGAGAGGAGGATAGTCCTAGGGGAAGAGCTGCTGGTGACTTGGACTTCTTCCTTTATGGAGCTAAGTAGAGGAAGCTAGTTGGCTGGAGAGAATGGAGTTAAGTGGCTATATTTGTGGATAATTTTGCTGGCGAGAGGGTTCAGCTATGTCAGGAGTCAGAACGTCCTGACTTCACTCATACCACAGAATAAATTCCAGACGAAGTTAAGATTTAAATCTTTAAAAAAACCCTAGGCCGGGCGTGGTGGCTCACGCCTGTAATCCTAGCACTCTGGGAGGCCAAGGCGGGCGGTTTGTTTGAGCTCAGGAGTTCAAGACCAGCCTGAGCAAGAGCGAGACCCCGTCTCTACTAAAAATAGAAAGAAATTAATCAGACAACTAAAAATATATATAAAAAAAAAAATTAGCCGGGCATGGTGGCGCATGCCTGTAGTCCCAGCTACTCAGGAGGCTGAGGTTGGTGTGAGCTAGGCTAACGCCACGGCACTCACTCTAGCCAGGGCAACAGAGTGAGACTCTGTCTCAAAAAAAAAAAAAACAAACCCCTAAAGGCCAGACACTGTGGCTCACACTTTGGGAGCTGGGACAGGAGGATTGCTTGAGAATTGCTTGAGATCAGGAGTTTGAGACCAGCCTGAGCAAGAGTGAGACCCTGTCTCTACAAAAATAGAAAAATTAGTGGGGTATGGTGGCTCATGCCTGTAGTCCCAGCTACTTGGGAAGCCAAGGCAGCAAAATTGCTCGAGCCCAGGAGTTTGAGGTTGCAGTGAGCTATGATGACGCCACTGCACTCTGGCCTGGGTGACAGAGTGAGACCCTGTCTCAAAAAAAAAAAAAAAAAGAAAAAGAAAAGAAAACCCCATAAAGCACAAAAATTGAAGGCTTGTGTGAGCTGTTACCGGGGGCAAAAATACTTAATAGTAATGACTTAACTATAGGTAAATTTTAAATGGTGCCTAAAATGAGCCAAGCAGTATAAATACAAGGAAGAACAAGGCAGATTTCACTACTAAAAAATTAGGACCACTTCTGCTTATTAGAGGCACCATGGGCAAAGCCGAAAAACAGACTGGGAAACAATATTTGCAATGTGGTGGACAAGGTTAGATTTCTTAATATACAAGGAAAGCTTACAAATCAGTAAGGAAAGTACGGATCTACTGGAAAAATGGATAAAGATAAAGGGTATGAATAGACAGTTCACTGAAGTAGTACAAATGGCCAATAAAAAAATTGACTTCCTAATAAAAACATGTAAATTAAAATTGTTTTCCTTATCTGATTTTTCCCTGCTGGCAAAAACATTGGGATATGGGCATGCTTATACATTGTTGGTAGAAAGATAAATTGGTATACTGTTTTTGGAGGACAGTTCTATCAACTGTTTAATTTAACCAGTTATACCTTAGCCCAGCAGTACCATTTTTAAAAATTCATCCTTAAATAAAAAAATCTTAATTTCTTCCCTCAGTCATGTCCCTTTCCCAGTCCTGAATGATTCTGAAAATAATTTCTCCATTTATTCAGTTACTCAGGCTGAAAACCTAAAAGCCATCTTTGATTCTCTTTCTCACAGTCTCCACTTAGTCCATCTGCCAGAGTGTCATTTCTGCCTTTGGAAGTAAATCTAGAATCCAGCCATTGATTGATTGGTTGATTGAGACAAGGTCTTGCTCTTGCAGTGGCATGATCATGGCTCACTGCAACCTCAAACTCCTGGGCTCAGGCGATCCTCCTGCCTCAGCCTCCCGAGTGGCTGGGACTACAGGTGTGCACCATCACATCTAGCTAAGTTTTCTTTTTTGTAGAGGTGCAGTCTCGCTATGTTGCCCAGGCAGGTCTTGAACTTCTGGCCTCAAGCAATGCCCGCCTCCTCCTTGGCTTCCCAAAGTGCTGGGATTATAGGTGTGAGCCACTGTGCCCATCTGGAATCCAGCCATTATGACCATCCCCACCACTGCGTGCCCCCATATTGCACCTCACTATCATCTTTAATGTGCAACTAGGGGCCAGAGCAACTACTGCAGTTGCTCTAGCCCCTAGCTGTTCTTCCTACAGTTTGCAGAACATCTAGAATAAACTAGAGAGCTAGGTGTTTTCATCTGCATGGTATTCTCTCCAGAGGATTCAAACTCCTTTCTTCGGCCTAAAAAGTCCTATATTATTTGGCCCCTGCTTGCCTCTCCTTCTCATTGCCAGTCTCCTCTTCGCTATTCTCTAACCGCATTGACTGCTTGCTCTCTAACACTGCAAGCTTATTCCTGCCTCAAGGACTTTGTTATTTACTGTTCCTGCTGCTTGGAACAACGTTGCCCAAACCTCTGCATGCCTATTCCTTTATGTCAGTATGTTCTCTGTCGAGGTACCGTATCTATAGGAGCTCTTCCCTGACCAACCTATTTAAATAGAACCTCCTTACATTCTCTAACTCCTATCCTCTACTATATTTTCCTTCACAGCCTGTCACTCCTCAAAGGATTAGTCTTTCTGTTTCTTGTTTCTTGGATAGAATGTAAATTTCATGAGGGACCTCGTCTGTGTTGTTTTCCTTTGTTCCCCCAGCATCTCGTATAGTGCCTGCCACATAATAGGCGAGTCATAAAAATTAGTTGAATAAATAAGTAAATGAAATAATTTGACAGATATGCAAAGATACATGTAGAAGGATTTTTTTTTGGCAACATTGTTTGAAAATGACAATTATGAACACTTAAATATTTGCTAACAGGAACCCTATTGAATAACTCTGGGTGTCATCTTACAATAGAACCAGACCATCCCAATAGGTTAAATCTGCTGTTCCCAAACTGTGCTGATGCACCGCAAACTCACAAGGGCATAGTGAGATATTTTAAAATTTCAAGACAAGCACAGGTGCATTTGTCAGAAGCCCTGGAAATTACCAGTTCCAGGTAGTTCAATTTCAACATTAGATGGCGCTAAATCCCTTTCCATGACGTCATGTCTTTGTAAAGCTGGGTTTTTAGCAGTTGCTAGGTAGCGGGAAAAATCAGTTGGTACGAGAAATTAGATTGGTGCTGTCCATTCTGATTCCAAAGTTCGGAAAGTTGTGCAGTGCCTAACAGGTGCCATAAGTAAGTAATTATGGTTGAGAAAGAAGAATACTTTTATTTTAATATATTAAAATAGTTTTTTCAGCTTATGTGTGTTATTTTTTCAAATGGCTAGGAAGTGACTAGGATATAAATACTTCAGTTGTTTGGATCTAGGTACTTAATAAGTGGCTCTCTTTTGGCCTAGGGAGTGCTGTGAAAGTTACTGAGACAGTAGGGGCACTGTGAACTGATAATATTAAGGAATCTCTGGATAAATGAAAAAGCTACTGAACAGTTTGCAGAATGAGGCCCTATTTATGTTAAAATTGGAACATATTTGCATTTTTAAAAAATATGGAACACTGTTGATAAAACGTTCCGGGGGTTATCTCAGGGGTGTGGGATTATAAGGGACTGTGATAGTGCTGTGTATGGCTTGCAGTGTGTATATATAGTGCTTCTGTATTGCTGGTCTAACAGATGGTTTGACTTTCCATAGGAGGATGGGGGAGTAGGGGCCCTCTTGTTGTGAAACAGGTGGTATTGAGGCTAGAATGTTTTCTGGAAGTTTGGGGGAGGGTGTATGGAGGTAAAGAGGACTCTGAGTTGGCTTTGAGATAGAGCAGTTGTCTTTACTGTCATAAGATGGATTTGGATGTTGCTATGTGCGGGGAAAGGAAGCAAGGAGAGTTGCTGTTAGGGCTTTATACAAAGTAACACACAGTTGGGGGTTGGGGTGCTTGATTTCATTGGCAGGGGTTGACCCCTGTTCATTAAAAACAGCGGTATGCCATGGACTGCATAACATTTTCTTTATACCCCAACTTACTCAGAGAAGAATTTAAAGCAGTAATATACTCTTTTAGGTAGAGTTGATGAGTCAGAAGATTATCCTTCAAATTATTTATAATCTAGTGAGGGATTTCCTATATATGCAGCAAATATTTACTGAGCCCCTACCGTGTGCTAGTTACCGTGCTAGGTGCTGAGGATATAAAGATAAATAAAACATGATCCTTGTCATCAAGGATTACAGTCTGGTGGGAGAGACAGATGTGTAACCAAGTAATTAAAGTTGGGCTGAGAACCTCGCTGGGGTGTGGATAAGGCTAAGAAGAGTTACTGCCGGGCACGGTGGCTCACGCCTGTAATCCTAGCACTCTGGGAGGCCAAGGCGGGCAGATTGTTTGAGCTCAGGAGTTCGAGACCAGCCTGAGCAAGAGCGAGACCCCGTCTCTACTAAAAATAGAAAGAAATTATCTGGACAACTGAAAATATATAGAAAAAATAAGCCGGGCATGGTGGCACATGCCTGTAGTCCCAGCTACTCGGGAGGCTGAGGCAGTAGGATCGCTTGAGCCCAGGAGTTTGAGGTTGCTGTGAGCTAGGCTGACGCCACGGCACTCACTCTAGCCAGGGCAACAGAGTGAGACTCTGTCTCAAAAAAAAAAGAGTTACCAAAGACTTTACAAGGAGGTGACATCTGAACTGGGTCTTAAAGAATGAATAGAAGTTTACTCCAAAGGGGACACGTGAAGCAAAAGGAATTTTGAGAAAACTATTGTATATGGAACCCAAGTATGGGGGGTGGGAGAATGTGGTACCAAATAAAGCTGTAAAAGTGAGTTGAAGCCAAGTTGTAACGACCCTGTCTGCTTTGCTGAAGGCAGATGAAAGAAATGAGTATTTACTGAGACACTGTGGCAGGCCTTTTGTTCTGTGACCTCAGGGGCAATACCTGAAAGAGAACACAGCTAGAACACTGGCCAACCCCTCAGGAGTCTAACCTTTATCCTGTAGAGAGTGAGAACCAGTGTTTGTTTGAAAGGTTGGGTGCTAAAGTAGTTCGTGGATGATCCAAAAATGACAATTTGTTAACTTACGGTGGAGAGGTTGTTCTTCTCATTAACCAGGATATTCATGCCTGTTGTCCAGGACACTGCCTGGCCCAGTTTCAGAATGCCTGGAAGCAGAATTAGTCATTAGAAGGGTGGTTGGCTTGGGGAGCATAGACTTTGAGCAGAGAGAGGTGAAAAGTTTTGAGTGTAATTTCCCTTAGGCCCCTCTGCAGTGTCTGTTCTGGCAGCCAGATTCATGCCGCTTCTGCTTTTTTTGTGTTTCTTTCAAGATGAGCAAATCCCCTTCTTCATGTTTTCCATAGGATGGAATGCAGCTGATGAGATCCCAGCTTTGTGAATTTAGTCACACACCAGCTCTGTCTCCCAGAGATTTCTACAGGTCATCTTGATGAGAATTTTGGATGTTCAAAACCTCTTCAGCCTTGCATCCGTAGACCGTTTTGGTTTCTACCCAGCAGTGGCTAATCAAATCTATGAGGGGATTACTGGTGTGATGGTCATGGGGTAATCTCTCTTTTTTCAAATTCTTTGAGGGCACCTCCCTGCAGTGGAGGGTCCTAAGCAGTGTGGTTCAGTTCAACATTTGCTGGGAGCTTGCCATATGTCAGACAAACACATGGGATTCAGGATAATTGAGGGATGCTGCCTGCCTGAGGGGTGCTTATAATCTACAGGGAAGACAGACCCCAGTAGATGATTGCACTGCAGTGTTGGATGTGCAATGAAAAAGGGGCTGTGGAAGCACAGAGAGGGGCCCTCGTCCATCTTGGGGAGGCTGTGGAAAAGCTTCTTGGAGGAAGCGTTGCCTGAGCTTTGTTATGAAATGGGAGTTTGTCCAGTGGGGAGGGACATTCTAAGTGGAGAGAGGCACTGGCATGTAGAAAACCCGGGAGGAGGAATGCAGCATATGTTGTGCTGGCGATAGGGGACCCCAGGGGATTCTGTTACTGAGGAGTAAACAGGAAGGTGTGGAGCTTCAGGGAAATGAAGGTGGGAACGGCATGAAAATCCTTTTGGTTAGCTGTCCTACTGAGTATAGATGTCATTCTGAGGAAAAGAGGGTATGAATGATTAGATTTCCATTTTAGAATAAGCACCCTGATTGTGGTATGGATGGATTGGAGAGGGACAGGTTGGTGACCCATGAGAACACTCTGATGGAGACTAGAAAGGAAAGGCCTAAAGGGGTGGAGAAGAGAGATAAGATTCAAGAAATACTTAGGAGGTAAAAATGACCAGTACTTGTGAGTGATTGGATAATGATAGTGGTCATTATTGAGCACTTATTACGTCTGGGGCTTAAGCGAGCTAATTAAGTCCTTTAATGGTTACATAGTTCACAAGTGACAGAGCCAGAATTCTAAACCCAGGGTCCCTGACAACAAAGACCATGCTCTTTCAGTGTTTTATGCCTGAGGGTAGGAAGGATGAGTGTAGGTTTCTGAATTGAGTGCCATACCTGAGTTGGTGATGAAGGAAAAGGAGAGATTTTTATGGAGATAGGAGTTTGCTTTTAGACAGGTTGTGTTTGATTTATTGGTGGGATGTCTGCAGGGAGTTGACTTGATAGTTAATTATGTTCATCCAAAGTCCAGAAGAAAGGTGAGGCCTGGAGGTATAGATTTGGGAGTCATTAGTATCCAGACATACCTCATAGATATTGTAGACGACCTCAGTAAAGTGAGTCATGATTTTTTGGGGAAGTGACGTTTACACTATTCTATTGTCTATTAAGTATGCAATAGCATTATGTGTAAAAAATATATATATACATAATTTAGAAATACTTTATTGCAGCTGGGTACGATGGCTCACACCTGTAATCCTAGCACTCTGGGAGGCCAAGGTGGGAGGATCACTTGAGGTCAAGAGTTTGAGACCAGCCTGAGCAAGAGTGAGACCCCATCTCTACCAAAAATGGAAGAAATTAGCTGGGTGTGGTGGTGCCCACCTGTAAGCCCAGCTACTGGGGAGACTGAGGCAGGAGTATAGCCTGAGCCCAGGAGTTTGAGGTTGCTGTGAACTATGATGATGTCACTGCACTTGGGGCAATGGAGACCCTGTCTCCCAAAAAAAAAATCAAAAATACTTGGAAATCAAAATTACTCCTTGATCTATGGGCTCCAGAATGGATGTTGTGTTAGCAGGCATAAAAACATCAGTCTCCTTATATATCTCTTGTCAGTGAGCAGTAATATTTTCTATGGAATCTTTTTTTCTGAGCAGTGGGTCAGACAGTGGACTTAAAATATTTAATAAACCATGCTGTAAACAGATGTGCTATCATCCAGGATTTGTTGTTCCATTTATAGAGCACAGGCAGAGTAGATTTGGCATAATTCTTAAGGGCTGTAGGATGAATGGTAAATGAACATTGGCTTCAACTTAAAATCACCAGCTGCATTAGTCCCTAAATGAGAATCAGCATGCTCTTTGAGGCTTTGAAGCCAAGCGTTGACTTCTATCTGTGAAAGTCCTGGATGGCATCTTTCCAGTAGAAGGTGTTTCATCTACATTGAAAATCTGTTGTTTAGTGTAGCCACCTTTGTCAATGACCTTAGCTAGATCTTCTGGATAACTTGTTGCCAACTTCTACATCTGCACTTGCTGCTTCATCTTGCAATTTTATGTTATGAAAACGGCTTCTTTCCTTAAACCTCGTAAACTTTCACCAGGTTCACACTTTTCTACACCTTCCTCACCTCTCTCAGCTCTCATAGAATAGAAGAGAGGTAGGGCCTTGCTCTGGATTAGGCTTTGGCTTAAGGAAATGTGGCTGGTTTGATCTTCTATCCAGCCCACTATATCAGCAGTAAGGCTATTTTGTTATCATTTGTGTGTTCACTGGAGTAGTTCCTCCAAGAACATTTCGTTTACATTCACAATTTGGCTAAACTGTTTGGCACAAGAGGCCTAGCTTTCGGCCTGTGTCTGTTTTTGTTGTTGTTGTTGTTGTTGGTAGAGACAGGGTCTTGCTGTGTTGCCCAGGCTGCTCTCAAACTCTTGGGCTCAAGTAATCCTCCTACCTTGGCCTCTCAAAGTTCTAGGATTTATAGGCATGAGCCACCATGCCTGGCCCTGTCTCTGCTTTTGACATGCCTTCCTCACTAAGCTTAATCATTTCTAGCTCTTGATTTAAAGTAAGAGGCATGCAACTCTTCCTTTCATTTGGGCGCTTAGAGGCCATTGTGTGGTTATTAATTGGCCTAATTTCAGTGTTGTTGTTTCTGAGGGAATAGGGAGGCCCAAGGTGAAGAAGAAAGATGGGAATAGCTGGTTGGTGGAGCAGTCAGAACATAAACAACATTTATTGATTAAGTTAGCTGTCTTATGTGGATGTGGTTCATGGCCCTCTAAAACAATTACGGTAGTAACATTAAAGATCACTGATGAAAGTTCACCATAATAGATATTATAATAATAATAATGGGCTGGGCGTGGTAGCCCATGCCTGTAATCCTAGCACTCTGGGAGGCGGAGGCAGAAGGATCGCTTGAGGTCAGGAGTTCGAGACCAGCCTGAGCAAGAGCGAGACCCCGTCTCTGCTAAAAATAGAAAGAAATTAATCAGACAACTAAAAATATATATAAAAAAAAAAATTAGCCGGGCATGGTGGTGCATGCCTATAGTCCCAGCTACTCCGGAGGCTGAGGCAGAAAGATTGCTTGAGCCCAGGAGTTTGAGGTTGCTGTGAGCTAGGCTGACGCCATGGCACTCTAGCCCAGGCAACAGAGCAAGTCTCTGTCTCAAAAAAAAAAAAATAATAATAATAACAATAATAATGAAGAAGTTTGAAATATTACAAGAATTACCAAATGTGACACCGAGACACAAAGTGAGCACGTGCTATTGGAAAAATGGCACCAATAGATTGACTCAATGCAGGATTGCCACAAAACTTCAATTAGTAAAAAATGCAATACCTGCGACATGCAGTAAAGCAGAGGGCAATGAAATGAGTTATTCCTGTATAGTGAAGATCATGGGACAGCATATAGGGTGAGATGTGGATAGACTAAAACCCTGGGGAACAGTGGTGTTTAAGGAGCAGACCAAGGCAGAGGGGCCTAGGAGGGAGACAAAGAGGCAGCAGCCAGAGAGGGAGGAGCAAGTGTGATGTGGAAGCAGAGGGAGCACTTCAAAGCCGTGGTTCGTCTGCGTGTGTCACTGGCTAAGCAGGAGTGATTTCAGGGATGTGGTGGTAGTGGAAGGAGATGTAGTATTTAGGGGGATAGTTGTTCGTACTCACTGCAGTTTGCTGATAATAGTGGAAAGAATGCACAGGTGAAACCGACAGACTTGGATTCAAATCTGGCTCCACCACTTTGTAGTTGTATGATCTTGGGCCTTTCAAGTTTTGTCATCTGCGAAATAGAGGCAGTGATGCTTAGTTTATAAGTTAGTTGTAAAGATGAGATAAATCAGTTAGCACTATGTTTGGCACCAAGATGTATTCTAGAGTTTAAATAATTATTTTTGCTGCAACATGGTAGAGTGGGAGGAGCATATGTTTGGGACCAGAGAGAGTTGGGCTTGACTTTTACTGGCTCCTTGAGATTGAGACCTTGGGTAAGTCACTTCAGGCAGCATCAGGGTTCTCATGTCTAAGAGAGAGGACATTCCTAGGAGGTTAGTGGTTAGGATTAGAGAAACAAATTTGGCCCCTGGCTTGAAGTTGACACTCAAATCAAATACCCTTTTGTTAAATTCTTCTAAGTTCTTCCATCTGGAAGTTTAACGGACCAAACCCTAGCTAATTAAAAAGTCCTTGGTTTCCATTGTGTGAAAGGATGCCAAAGGTTGCCTTGACCAACTCTAGCCCAGGACAGAAATCTCTTCATCTACTAAGTTCTTACATCTCTTCTCCTTCACTGAAGTGGCCCCACTGAGTCCTGGATCCACCTTCCTTGGAATTCCAGCCATTCCCTTCTCCAAATCATTTCCACCAGCCTGTCCCCCTCACACCTGGTTCTCCTGTCTTTTAATAAAATCTCCATGTGGACATGGAAGGGTTCAAGCAGGTCAGGCCCTTGAGAAGGAGGGTGTGGCAAACATGGGGGTGAAGAGACAAGACATCAGGGACTGAAGTTAGAGTTGGGGGGCATGTCTTGGAGTAGGACCCCTGGGCTGTCATGGAGGGTTATGGAGGGTACAGGTACGGAGAGCTTCCTGCCAGGATCTCAGATTCATGGGCTTGCTTTCAGCTTGGGGGAAGAAGTAAGGCATTGGCTTTTTTGGTGGTGGGTTTTTGTTTTTTTCCTTCCTTGAAACAACTTTTATTTCTTTTTGTGGTCAATCCTGTGGATGTCAGTGACCTAGAATTTAACCAGAGGGGTGTCTAGGGTTTGAGTCCTAGAGGTAGGCAATTGATATGGAGCCCGGGGTCAGCCGTACTCTGAGTACTGTCCTCTCAGTGACTGGAATAAGTTTTTGACTTGTGATACTCAGCTGGCCTTTGCAGACATCATCCCCCATTCCCCTCACCCAGGCTAAACTTAGTTTAGTTCTTCTGTAAGTACTCTGGGGTTTTCTCAGGCCTTAGTACAGAGCTCCCCGGCCATGAAGGCTGGAAACTAGGACCCCTGTTTAGTTGTGATTGGCCTGCCTTTTTTCTCTCCAGAAGCGAATGTCCGTGACAGAGGGTGGTATCAAATACCCAGAGACAACTGAGGGAGGCCGCCCCAAGCTTGGGGGGCTGATGGACCCAAGGCAGGGAGTGATCGAGCGGACTGGCCGCTGCCAGACATGCGCAGGTGAGTGCTGGGGGCTGGGTGGGCTCCCCAAGGGAAGAGAGAGGCTTGGTCCTCAGAGCAAACCAGGGCTAAGGGTGGACACCTGGAAACCTAGTCTCTGACGTAAGTGGGACCTGGGAGGAAAACATCTGGTATGTGTCCCACAGGAAACATGACAGAGTGTCCTGGCCACTTTGGCCACATTGAGCTGGCCAAGCCTGTGTTTCACGTAGGCTTCCTGGTGAAGACAATGAAAGTTTTGCGTTGTGTCTGCTTCTTCTGTTCCAAACTGCTTGTGGACTCTGTGAGTGAGGGATGGGCCCTGACCTGGGGGGTGGGAGGCTGCTTGGTAGGGGGGCAGGGAGACAGCCCCAACTGACCCTCCTCTGCTCTGTCCCCAGAACAATCCAAAGATTAAGGACATCCTGGCTAAGTCCAAGGGACAGCCCAAGAAGCGGCTCACACATGTGTACGACCTTTGCAAGGGCAAAAACATCTGCGAGGGTGGAGAGGAGATGGACAACAAGTTTGGCGTGGAGCAGCCTGAGGGCGATGAGGATCTGACCAAAGAAAAGGTGGCTGGGCTGGCAGAGACTGTGGGGAGGGAGGGATCAGGAGGTAGTGTAGAGGCATGGAGGGAAGAACGAGAGGAGGCTGCAGAGGATACAGGAACAGGAAGGACATGGAGGAGTAGGAGGGGCTGGCCTGGTATGGAGGGAAATGGCCCGACGTCTGGGCTCTGATGGCCCCCTCTCTCTCCTGAAGGGCCACGGTGGCTGTGGGCGGTACCAGCCCAGGATCCGGCGCTCCGGTCTGGAGCTGTATGCAGAGTGGAAACACGTTAACGAGGACTCTCAGGAGAAGAAGATCCTGCTGAGTCCGGAGCGGGTACATGAGATCTTCAAGCGCATCTCTGATGAGGAGTGCTTTGTGCTGGGCATGGAGCCCCGCTATGCGCGGCCCGAGTGGATGATTGTCACCGTGTTGCCTGTGCCCCCCCTCTCTGTGCGGCCTGCTGTCGTGATGCAGGGCTCTGCCCGCAACCAGGTCAGCGGCTCGGTACTCACCTCTCAGCTGGGGGCTGGGTGTCTGAGGGAGGAATCCCGCAGGTGGGACTGGGGGTTCCAGGGAGACGGACAGACAGATCGAGGTTTCAAAATACCCTGCCATTTACTAGCTTTATGACCTTTATTGAGGCCATAAAGGTCACAGAGGGGTTTCTGTCTCTATAAATGAGCAAGCAGCCCTGCCTCCTGGGGTGGTGTGAGGACGGGCTACGCTGCGTGCCTGGCACATGCCTGCCGGGTGCTGTCAGTGGTAGCTTGGACTGTGATGATGCTGACTTCCTACCTCAGGATGACCTGACTCACAAACTGGCCGACATCGTGAAGATCAATAATCAGTTGCGGCGCAATGAGCAGAATGGTGCAGCGGCCCATGTCATTGCAGAGGATGTGAAGCTCCTCCAGTTCCACGTGGCCACCATGGTGGACAACGAGCTGCCGGGCTTGCCCCGTGTGAGTCAGCACACTCCCAACCCACCTGTGGATTGGAGCCAGGGTGGGGGCTGGCTTGAGGCCTCAGAGCTCTGGAGGAAGGCCCAGTGCTGACTGCTGGGTTGCTCCACCCTGTGTCTCCTCACAGGCCATGCAGAAGTCTGGACGTCCCCTCAAGTCCCTGAAACAGCGGTTGAAGGGCAAGGAAGGTCGGGTACGAGGGAATCTGATGGGCAAACGAGTGGACTTCTCAGCCCGCACTGTCATCACCCCCGACCCCAACCTCTCCATCGACCAGGTTGGCGTGCCACGCTCCATTGCCGCCAACATGACCTTTGCGGAGATTGTTACCCCGTTCAACATTGACAGGTGTGCCTCAGTTCAGAAGCCCTGCCTGGAGGAGGACTCCCCTTCCCTAGGGGGGACATGGCCTCAGTGGTGAGGCTTTGAGAGAGGTGTTCTCCCTTCCCAGGGGAGTGGACTTGGAGCAAGCAATGGGGAGCATTGAAGTTTAGAAGTGTGACTTCCAGCTGGGAGCAGTGGCTCACACTTGTAATCCTAGCACTCTGGGAGGCCGAGGCGGGTGGCTTGTTTGAGCTCAGGAGTTCGAGACCAGCCTGAGCAAGAGCAAGATGCTGTCTCTACTAAAAAAAATAGAAAGAAATTAATCAGACAACTAAAAATATATATAAAAAAAAAAATTAGCCGGGCATGGTGGCGCATGCCTGTAGTCCCAGCTACTCAGGAGGCTGAGGCAGTAGGATTGCTTAAGCCCAGGAGTCTGAGGTTGCTGTGAGCTAGGCTAACGCCACGGCACTCACTCTAGCCAGGGCAACAGAGTGAGACTCTGTCTCAAAAAAAAAAAAAAAAAAAAATGTGACTTCCACTCAGGGCTTTGGGCTGAGGGTGGTAGCATCAGTGGCTTACAGGAAGCATTTTATTCATTGCACCTCTTTCCTTCCTAGACTTCAAGAACTAGTGCGCAGAGGGAACAGCCAGTACCCAGGGGCCAAGTACATCATCCGAGACAATGGTGATCGTATTGACTTGCGTTTCCACCCCAAGCCCAGTGACCTTCACCTGCAGACTGGCTATAAGGCACGTAAGAGGCCAGGATGGACCATCAGAGGCTGTCCTGTTCCTTAGGATCCAGACTTGTTGACTATCTTTTTTAAAGACTGTGCTGTCTCAGGTGTGCTAGGAGCTGCCAGCCACTGGCATGCAGGATGGGGGTTGGATAAACTGAGGGGCAGCATGCATATGGCAGGGAAGAGGGATCCGTAGAGGAACAACACAGAAGGCCTTGTGTTTAGTCTCTCTTGGTTTGCTCCCCAGACTTGAGTTCCTCGAGATCGGTGGATACTACATTTTATTCCTTCCTGATAACCTAGTGTCTGGCCAGGGCCATCATGGCCCAAAGCGGGTGTTTGATAAGTGTTTCAAGTAAAGTAACACCATAGCATCATCTCTTTCAGTCTGCAAAGGACTTCAGATGCGTTGTCATTTCATTCTTAGCACGTACCTCCTTCACTGAGACCTTTTCCTTACTTCACCTCCCAAGGTGGAACGGCACATGTGCGATGGGGACATTGTTATCTTCAACCGGCAGCCAACTCTGCACAAGATGTCCATGATGGGGCATCGGGTCCGCATCCTCCCTTGGTCTACTTTTCGCTTGAATCTTAGGTCAGTCCCCTGGCTGATGGAAGCTGGTTGGGATCGGGCGAGGTCTGGGTTGCTCCCCTGGGTTTTGCTGCAGACAGCTTCCTAACTGTGAGTTCTCTCTTTCGCTGTAGTGTGACGACTCCATACAATGCAGACTTTGATGGGGATGAGATGAACTTGCACCTGCCACAGTCTCTGGAGACACGAGCGGAGATCCAGGAGCTGGCCATGGTGCCTCGCATGATTGTCACCCCCCAGAGCAATCGACCTGTCATGGGCATTGTGCAGGACACACTCACGGCAGTGCGCAAATTCACTAAGAGAGACGTCTTCCTAGAGCGGGTATGTGGTTCAAGTGGAAACCTGGCTCTGGCAGGCAGAGGGGCACCAGGGAGGAAGGGCTGTGGGTTTTTTCCTAATGTGTTCTGCACTGATCTTCATGTGAGATGGCCTCTTCTGGTGAGGAGGAAGGAAAGGGGGTTAGGAAAGATCACAGCCCAAAAAAAGATGTACGACTTTAGTTCTCCATTTAATTCCTTAACGTTTCATATAATTCCATGTATCATCTATAAAGTAAAGGTGAAGGGAAAAATAAATAGGACTTGTTAGAAAATTTACTTTTCTGTTTCTTTATTTTTATCTTCACTTATTTTCTAGTTATTAAAAGAAATTGGCCAGGTGCAGTGGCGCACACCGGTAATCCTAGCACTCTGGGAGGCCAAGGCGGGAGGATTGCTTGAGCTCAGGAGTTTGAGACCAGGCTGAGCAAGAGCGAGACCCCGTCTCTACTAAAAGTAGAAAAATTAGTTGGATGTGGTAGCACACACCTGTAGTCCCAGCTATTTGGGAGGCTGAGGCAATAGGATCACTTGACCCTAGGATTTTGAAGTTGCTGTGAGCTATAATGACACCCCTGCACTCTCTAGCCGGGGCCACAGAGACACACTCTGTCTCAAAAAAAAAAAAAAAAAAGAAATTTTTGCTTAAAAAAAGAACAAAAACAAAAATTTCACTATTACAATGGATTTTTTATTAAAAGTTTGGAAAAACACTTTTCCTGGTGTCTCTTTACCTCCAAAACCTGGCTTTCCTCTGGGACAAGGAAGCTTCCCCAACATTCTTCTCACATTCATGAGATGTGAGGCCTGCAGTCTGACTTCGTATCTTTTTACTCTTTGTCTCACAGGGTGAAGTGATGAACCTCCTCATGTTCCTGTCCACGTGGGATGGGAAGGTCCCACAGCCGGCCATCCTGAAGCCCCGGCCCCTATGGACAGGCAAGCAGATCTTCTCCCTCATCATACCCGGCCACATCAATTGTATTCGTACCCACAGCACCCATCCTGATGATGAGGACAGTGGCCCTTACAAGCACATCTCTCCTGGGGATACTAAGGTAGGGCCTGGCTTCTGGGTATGTGGGGACGGAATTTGGACATGGGAGCCAGGACCAGAATGGGGGCCCTGAGTAGATGCTTTGCCCATAGGTGGTCGTGGAGAATGGGGAGCTGATCATGGGCATACTGTGCAAGAAGTCTCTGGGAACCTCAGCTGGCTCCCTGGTCCACATCTCCTACCTGGAGATGGGCCATGACATCACTCGCCTCTTCTACTCCAACATTCAGACCGTCATTAACAACTGGCTCCTCATTGAGGGTAAGTGAATCTTCTCCCACTCCTTACTGTTCTTCCATCCCTTTCTCTTTCCTCCTTGAATTTGGTGTCTGTTGGCTACAATTCCATCCATGCAAAGGGTGTTGCTGATGCTTTTCCTCATCTCCAGGTCACACTATTGGCATCGGAGACTCCATTGCTGACTCTAAGACTTACCAGGACATTCAGAACACTATTAAGAAGGCCAAACAGGATGTGATTGAGGTGAGAGGGAAGGCTGGCAGAGACTGAAAAAGGGACTTTGGGGGACTTTGAACTTAATGTCAGCAAGAGTGAAGGCGATGTAAGGGTTAGGGGAAGGGGATTGATGTCTCACTGAGAACTCTGCCTCCAGGTCATCGAGAAGGCTCATAACAATGAGCTGGAGCCCACCCCAGGGAACACTTTAAGACAGACATTTGAGAATCAGGTGAACCGCATTCTCAATGATGCCCGAGACAAGACTGGCTCCTCTGCCCAGAAATCCCTGTCTGAGTACAACAACTTTAAGTCTATGGTTGTGTCTGGAGCTAAAGGTTCCAAGATCAACATCTCCCAGGTGAGGAGCCTTGTCTTTCCAAATATGGAGCCACTAGTGGTTTGGGGGAGGAAGGCGGGTGTGTGTATGTGTTGGGGTGAGGAAGAGTTGAAGGAAAATCTTGGGAACTCTTATTCTTAAGGCAAAGGGAGTTAGATGCACCTGCCTTGTTTGTTTCCCAGGTCATTGCTGTGGTTGGGCAGCAGAACGTGGAGGGCAAGCGGATTCCATTTGGGTTCAAGCACCGAACTCTGCCTCACTTCATCAAGGATGATTATGGGCCCGAGAGCCGTGGCTTTGTGGAGAACTCCTACCTGGCTGGCCTCACACCCACTGAGTTCTTCTTCCATGCCATGGGGGGCCGTGAGGGGCTCATCGACACAGCTGTCAAGACAGCTGAGACGGGTGAGGCCTTCTTCAGGGTTCTTCCATGGGCTGGTACCAGGGAATGCCACAGGCCTGCTGGGTGGGCAGTAGGACTTCTCAGGCTAAAGGCCTCTGTTGCCAGAGGTGTGATTTTGGCCTGCGTGGAACAAATAGAGACTCAAATTAAGCAAATGCCCTCATCGTGATTGTTTTATAGCATCTCACGAGGGAGGGATAGAGCCTTGGGCTCTGCTCCTGGCCTGTCACATGAGGTGGTTTCTAAGGGACTCTGCTGGGGCCCTCTGTTCATCTGGTCATGGACATGGTTTTCATTAAAAGACCTCAGGGATGGGGGGCTGGCTCTTCTGGGAATCAGGGTGGTTGGGGCCCAGACTGGATCTTCGGGCTTTGTCGTCCTCTTCTCGCGGTGGGTCCTACAATTGACTGCCTCCCCGCAGGATACATCCAGCGGCGGCTGATCAAGTCCATGGAGTCAGTGATGGTGAAGTACGATGCGACCGTGCGGAACTCTATCAACCAGGTGGTGCAGTTGCGCTACGGCGAGGACGGCCTGGCGGGCGAGAGCGTTGAGTTCCAAAACCTGGCCACACTTAAGCCTTCCAACAAGGCTTTTGAGAAGAAGTGAGGAGGCGGGCAAGCTGGGGGGTTCTCACCTGAGCTGGAAGATTCCTATCCCCACCCCAGAGAGATGGCCTGGAATGTGTCTTGCAGGGGACTGTACCTTTTAGTGCCCTTTCCCTACCCTTCTGAACCAGCTATTGTGTTGTGGGGGAGGAGTTGAATGGAGGCAGATTTGACATTGGTCTTCCCTTTGTCCCTGGTGATGGCACAGTTCAAATACAGATGTGCAGGCACATATGCAGGTCCCACTGGCAGTCCTTGGGCCTGGATCTTACATTTCTCAGCCCAAGATTCTTGGCCCCTAAAGTCCTGTACCTGGTGGGTCATATACCTACAACAGCCTCACTGCTCCTTGTGGGGATCCAGCCCAGAGCCCACTTGCTCCCTGACTCCACTGCTTGCCACTTGCAGGTTCCGCTTTGATTATACCAATGAGAGGGCCCTGCGGCGCACTCTGCAGGAGGATCTGGTGAAGGATGTGTTGAGCAACGCACACATACAGAATGAGCTGGAGCGGGAATTTGAACAGATGCGTGAGGATCGGGAGGTGCTCAGGGTCATCTTCCCAACTGGTGACAGCAAGGTCAGGAAGTGCTATGCTGGAGAACAGCTGCCTTGGCTGCCTTGGATGGTTGTCACCTGACTCACAGTCCTCCCTCCCTTCCCTCCTCCCTCAGGTTGTCCTCCCCTGTAACCTGCTGCGCATGATCTGGAACGCTCAGAAAATCTTCCACATCAACCCTCGCCTTCCTTCTGACCTGCACCCCATCAAAGTGGTGGAGGGTGAGTACTTGCTCTGGGTGAGGCTGGGGGTAGGAGTCTGCTGGGCCCTGGTCTCATGATCTCTTCACCCTCATTTGGCCCCCAGGAGTCAAGGAATTGAGCAAGAAGCTGGTGATTGTGAACGGGGATGACCCACTAAGCCGGCAGGCCCAGGAGAATGCCACACTGCTCTTCAACATCCACCTGCGATCCACGCTATGCTCCCGCCGCATGGCTGAGGAGTTTCGGCTCAGTGGAGAGGCCTTCGACTGGCTCCTTGGAGAGATAGAATCCAAGTTCAACCAAGCCATTGTGAGTGTTACACTTCTCACCTCAGCCTTGTTTTTCTTCTTTTACCTATTGACTTCTCTGGTTTCTAAGAACAGCCCACTTCTGCCCACAGTCACCTAGTAATAGCTATCATTCATTGTGAGACTGCTGCGTGCCAAGTCCTGTGTTTGGCATGCTGTGCCTTTATACCACAGCAGCCCTGAAACAACCATGGTAGGAGAAGGATTCTTAGTCCCAGGCTGCAGAGACAACCTCAACGGAGAGAGTGATGTCATACAAGAAACACGACTGGGATGTGAAATAGTACTATTTTCCTAAAATGGCTGTTGTGTGCAGCATTCTAATTTAGATAGAGGAGGGGAATTGGAGGGAGTAAGTAAAAGAGATTTACTTAAGTAAAAGAGATAATTGGAACATGCTTTTACTGTCTTTAAGGATTTTACAGGATAATGGAAGAAGAGAAAAACATTGTAATTATAGGTGTGCCTCTGAATCTATTTACTGTAAATTCAGTTTTACAATTAAGTAATTAAAAATACATTAGAGAATACTACAGAACACCATTGAAATATTTTAAAGCTTAAATAAATTGAAAAGCATCTCATGTTCATGGGTTGGAAGACTTAACATTGCTAAATGGCATTACTCCCCAAAGTCATGTACAGATTCAATACAATTGCTATCAAAATTCCAGCTGCCTTTTTGGAAGAAATTTACATTACAGGCTGATGCTAAAATTCATATGGAAATGCAGCGGGCCCAGAATTCCCAAAACAATCTTAAAAAGAACAAAGTTGGAGAGCTCACACTCCCTGATTTCAAAACTTATTACAGAGCTACAGTAATCAAGACAGTGTGCTACTGTCACAAGGATACATATATGCATCAGTAGAATAGAACTGAGCGTCTAGAAGTAAACCCTCACGTTTGTGGTCATTTGATTTTTGATAAGAGTACCAAGGCAATTAAATGGGCAAAGAGTAGTCTTTTAGCAAGTGATGCTAAGACAATTGGGTATCCACATGCAACAGACTGAAGTTGGATCCCTACCTCACACCATGTACAGAACTCTGCAAATGCATCAAAGACCTCAGTTTAAGAGCTAGCTATAAATGTTTTGGAAGAAAAGATAGGGATAAATCTTCATAATCATGAATTAGGCAATGAATTCTTAGGTATAACACCAAAAGCATAAGCAACCAAAAGAAAAAAATAGATAAATTGGACTTCATCAAAATTTAAAACTTTCTTGCTTCATAGGACACCCTCAAGAAAGTGAAAAGATAATACACTGAATGGGAGCTATTTCCCCAAAGAGGCATAGTAATCATGTAAATGATCATGAAACACATGAAAAGATACTTAGCATCATTAGCCGTCAGGAAAATGCACATCAAACTATTAATACCTCACCTTCACTGGGGTGATTGTAATCTAAAACACACAATGACAAGTGTTGAAGATGTCACCCGGGTGCAGTGGCTCAATCCTAGCACTCAGGGAGGCTGAGGGGGGGGAGGATCACTTGAACTCAGGAGTTTGAGACCAGCCTGAGCAAGAGCGAGACCCTGTTTCTGCTAAAAATAGAAAAATTAGCCAGGTGTTGTGGTGCACACATGTAGTTCCAGCTACTTGGGAAGCTGAGGCAGGAGGATCACTTGAGTGCAGGAGTTTGAGGTTGCAGTGAGCTATGATGGCGCCACTGCACTCTACCTGGGGCAACAGAGGAAGACTCAGTCTCAAAAAAAAAAAAAATGTTGAGGCTGTGGAAAAATTGGAACCCTCATACTTTACTTACTGGCAGGAAAGGTGCAATGGCTTTGGGAAATAGTCTGGCAGCTCCTCAAAAGGTTAAATGTAGAGTTACCCTATGGTCCAGCATTTTCATTCCTAGGTATAGACCTGAGAGAATTGAGAACATGACCACATGAACACCTATACACAAGTGTTCATAGCAGTGTTATGATAGCCAAGCAGTGAAAACAACCTAAATGTCCATTGATGAATGGATAACAAAATGTGGTTTGTCTATACAAAGGAATATCATTCAGCTATAAAAAATGAGCTATCAAGCCACAAGAAGATAGTGATGAATCTTTTTTTTTTTTCTCGCTTTGTTGCCTGGGCTAGAGTGAGTGCCGTGGCATCAGCCTAGCTCACAGCAACCTCAAACTCCTGGGCTCAAGCAATCCTTCTGCGTCAGCCTCCCGAGTAGCTGGGACTACAGGCATGAGCCACCATGCCCGGCTAATTTTTTCTATATACATATTTTTAGTTGTCCAGATCATTTCTTTCTATTTTTTAGTAGAGACAGGGTCTTGCTCTTACTCAGGCTGGTCTCGAACTCCTGACCTTGAGCGATCCACCCGCCTCGGCCTCCCAGAGTACTAGGATTACAGGCGTGAGCCACCGCGCCCGGCCTAGTGATGAATCTTAAATACCTATTGGTGGAAGAAACTAGTCTGAAAAGGCTACGTATTGTAAGATTCCAATTAAAAGGTTAAATTTTATGGTATATGTTTATATATCAACTAAAATAATGCATATGGGCAGCTTCCTATTTAGATGAGTGTTAAAAAATGAATATTTCCCCTGTAACTTTAATTCAGAAGTTTGTTTAGAAGTTTGGATTGTAGCTGGTATAGTAGCCTTTTCTGGATGTGTAGCACATCAGGTACCAAATGGTATAAGTGGGCTCTGTCTGAGGAAGGAGACGATCAAATAAGGCTTACTAGTTAAGTCTTTGCCTTTTCCAAGCTCATCTGCCCCATGTCCCTTAAGATTAGATTGTAGTCCCAGCTCTGACCCCATCCCACTCTAATTCATCAGAAGAGAGGGGTTGGCTTTGTCTGATGCTAGCTTTTCCCTAGGCCCATCCTGGGGAAATGGTGGGAGCTCTGGCTGCACAGTCCCTTGGAGAACCTGCCACCCAGATGACCTTGAACACCTTCCACTACGCTGGTGTGTCTGCCAAGAATGTGACGCTGGGCGTGCCCCGACTTAAGGAGCTCATCAACATTTCCAAGAAGCCAAAGACCCCCTCACTTACTGTCTTCCTGTTGGGCCAATCTGCTCGAGATGCTGAGAGAGCCAAGGTAGGGGTCGGGAGCGATGGGCTTCTTGGCAGGGAGAAAAGGAAGTGAGCTCTCTCCCTTGAATGGAGAGTTTGGGATTCCCTGGATAGGAGGGTTTGAAGAGGGCTTGGGCTACACAGATGCCTGTGTCATGAATCCCTGTCTCTTCTCAGGACATTCTGTGCCGCCTGGAGCATACAACATTGAGGAAGGTGACTGCCAACACAGCCATCTACTATGACCCCAACCCCCAGAGCACGGTGGTGGCAGAGGATCAGGAGTGGGTAAATGTCTACTACGAGATGCCTGACTTTGATGTGGCCCGAATCTCCCCCTGGCTGTTGCGGGTGGAGCTGGACCGGAAACACATGACTGACCGGAAGCTGACCATGGAACAAATTGCCGAAAAGATCAATGCCGGTGAGTCTGGGAGGGCCTGCTGGGCTCAGGAGCCCTACCTGGGCTCCCACCTCTGTTGTGTTCACTGCACTTGAATCTGAAAGAGCCCCCCGTCCTCACCACCACCCATGTGCCAGTTCTGTTCCTCTAAGGCATCTCTTCCCCAGGGTCACTGTTCCCTGGTCCTCACACTCTCCAGGTCCCCCCCCCCCATATTCCTTTTCCCTTCCCAGTGTTCCCCTTACTTCTTTCTAAGGGGGTGTCTGTGCGGAGGGGGAGCCAGAAGAGAGCCCTGCTGGGGGAGAGCTGCAAGTGGACAGCGACCAGGAAGCAAGTCCTGTAAATGCAGTCCTTCTCACAGCTCATTCTTGTCCTCACTAGGTTTTGGTGATGACTTGAATTGCATCTTTAACGATGATAATGCAGAGAAGCTGGTGCTCCGTATTCGCATCATGAACAGTGATGAAAACAAGATGCAGGAGGTAAAGGGGACCCAAAGGAAACTGATACGTCAGACATAGAAAACCGTTAAATTGTGTTAGTGACCAGAGAGATTGAGACACAAGCAGCACTTCGGGCTGGTCACACCCACCTAATTAAGGAGCAGGGAATGGTGGTTAGCGATCACTTTTGAAACTTTGAGCAAGGCCGGGCGCGGTGGCTCACGCCTGTAATCCTAGCTCTCTGGGAGGCCGAGGCGGGCGGATTGTTTGAGCTCAGGAGTTCGAGACCAGCCTGAGCAAGAGCGAGACCCCGTCTCTACTAAAAATAGAAAGAAATGAATTAGACAACTAAAAACATATAGAAAAAATTAGCTGGGCATGGTGGTGCATGCCTGTAGTCCCAGCTACTCGGGAGGCTGAGGCAGGAGGATCGCTTGAGCCCAGGAATTTGAGGTTGCTGTGAGCTAGGCTGACGCCACGGCACTCTAGCCCGGTCAACACAGTGAGACTCTGTCTCAAAAAAAAAAAAAAAAACTTTGAGCAGCAAAAATCTTCAGAATCTGAAACAGCAGCAAGTAGATAAAACAGATGCATTGAAATGGGAGTGATACTTTTTATCATGATTTTATAATATTAAAAGAAACCCAAGAAAAGGCACCCACATCCCACCACCCTAACACAAGCGACAGTCTTCAGGGCCCTGTCACTTGGCACTCTTCTCCCCCAAGGCGCCTGCAGCTTGTTTGCCTAGGGCAATCAAACCTCTGCCGAGAGGCCAGGGGCCAGAGTTGGGGGCAGATCAGATAGTAGGAATTGCTGTGTCCTGGGGAAAGTCATGTGACAGCAGGTATAATAAGACCCATTAAAGTGCTTGACCCGTGACTTCACGCCTGGGTGTGGCTCCTAAGAAAGTGTTCACATGTGGGTGCCTGGTACTTCAGTAATAAAAACCCAAGAACTCATTAACTACTGAACCGTCAGAGAATAGTGAAGGAAATCGTGATGTGTGTTGGTGGAGCACAGTGTACACCCATTGAAAGAGATCCCAGCCGAGACGGCAGAGCAGGGAGTGCTGTGCGCCAGGGTGCAGCCTGTGGGCACTCACGCTAGACAGGACTAAACGAAAGTGGAAATTGTGTTAGGGTGGTGAGGTGTGGGTGCCTTTTCTCAGGTTTCTTTTAATATTGTAAAACCATGATAAAAAGTAGTCTCACTGGACCTGAGGGGCAAAGTGTGGTGGCCGACTCTCAGGTCCTCGAGGAGGCTGTGGTTTGGGTGAGAGCTGGGGAAGAGACCAGAGGATTCTCAGAGTGCCAACCTCGCTCTCGTTGCAGGAGGAAGAGGTGGTGGACAAGATGGACGATGACGTCTTCCTGCGCTGCATCGAGTCCAACATGCTGACAGATATGACCCTGCAGGGCATCGAGCAGATCAGCAAGGTCGGCCCTTCCGTCCCCACAGCCCTCCCCGACCTGCTTCCCCCTCCAGGCCGCCCTGCCCACGCTGAACACGCTCCGTCCCCCTCCAGGTGTACATGCACTTGCCGCAGACAGACAACAAGAAGAAGATCATCATCACAGAGGACGGGGAGTTCAAGGCCCTGCAGGAGTGGATCCTGGAGACAGATGGCGTGAGCTTGATGCGGGTGCTGAGTGAGAAGGATGTGGACCCTGTGCGCACCACGTCCAACGACATTGTGGAAATCTTCACGGTGAGCCCCCCAGCACCCCGCCGAGGGCCTTTCCTGGATCTCTGGCTCGTTCTCAGGCCCCTCACGCCATGCTGTCCACTCACAGGATTGCCTCAGGCTCTGAGTCCATTTCTGAGTGTGGGATGCACTTGCTTCTGACCCGCTCTGGGTCCGGGTGGCGGCAGGAGCAGGGAGGAGAGCAGAGTTGCTCGGTCCTGACCCTCCCCTCTCCCTGTGCCAGGTGCTGGGCATTGAAGCTGTGCGGAAGGCCCTGGAGCGAGAGCTCTACCACGTCATCTCCTTCGACGGCTCCTACGTCAATTACCGGCACTTGGCTCTCTTGTGTGATACCATGACCTGTCGTGGCCACTTGATGGCCATCACCCGACACGGAGTCAACCGCCAGGATACTGGACCTCTCATGAAATGTTCCTTTGAGGAAACGGTAATGGCAGAACTGAGCAGGGTGGAAGGAGGGAGAGCTGTGGGAGGACGGGCATTGGGTGGTTGGGCTGTGACGATGGGGCGCAGCGGCCTGGTTGCTGCGTGTGGAGGGATCTGATGAGGCCTGTACCCTCTGGTTGCTTAGGTGGATGTGCTTATGGAAGCAGCCGCACATGGCGAGAGCGACCCCATGAAGGGGGTCTCTGAGAACATCATGCTGGGCCAGCTCGCTCCAGCTGGCACTGGCTGTTTTGACCTCCTGCTCGATGCAGAGAAGTGCAAGTACGGCATGGAGATCCCCACCAACATCCCCGGCCTGGGCGCTGCTGGACGTGAGTGTGAGGGCCTCAGCCGCACGGCACCCGGCTGGGTCTGGGACGAGGCAGGCCGTGGGTGGGAGGGTGTCACCAGTCCCTGGGTGCTGTTCCTGTTCCTCATGCAGCCCTGTGTGCCTCTTTGTAGCGACTGGCATGTTCTTCGGCTCAGCGCCCAGTCCCATGGGAGGAATCTCTCCTGCCATGACACCCTGGAACCAGGGTGCAACCCCAGCCTATGGTGCCTGGTCCCCCAGTGTTGGTGAGTAACCTGGCCCAGGAAGAGGGCCCTTTTGGCGGCTAGAGGTGGGTGGGCTGGGATCATGACTAGTACCCATGGTTGGAACTCCAGAGGCCACCGAGGGCTGGGGGACGCTGTGTGTGTTAGGCAGGGGCTGGGCTGCAGCTCTGGCTTTAACCGGTTTCTCTGACTCTGCAGGGAGTGGAATGACCCCAGGGGCAGCCGGCTTCTCTCCCAGTGCTGCTTCAGATGCCAGTGGCTTCAGCCCAGGTTACTCCCCTGCCTGGTCCCCCACACCGGGCTCCCCGGGCTCCCCAGGCCCCTCAAGCCCGTACATCCCCTCACCAGGTGAGTCGTCACTGTTTGGCAGGCCAAGTTCATTTCATTCTTGGTCCGTCCTTCTGGGCGAGTCTTCCCACCGCTTAATGTCCTCTGTTGGCTTCTTTCCCACAGGTGGTGCCATGTCTCCCAGCTACTCACCGACGTCACCTGCCTACGAGCCTCGCTCCCCAGGAGGCTACACCCCCCAGAGTCCCTCTTACTCCCCCACTTCACCCTCCTACTCCCCTACCTCTCCATCCTACTCCCCAACCAGTCCCAACTATAGCCCCACGTCTCCCAGCTACTCACCCACATCTCCCAGCTACTCACCGACCTCCCCCAGCTACTCACCGACCTCCCCCAGCTACTCCCCAACTTCCCCCAGCTACTCCCCAACCTCTCCCAGCTACTCGCCGACTTCCCCAAGCTACTCACCCACTTCTCCCAGCTACTCGCCTACCTCTCCCAGCTACTCCCCAACATCTCCCAGCTACTCTCCAACTTCGCCCAGCTATTCCCCCACCTCCCCCAGCTACTCACCCACCTCTCCAAGCTATTCACCCACATCTCCCAGCTACTCACCCACTTCCCCAAGTTACTCACCCACTAGCCCTAACTATTCTCCAACTAGTCCCAATTACACCCCGACATCACCCAGCTATAGCCCGACGTCACCTAGCTACTCACCTACTAGTCCCAACTACACACCAACCAGCCCTAACTACAGCCCAACCTCTCCAAGCTACTCCCCAACATCACCCAGCTACTCCCCAACCTCACCAAGCTATTCCCCTTCCAGTCCACGGTACACACCACAGTCTCCAACCTACACCCCAAGCTCTCCCAGTTACAGCCCCAGCTCTCCCAGCTACAGCCCTACATCGCCCAAGTACACCCCAACGAGTCCTTCCTACAGTCCCAGCTCACCAGAGTACACCCCAACCTCTCCCAAGTACTCGCCTACCAGCCCCAAATATTCACCCACCTCTCCCAAGTACTCTCCTACCAGCCCCACCTATTCGCCTACCACCCCCAAATACTCCCCAACATCCCCTACTTACTCCCCAACCTCTCCCGTCTACACCCCAACCTCCCCCAAGTATTCGCCTACTAGCCCCACTTACTCGCCCACTTCCCCCAAGTACTCGCCCACCAGCCCCACCTATTCGCCCACCTCCCCCAAAGGCTCTACCTACTCCCCCACTTCCCCTGGCTACTCGCCCACCAGCCCCACCTACAGCCTCACAAGTCCGGCCATCAGCCCGGATGACAGTGATGAGGAGAACTGAGGGCGAGCCCGGCGCAGCGGCAGCGGGCTAGGGCCCAGGACAGCTTGCGTGTGCTCCGCAGTCCTCTTGCCTCCCTCGTGGGGCGCAGTCCAGCCCAGCCCCCTTGTACATAAATCCTTGTGACAAAGTTTCCTGTTGAAGTTCTGGATCCCATTTGCGATGGGACTTCTTGTCTTGTTCTCCACTTGTGCTGTCTCAGAACCCGCCAATCTAGTGGTGTTCTCCTCCCCACCCCACCTACCCCATGCCTGTCCCCAGATCGAAGATCCTTCCTGGCCTTTGTGGCTTGATTGGGGGAAAAGGGTATTTTAACTTTTTAGGGGTAGTTCCTGCTCTGGGTCTGAAAGCATCTGATCCTCGTGAAGAACAAAGCTAAAGCTGCCTTCTGTCTGTTATTTTTCTGAAGTTTAAATAAAGTTTACTAATTTTGACCAAAAGTATGTGCATCATTTGCTTGAGTGGGTTTCAGGGGAGGCAAGCACACCCATGCTCCTCCCCACCCCAGGCTGCTGTTGGCCATTTAGGGTGTTTTAGTTGATCTCTGCTGGCGGGGAGGCAGGAAAATGGGAAGAGACATCATAGTTCATTGAGCAAATACTGAGTCCCCACTGTGTGCCAGACGTTGCTCTCTACTGGGTTTTCAGTGGTCAAAACAGATATAGCCCCTGCCCTCCATTAAGGCAATATTGAACATAACAGCTTTCTAACCCATTTTACTGGTTATTGTAAATTTGGAAAAGTATAGAAAGGTGTAATGCAAAAGGAGAAAAATGATCACCCTTCATCCCACCACTAGGAGGCATACTTTCTTTTGGTATTTTTTCCTACATACTTCTTGAGTCACTTCTAACAAGTGAACCAAAATGTGTATTGGCCTCAAACCAACAATGGGAAGATTATGGTTACTGTGATATATTTTATTTTTTTAAGAGACAAAATATGTCACTTAGGCTGGAGTGCAGTGGCATCATCATTGCTCAACCACATAGCCCAGCCAGAAATTGTTTTATAAGAATGGGATTATTTATATACTGTTTAATAAATTCAATAATTCTGAAAAGTATGAAGGGAAACTTGAATTTATAGGACATCATAGTGGTTTTTCCACAAGAAGTATTCCAAAAGGTCCCTCTAATGTGAAAAACAAATACGAAAACTATTGATCAGTTGGTGATGTTACACTGTTACAAAAAACATTTAGGCCAGGCACAGTGGCTTTTAATCCTGGGACTTGGGGACATTGAGCTGGGAGGCTCGCTTGAGGCCAGGAGTTTGAGATCAGCCTGGGTAACAGCAAGATGCTATCTCTACAAAAAAATTTTTTTAAAAATTAGCCAAGTGTGGTGCACACCTGTAGTCCCAGCTACTCGGGAGGCTGAGGTAGAAGGATTGCCTGAGCTCAGGAGTTTGAGGTTACAGTGAGCTGTGATTGCACCACAGCACTCCAGCCTGGGTGACAGAGTGAGACCCTGTATCTAAAAAAATAAAAAATAGGCCAGGTGCTGTGGCTCACACTTGTAATCCAGAACTTTGGGAGGCCAAGGTAGGAGGATTGCTTGAGGCCAGGATTTCAAGACTAGCCTGAGCAACATAGCAAGACCCCATCTCTACAAAAAATTTTTTAAAAGTTAGCCAGGTGTGGTGGTGTCCATTTGTAGTACCAGCTACTCGAGAGGCTGAGGCAGGAGGATCACTTGAGCCCAGGAGTTGGAGGTTGCAGTGAGCTGTGACGACACCACTGTACTGTGTCCTGGGCGACAGAGCAAGACCCTGTTTCAATTTTTTAAAAAATTATATATACTTTATCCATGCTACTGTTGGTGGATATGTGTTTATTACAGCATCACCATGAAAATTCCTGTACCTGTCCAATGGTGCACACATGCATGAGTTTCTCTAGGATATATCCTGGAAGTAGAATTGCTGGATCATGGGATGTGTACTAGGTGCCATGGTTTGAATGTGTGCGTCCCTTCCAAAATGTATGTTGAAACTTAATCCCCATTGCAGTGGAGAGGTAGGACCTTTGGGGAGTGATTAAATCAGGAGGGTTCTGCCCTCGTGAATGATTTGAGGCCCTTATAAAAGAGGCTTCAGAGAGAGTTTACCTCTTTCTCTTCCACTGTTTTGCCACATGAGGACACAGCCAGCGTTCCTCCGCCTTCACCCTTCCACCTCTGCTATGTGAGGGCACAAAAACATGGCACCATCTTGGAGGTGGCAACCAGGCCCTCACCAGACACCAAACCTGCCAGTGCCTTGATCTTGGCATTCCCAGCCTTCAGAATTGACAGAAATAAATTTCTATTGTTTATAAATTATTCAGTCTCAGGTATTTTATTATAGCAGCACAAACAGACTAAGACATTATTAAGTGATACCAAACTGTTTTCCAAAATGATTGTTAGTTTACAATCCCACCAATAGTGGATGAGAATTTCCTTGTTCCACAATCTCTTCAATATGTGGTATTGCCCAAATTTTAAATTTTTGCTGCCAGGCCCAGTGGCTCATGCCTGTAATCCTAGCACTTTGGGAGGCCAAGGCAGGGGGTCACTTGAGGCGAGGAGTTCGAGATGAGCCTGGACAACATATCGAGACTCTGTCTCTACAAAAATTTAAAAATTAGCCAGCCCGGGTGGTGCATGCCTGTAGCCCTAGCTACTCGGGAGGCTAAGGTGGGAGGATTGCTTGAGCCCAGGAGTTCAAGGTTACAGCGAGCTGTGATCGCCCCACTGCAGTCCAGCCTGAGCAACAGTGTGAGACCCTGTCTCTAAAAAAAAACTATAAAAACAAAATTTTTGCCTATTGGATGTGAAATAGTATTTTATTAAGCTTTTAATTTGCATTTCCTGGGTTATTAAGTAGGCTGAACATCTTATGATTAAGGGCGAATTATTCCCACTTCCATGAAATGTATGTTTGTCTTTTAGCCATTTTTTCCTCTTTGATTACTTGTCCTTTTGTCATTGATTTGTGGGAGACATTTATGTATTTTGAATACAAATCCTTTGTCAATTATCTATGTTGTGAATGACCCTCCAATTTAATGGCTTGGCTTTTCACACTGTATAGTGTTTTGAATTCTTTTTTTTTTTTTTTGAGACAGTCTCATTCTTTTGCTCAGGCTAGAGTGCCATGGCGTCAGCCTAGCTCACAGCAACCTCAAACTTCCTAGGCTCAAGCGATCCTTCTGCCTCAGCCTCCCAAGTAGCTGGGACAACAGGCATGCGCCACCAGGCCCGGCTAATTTTTTCTATATATTTTTAGTTGTCCAATTAATTTCTTTCTATTTTTAGTAGAGACGGGGTCTCGCTCTTACTCAGGCTGGTTTCCAACTCCTGAGCTCAAACAATCCGCCCTCCTCGGCCTCCCAGAGTGCTGGGATTACAGGCGTGAGCCACCGCGCCTGGCCTTTTCTTTCTTTTTTTAGAGACAGGGCCTTGCTCTGTTGCCCAGGCTGGAGTGCAGTGATGAGATCATAGCTCACTGCAACCCCAAATGCCGGGGCTCAAGCAATCCTCCTGCCTTTGCCTCCTGAGTAGCTGGGACTACAGGTGAGCACCACCAGGCCCAGCTAATTTTTTGTAGAGACAGGGTCTTGTCTTGTTGCTAAGGCTGATCTTGAACTCTTGGCCTCAAGCGATCCTCCCATCTGGGCCTCCCAAAGTGCTGGGATTGCAGACATGAGCCACCTTCCCTGGCAATTTCTGTTATTTCTGGAGTTATTTCACCATTTTGTTTCCTGCATGGTCTATTTGGTTCTCTTTTTATCTATCTAGCCATCTTGCCACAGGATTGCTCTTTTTTACTTTTAAATACTGAATTTTTGGTTTGTTGACTTTCTCTATGGCATGGTCAAATCCAGTTCATTAATTTCTGTTCTTAGCTATATAGTTCCCTGCCTTTCTACTTTCTTTGAGTTTATTCTGCAATTCTTTTTTGTTTTGTTTTTTTTGAGACAGAGTCTTGCTCTGTTGCCCGGGCTAGAGTGCCGTGGCATCCTCCTAGCTCACAGCAACCACAAACTTCTGGGCTCAAGCAATCCTGCCTCAGCCTCCCGAGTAGCTGGGCCTACAGGCTTGCACCACCATGCCCAGCTAATATTTTCTATATATTTTTAGTTGTCCAGCTAACTTCTTTCTATTTTTTTTAGTAGAGATGGGGTCTTGCTCTTGCTCAGGCTGGTCTCAAACTCCTGAGCTCAAACAATCTGCCCGCCTCAGCCTCCCAGAGTGCTGGGATTACAGGTGTGAGCCACCGAGCCCAGCCCTATTCTACAATTTTATTAATGGTTTCATTAACATTTGCTTGCTTTTTATTAATAGCTTTAAATGGTTGCATTACATTTTAAAGAAATTGACAGGAAAACAATAGTCTTGAATATTTGCCTAAATATTTAGCCTTTTTTATGCTCTCCTTCCTTCCCAAAAGTCTGAGTTCCCCCCCATCATTTCTCTTCTGCCCGAAGAAGTCCCTTTAGTGTTTCTCACAGAGCAGTGCTGCTGATGACAAAGGATCTTTGTTTTCTTTTATCTGAGAATGTCTATGTTGCCTTCATCCCTAAAGGATCTCTTCACTGGATGTAGGATTCTGATGTGACTTTTTTTTAAGCACTTTCAAGATGTCGTACTATGTTCTGCCCTTCTGATCAGAAGTGTGCAGTTGGGGCCGGGCGCGATGGCTCACGCCTGTAATCCTAGCACTCTGGGAGGCCGAGGCGGGCGGATTGTTTGAGCTCAGGAGTTCGAAACCAGCCTGAGCAAGAGCGAGACCCCGTCTCTACTAAAAATAGAAAGAAATTAATTGGACAACTAAAAATATATAGAAAAAAAAATTAGCCGGGCCTGGTGGCACATGCCTGTAGTCCCAGCTACTCAGGAGGCTGAGGCAGGAGGATCGCTTGAGCCCAGGAGTTTGAGGTTGCTGTGAGCTAGGCTGACGCCACAGCACTCACTCTAGCCTGGGCAAAAGAGTGAGACTCCGTCTCAAAAAAAAAAAAAAGAAGTGTGCAGTCCTACCCACCCCTCAACCGGTGATCCTTGGGCTGCTCACCATGTCCCAAATTTCAAACCCACTCTTCCTCTCAGTCCTTGTCTCAGGTGGCCCTCCATGCTCTAAGCTCCCAGAGAGAGCCCTGGGCCCCAGTCTGGATGTCTCCCTCCCCATCTCCACCCAGCCCGGCCCATCAACCTCTGCCGCTTGGCCTCTAGGACTCCTGGACGTCTCAAGGCTGCCCTCTTCTTCTCCTTTACCCCTCTGCCTTGGTCTGATGCCGTCCTCTCACACTTGTATCTGCCTGGCCTCCTCACTGGGCTCCTGGCCTCCCATCTTACCCTTTAGCCCAGTAAAACCTGTTGTGGGAAGAAAAAAGTAAACAGGAAAAGAAATCACGTGTTTCAACTTAAGAGGAAAAAACCTTTCAGAAATCACTTTATTACTTTTTTGTTTATTTGCTTTTTGAGACAGGGTCTCCCTCTGTCACCCAGGCTAGAGTGCAGTGGCGTCATCATAGCTCACAGCAACCTCTAACTCCTGGGCTAAAGCCATCCTCCTGCCTCAGCCTCCCTAGTAGTTGGGACTACAGGCATGGGCCACCATGCCGGGCTAATTTTTTCTATTTTTGGTATAAACCGGGTCTCACTCTTGCTCAGGCTGGTCTTGAACTCCTAACCTCAAGTGATCCTCCCACCTTAGCCTCCCAGAGTGTTAGGATTATAGGTGTGAGCCACTGCACAGGGCCATGCAAGGAGTGTTAAAAGAAGCCAGACCTGGTTTGGGTAGAGAGGGATCAAGAAAATAAACCCAATAAGGTAAGAAGCCATGGTCATGGCAAAAAGCCACAAGCAGACTAAATGTCCTACTGCGGAGGACAGGATTGCCAAGCAACCCCAGCCCGTCCGTGGTCATTAAGAAGGATCATTTTCAGGCTTCAGATCAACCTGGAGAGATGCCGAGAGTATAGAGTTACAGAAAATGGGCCATGGACATCGCGAGGGTGACAACATCACACCATGCACAAACTCGTCTGCATTTGGAAAATGAGCAGACAAGGAACAGAATCTCAGGAAGGGGGTCAATTTGCCAGCAGGGGCATGACTTGGGGAAAGGAATTGTGGTTATTTTTTCTTTAAAAAAAAAGACATTTTATAAAACATATCTGGATTTGCTTTAAAAATAATTGAACAGAGGAGAAAAATGTGCAAGATATGGACAAGAATGGCCATGTGCTGGAAGCTGGTGACGCTGGGCGATGGAAACATGGGAGTTCGTTAGAGTTTTCCCTCTGCTTTTGTGTATGTTTGACATTTTCCCTAAAAAAAAAGTTAAAAGTGTTTTTCTTTGCAAATAATTGGAGATGTTGAAAAGGTTTCTAGTAGCTGGAGAAGAAAGTAATTTAAGCCCCTTTTTGAAGAGGAAAAATGGCAAGATCAGATATTTGAATTTCTCCTTTAAGAATAGAGTCCAGGGGGAAGGTGGTTAAAGCCACACGTGATGGGACCAGGACTCCTGGGTTCAAATCCTGGAGCAGCCGCTTACTAGCTGTGGTATCTGAAGCAATTGATTCAAACTCTAGGTAAAGCCTCTCCTTGTTACTACAGTGGTGAGTATGAAGATTAAAAAGAAAAAAAAGAACAAAAATTAAAAAACAAAATTAAAAATGGAAATAAAAATAATAAATAAAATAAAAGACACTCTAAATGCATCACTGAAGAATTGGGATAATAGCAGCAGCTACCTCCTAAGGGCTGCGTGAGGATTACTGGATTAATGCATGTTAAGGGCACAGAAGGGTGTCTGGCATGAAGGAGGCACCATACAAATGCTGGCAGTTGTTGTAAAAGCAGGTGCTAGCCAGAGTTACACCCACAAAATGTTTCAAAGCAGATGCATTTATAGTCTCTTCACGCTGACTTCATTGTCCCAGCAGCCACTTATATCAGACTGGAAGACAAGAATTCTCCCAATGCCAATACACTCTGGTAACCTTCCTTCCTTTTAACATGTACAAAACCTTTTTTTTTTTTTCTTTTTGAGACAGAGTCTCACTGTGTTGCCTGGGCTAGAGTGCCGTGGCATCAGCTCACAGCAACCTCAAACTCCTGGGCTCAAGTGATCCTTCTACCTCAGTCTCCCGAGTAGCTGGGACTACAGGCATGCACCACCATGCCCGGCTAATTTTTTCTATCTATTTTTAGTTGTCCGATTAATTTCTTTCTATTTTTAATAGAGACGGGGTCTCACTCTTGCTCAGGCTGGTTTCGAAGTCCTGAGCTCAAACAATCCGCCCACCTTGGCCTCCCAGAGTGCTAGGATTACAGGCGTGAGCCACTGCGCCCGGCCTCTATTATTAGATTTTTTAAAAAAAGAAGTTTGCAGTCATTTGAATCATTATTTCCTGTGATGATTTTCTCTAAATGTCTTAAAGATTTTCTTTTTATCTTTTGTTTTCAACAGTTTGACTTTGGCGCATGTACTGTTCAGGTTCTCCAGAGAAACAGCCAGCATGATATGCATAGATGTCTAAGAGGGGATTTGCTATGGGAATTGGCTCACACAATGATGGAGGCCAAGGAGTCTCACGATGTACCCTCTGTAAGCTGGAAAACCAGGAAAGTTGGTGTAATTCATTCTGAGTCCCAAAGCCTGGGAACTGGAGGTGGGTGGTGGAGGTGGCGCTGGTGTAAGTCCCAGAGTCTAAAGACCCAAGAACCAAGAGCTCCTATGTCCAAGGGCAGGAGAAGATGGATGTTTGAGCTCAAGGAGAGAAAGAGACCTGACCCTCCCTCCACCTATTTGTTCTGTCTGAGCTCTTAATGAATTGTATCATGCCCACTCACACTGGGGAGGAAGAATCTTCTATGCTCAGTCCCCTGATTTAAATGTTAATCTTGGCCGGGCATGGTGGCTCACACCTGTATTCTTGGCACTCTGGGAGGCTGAGGCGGGTGGATGTTTGAGCTCAAGAGTTCGAGACCAGCCTGAGCAAGAGCAAGACCCCGTCTCTATTAAAAATACAAAGAAATTAGCTGGACAACTAAAAATATGTAGAAAAAATTAGCCAGGCATGGTGGCGCATGCCTGTAGTCCCATCTACTCGGGAGGCTGAGGCAGGAGGGTTGCTTGAGCCCAGGAGTTTGAGGTTGCTGTGAGCGAGGCTGACGCCATGGCACTCTGTCCTGGACAACAGAGTAAGACTCTGTCTCAAAAAAAATAAAAATAAAAACAAAAAAATAAATGTTAATCTCTTCCACAAACACCCTCACAAACATACCCAGAAACAATGTTTTTCCAGCTACGTGGGTGTTCCTTCACCCAGTCTAATTGACACATGAAATTAGCCATCACTGTGTGCCCAGGCATACTTTTCTTACTTAACCTGTTAGTTTCCCTGAGAATTTCCATTCTCAACATTTATGTCTATCGTCATGTTTGGGAAGTTTTTAGACAATTATTCTTTCAAATATTTTCTTCTGCTCTATTTTTTCCTTCTGGGAGTCCAATAACATGCATATTTGGCTATTTGATTTTTGCCCCACAGGTTCCTGAGACTCTTATTCATTTTTTGCAATCTTTTTCTCCTCTTTCTCTTTTTAAAATAATTTCTATTTATCTATCTTCAAGTTCACTGACTCTCCTCTGTCGTCTGCTATTAAGCCTATCCATTAAACTTTTTATATCAGATGCTGTATTTTTCGGTTCTAGAATTTTCATTGGTATATGTAGTTGACTCATTATTTGTGATAGTTATGTTCTGTAAAGTGGCTGCTCCTAGGAGAAATACACAGTTAGACTCCTGCAAGCCTCTGGTCACAGCATTTTTATCAACTCATCAACACATAACCCTGTTTTACCTTATTTAATATATGTTGTTAATTATTGCTGAACTCACAGTCAACAGTATTATAACTCATGCCAGTATGAAGCTTATTTAGCACATATATTTTCTCTGTAAGGTACATAACAGCCGGCTTGCATTTAGGAACACCAGACAACATTTCAGCACTATGCTGGTGGAGGGAGCATTTTAAGCAACAAAATCATCAACAAAAAGCATAAAATATGAAAGATGTGGCGCAGTGGCTCATGCCTATAATCCCAGTACTTATGAAGGCTGTGGTGTGAGGATCACTTGAGCCCAGGAGTTTGAGACCAGCATGGGACAATGTAGCCAGACCCCGTTTCTACAAAAAATAAAAAAAATTAGCTGGGCATGTTGGCATGCCTGTAGTTCCAACAGTTTGGGAGGCTGAGGCAGGAGGATTTCTTGACCTTGGGAGTTGGAGATTATAGTGAGCTGTAATGATGCCATTGCATTCCAGCCTGGGCAACAGAGTGAGACCCTATGTCAAAAAAAAATGTATATGAAAAACGTGTTACTAAATACACTGAGAAAATGGAAAACAAGAAGTCAGAGAATTGCTTTGTTTAACCTCAGCTGTGAACATATGTGTTCGGTGACTCAAATTTTTTGCCAGGCTGTGCAGATCTGCAAATAATCACAAGTATTGATTTCACAGTTATAAATAAATTTTAGGAAGTAGGTGAGTTTGCAAATCTGGAATCCATGAACGGTAAGTATCCACTCTGTGTGTATGTGTGTGTCTGTCTCTTCCTCTCTCTGCTGAGAGTTCTTTTTTTTTTTTTTTTTGAGACAGGACTAGAGTGGTACTCTTGTGGCATCATAGCTCACTGCAGCCTCCAACTCCTGGGCTCGAGCAATCCTCCTGCCTCAGCCTCCTGAGTAGCTGGGACTACAGATGCACACCACCATGCCTGGCTAATTTTTCTATTTTTTGTAGAGACAGGGTCTTGCTATGTTGCCCAGGGTGGTCTCAAATTTCTGGCCTCAGGTGATCCTCCTGCCTTGGCCTCCCCCAGTGCCAGGATTGCAGGCATGAGCCACAGCACCCAGCCAGGACTTCCCTTCTTTGGCTCTCTTTTCCAGGATTTCCCACTCACTTCCTGGTGCTGTGGTTATCCTGGGCTCTGTCCCCTGGTTCTGCCAGAAAAACAGTGGGTTTTCTGTCAGATTACTGTAGCCACCATGCTCCACACTACAATTGTGGCCTCCCTCCAAAATCTGCCTGCTTTTATTCACTCCAGAGACTTCAGGTAGTTTCCTATCATTTTGTTCAGAGTTGATCCCTGTTTTCTGTTGGACAATCGGTCTGTTAGGAGCTTACTTCATCACACTGGAGGTGGAACTCTCAGGCATGCTTTCCCCAATGAAAGCATTTTAAAGCAATAAATTTTTAAGAATAGACTTCATTTTTTAGAACAATTTTAGGTTTGCAGCAAAACTCAGCAGAAAGTAGAGTTCCCATATACACCTTCCCATCCATCCACATGCACAGGTTCTGCCACTATCAAGATGAAGATCCTGGCCAGGTGTGATGGCTCACACCTGTAATCTTAGCACTCTGGGAGGCCGAGGCGGGAGGATCACTTGAAGCCAGGAGTTGGAGACCAGCCTGTGCAACTTAGCAAGACCCCTTCTCTATAAAATATTTTTTAAAATTATCCAGGCGTGGTAGTGCACGCCTGTAGTCCCAGCTACTCAGGAGGATCGCTTGAGCCCAGGAGTTCAAGGCTGCAGCCTGGGCTACAGAATGAGACCTTGTCTCAAAAAAAAAAAAAAGGAAAAAAAAAGAAAATGTAGCCTGTATGGTACAAATATTTTGAAAAAAATTCAACAAGCCTTATTGCCTAGCATGTAGTCATCTTTTGTAATTGTTAGTAGTTGAGTTATTCAAATATCCTATATCATTGCTGATTTTTTTCTTGCTTGGCCAGTTTCTGAAAAAAATTCTAAAATTTCCTACGATGATTGCGGATTTTTCAAGTTCATTTTCTTTGTTTTAGTTTGTATATTTAGAGGCTTTGTTTTTAGTTCCTTCAAGTTTACAATTGCTATATCTTTCTGGTAAACTGAATCTTTTGTCACTGTGGCTATCCTCTTTATCGTAAGAAGTGCTTTTTAACTTAAAGTCAATTTTGTCTGAAATTATTACAGCTATACCAGTTTGTCTTTTCCTTGGTATTTTTCAGGTATATTCCTCTTCCATTATATTATTTTTCCATTTTTCTGTATCCTCACATTATAAGGATATTATAAATAGTATATCATTGACTTTTGTTTTTTATCCCTTCTGACAAGCTTTTTGTCTTTTAATTGGAGAATTCAGACCATTTCCATGTATTATGATGACTGATATATTTGGATTTATTTCTACCTTCTCATTTACTTCACAGTTACCATATTTTTCTCACTTTTCTTCCTTTCTTCTGTTGCTTTCCATGGGGTTAATTTTTTTTCTCATTTTATCATTTTCTCACTATATATTGAAAAGTCTGTGCTTTGTATCTTTTTTTTGGTGGTGGTTAATTACCAAATTAGTTTAACTTGCATAACTTAAAGTCTAAAGTTAGAAATATAGTTATCCTCTTTCTGAATCATACATGAATTTTATAATGCTTCAATTCTGAACCCTGCCTTTCAGTTTAAATGCAACCATTGTCTAGTATTTTAGTTTGGTTGTAATTCTCATAAATTAGACATTATAATTGTAGTTTTACTATCAAAGTGTGTTTAGATTTCCTTACATATTTATCAATATCTTTGCTCACTATTCCTTCTTGCATCTCAAATCTTTTTCCATTGGGGGCCATTTTTTTCTGCCTGAAGCATATCCAACAATTTCCTTTAGTGAGGCATGTTGGTCTTAAACTGTCTAAGTTTTTGTTTATCTAATGATATATTTATTTTACTCTCATTCTTTTTTCATAACATATTTATCCATATATTATTCATATATCACATAATTCACCCATTTAAAGTGTACAGTTCAATGGTTTTTAACATATTCACAGAGTTGTACAACCATCACCACAATCGGTTTTAGAGCAATTTAATCACTCCCCAAAGAAACCCCATGTGCATTAGCAGTCACCCCCCTATATCCCCCCAGCACTGCACTAGGCAATCACTGACCTATGTTCTGTCTCTGTGGATTTATGAATTCTGGCCATTTCATATAAATGGAATCCTAGAGTCTACGTGGTCTTTTGTGATTAGCTTTTCAGTTACATAATTTCAAGACGCATTCACTTTGTAGGCTGTATCGTAATTCATTCCTTTTTATTGTCATATATTCCATTATATGGGTATACCACATTTTGTTCGTCCATTCATCAGTTGATGGGCCTCTGGGTTGTTTCCACTTTTTGGCAATTCTGAAAATCCTGCTATGAAAATTCATGTACAGGTATTTGTGTGAACATATGTTTTCATTCCTCTTGGGTATGTAACTAGAAATGGAATTCCTAGGTCATATGATACTTTATGTTTAGCCTTTTGAAAAACTGCCAGACTGTATTCCAAAGTGGCAGCGCTGGTTTACATTCCCAACAATAGTATAGGAGGGCTCCAGTTTCTCTACATTCTTGTCAACACCTTATTACCTATGTTTTGGATTACAGTCATCTCAGTGACTGTGAGGTGCTATGTTATTGTGCTTTGATTTGCATTTCTCTGAAGCTAATGATGTTGAGCATGTTTTCATGTGCTTATTGTTCATCTGTATACATTCTTTAGAGAAATGTTGGTTCAATTCCTTTGACACTTTTTAATTGAGGTTTTTTGTTGTTGTTGTTGTTGAGTTGTAAGAGTTCCTGAATACTTGACCTTTACAGGATAAACGATTTGCAAATATTTTTCCCCTTCTACAGATTGACTTGTCACCTTCTAAATAATGTCCCCGGATGTACAAAAGTGCAAAAGTTTTTAATTTTTATAAAATCCAATTTATCTTTGTTTTTTTTCCAGAGACGAGATTTTGCTCTGTCTCCCAGACTAGAGTGCAGTGATGTGGTCACAGCACACTACAACCTTGAACTCCAGGGCTCCAAGCATTCCTCCCGCCTCAGCCTCCCCAGGAGCTAGGACTACTACAGGTGTGAGCTACTGCACCTGGCCCAATTTATCTATTTTGTTATTATTGTTGCTCATGCTTTTGGTGTCATATCTAAAAATATGGTCGGGCACAGTGGCTCATGCCTGTAATCCCAGCACTTTGGGAGGCTGAGGCAGGAGGATCCCTTGAGCCCTGTTGAGTCAGGTCTTTGAATTTTGTTCTGAAGTCAAGAGTGCTCCTCTTAGCTGTTTTTCCCCCTGATTCTCTTCGGTGAACTAGCTAGCTCCTGGTTTAACTTGTTGCTCTTAATTAAGAGGAACTATACTTGGTGTTTGAGCAATGCGAGAGTTAGGGGCACCAATCCCCCATGCAGTTGAAAATCCACATATAACTTTTGATTCCCCAAAAGTTTAACTACTAATAACCTACTGTTGACTGGAAGCCTTATCAATAACATAGTCAACTAACACATATTTTGTATATGTATTATGTACTGTATTCTTATAATAAAGTAAGCTAGAGAAAAGAAAATGTTATTAAGAAAATCATAAGCGGCCGGGCGCAGTGGCTCATGCCTGTAATCCTAGCACTCTGGGAGGCCGAGGCCTGCGGATCGTTTGAGCTCAAGAGTTCGAGACCAGCCTGAGCAAGAGCAAGACCCCATCGCTACTAAAAATATAAAGAAATTAGCTGGACAATTAAAATATATATAGAAAAAATTAGCCGGGCATGGTGGCACATGCCTGTAGTCCCAGCTACTAGGGAGGCTTAGGCAGGAGGATCCCTTGAGCCCAGGAGTTTGAGGTTGCTGTGAGCTAGGCTGCGCCACGGCACTCTAGCCTGGGCAACAGAGCAAGACTCTGTCTCAAAAAAAAAAAAAAAAATCATAAGGAAGAAAAAATATATTTACTATTCCTTAAATGGAAGTGGATCATTGCAAAGGTCTGCATCCTCATTATCTTCACGTTGACTAGGCTGAGAAGGAGGAAGAGGGTTTGGTCCTGCTGCCTCAGAGGTGGCAGAGGCAGAAGAAAATCCATGAATAAGTTCAAATTTGTTCAAATTTGTGTCGTTCAAGCATCAATTATACCAGCCTCCTCTTATTTGCCGACCACCAAAATCTCAAATTATTTAAGAGAGTGCCCTTAGACTTGAACTTCCCTACACTCTATTTCAAATAAAGCCATTCCTTTGGAGAGAGTGTCAGATCTCCATGTTCTTATGAACTGCCCCTCTCCCTGGGCGAAATTTCTGAGCCACTACTCTGGCTGCTGGGCAAGGGTGGTCGCCCTGATCTTCTCAGCTTGCCCCTCCTGGGCATAGAGCCTCTGCCCTGTGGGTGAGCTGGGGTGAAGACAATCAGGGCCCCAGTATTCTCGGCCTGCCGCAGCTGGGGTGAAGCCTCTGTCCCCTGTACTCCTTGACTGGGAGCTGAGGAGGAAGCCCGAGCATCTTGTCCATACCTGTTCAGAGTGGAGCTTCCAGCAAACAACGCCTTCCGGGGTGTGGATAGGGAGCAGGTTGTGATTCAAGTGCCACAGACTCACTGTTCTTAACAAGTTTTAGTAGATTTTCTTGGATAAATGTTTCTTCATTTGCAGTATCCTCTTGGGACAATTACTTTAAATTACTTTTTTAAATGTTTTTTTTACCAGTTTTGCTTGTTTTACTGGGGAGTGGTCCAGGAACTCCTCATGCTGCCAGAGGGCAACTTCACCTCCAGTCTTCTCTCTCTTTTTAAAAAATTAATAACAGCTTTACTAAGATGTAATTTACATACTATACAATTCACCTACTTCAGTGTAGAATTCAAGGTGTTTAGTATATTTAAAGATATATGCAACCATCACCCCAACCAATGTTAGAATATTTTCATCACTTCAAAAAGAAACCCCAGCCAAGCACAGTGGCTCATACCTGTAATCCCAGCACTTTGGGAGGCTGAGGCCGGAGGATTGCTTGAGGCCAGGCGTCAGAGGCTGCTGTGATGCAGTGAGCTATGATCACGCCACTGCACTCCAGGCAGGGCAACAGAATGAAACTCAGTCTGTAAAAAAAAAAAAAAAAAGAAAAAAAAGAAACCCCATATGCTCTTTCCCCCCAGGTAGTACTTCAAGTGACACCCATATCCTCATATCCTTTAGCTATGGCCTCCCCCATCCTCTCACACCCCACCCCCAGACCTAAGCAACCATTAATCTACTTTCTGTCTGTACAGAATTGTCTATGCTGGACATTTCATGTAAATGGAATCATAGTATGCAGTCTTTTGTGACTTGTTTCTTTTTAACTTTGTTCTTGAAAGATGCTGTTATTGGTTATTGAATTCTAGGTTGTAGGTGTAATTCTGCAGTCTCTTGTCTCTTTTGACTCTTTTATCGTGCCTTAATTGCTTAATAGCTTTTGATTGTGAGCAGCTGTTCTCTTTTTCCTTGGAACTTTACCTGTGGGAGAACTTTGAGTCTGTGATTGATTGATTCTTGTGCTCCTCTAGCAAGAATTTGTATTGCTTCTGCCTGGCACCTGGGTGCACCACCAACCCAGGAACTCTCCAAATTCCGTTGATTTTCTTGGGCCACACGGGCAGTATATGTTCGTTCAAGCACAAAGTATGGGATGACTGACTTGAGGTTTCACTGAGAACCTGTCCAAGATTAAGACAGGCAAGTTTTCTCGCTGCCTTCTTACCTGGAGTGGGTTTTTGGTTTTGTTTTCTTACATCCCTTTACACCGAGGTGGTAGGAGGTCCCAGCCATATGCAGAAATCCCCCATTATCTTGGTAGTGCCTGGGGCTTTATCTTCTGTCCTCCACATCCCAGAGAAACTTTGGGGCAAAACTCAAAGTCTTCTGTGTCTCACAGAAACCCCTGGGGAGAAAAGCTGACTTTGACACTCAGTTATCTCCCAGGCTTCCTGATTTCATTCACTTCAGTTTTGGTCTCTGTAGGAATACTTCTACTACTTGTGCCAACGCAGGAGCATTTTTTTTTTAAAGTTGTGGGGGTTTTTGGACAAAATATTTCATCTAAGATTTTAGTCTTCTCAATTAAGAGAGTTATGTAGGATATCTAGTGTCTGCCGTTCCACCTGCATGTGGCTTTTAACCTTTTTATTTTGTCGGCATTTATAGTATTTACTTTCTCTTCTACAAATACAGTCAAGTAGTGCTTAGTGAAGGGTATACATTCTAAGAAAGGAGTCATTGTGAGAACATCATAGAGTGCGCTTACGCAAACCTAGATGCTATAGCCTACTACACACCTAGGCTGTATATTAATATATAGCCTATTGCTCCTAGGATACAAACCTGTGCAGCACGCTACTGCACCGAATACTGTAGGCAATTGTAACACAGCACTAAGTATTTGAGTATCTAAATATATCTAAGCGTAGAAAAGTACAGTAAAAATATAGCATAAAAGATAAAGAATAGGCCAGGCGCGGTGGCTCACGCCTGTAATCCTAGCACTCTGGGAGGCCGAGGCGGACGGATCACTTGAGCTCAGGAGTTCGAGACCAGCTCTGAGCAAGAGTGAGACCTCGTCTCTACTAAAAATAGAAAGAAATTATCTGGACAACTAAAAATATATATAAAAAAATTATATGGGCATGGTGGTGCATGCCTGTAGTCCCAGCTACTCGGGAGGCTGAGGCAGAAGGATCGCTTGAGCCCAGGAGTTTGAGGTTGCTGTGAGCTAGGCTGACGCCACGGCACTCACTCTAGCCAGAGACTCTGTCTCAAAAAAAAAAAACAAAAACAGAAAGAAATTAGCTGGACAACTAAAAATATAGAAAAAATTAGCAGGGCATGGTGGCGCAAGCTTTTAGCCCCAGCTACTCAGGAGGCTGAGGCAGGAGGATCGCTTGAGCCCAGGAGTTTGAGGTTGCTGTGAGCTAGGCTGACGCCACAGAACTCACTCTAGCCCAGGCAACAAAAGCGAGACTCTTTCTCAAAAAAAAAAAAAAGAAAAGTAAAAACAGACAAAGAATGGTACTCATGTATAAGGCACTTACCATGAAGGGAAGTTTGCAGGACTGGAAGTTGCTCAGGGTAAATCAGGGAGTGAGTGGTGAGTGAGTGTGAAAGCCTAGGACATTACCATACACTACTGTAGATTTATAAACACTGTGCACTTAGGCTGCATTAAATCTATAAGAAAATAAAGTAATTGTGCTACAATAGCACTAGGTGATAGGGATTTTTTAGCTCTGTTATAATCTTAGGGGACCACCGTTGTATTTGCGGTCTGTTGTTGACTAGAATGCAGTTATGCAGCGCATAACTAACTATACAATCCCCCCAGTTGCATAGTCTTATTTATTTGTGTAAATGGCTGGTGGCTGGTCTTCTTACCACTGCTTCTACCCTGTCATGTTTTTATTCATCTCTCTAGTAATTTTTTTCAGAAAGGGCCCATAATTGCTTTGTTATAGTCCCTGAATTCTTTTATGTTTGAGAATATTCTCCTGTAGCCTTTAAAACTGAAGGACATCTTAGTTGGATGTTTATTATATTCTTGTAACACTTCCTCTTCCTCAGAATTTTATAGAAATTGATTGACTTTTTTCTGGCATTGAACACTGCTTTGGAGAACTCTGAGGCTCTCCTGATATTTTTACCTTTAATTTTCCTGCCTGGATACTTGAGGAATTATTTATTTATCTTTTTTTTTTTCTAAGACACAGTCTCCCTCAGTGACCCAGGCCAGAGTGCAGTGGCACCATCATAGCTCACTGCAGCCTCAAACTCCTGGGCTCGAGGGATCCTCCTGCCTCAGCCTCCTGAGTAGCTGGCACTACAGGATTGAGCCACCACACCTAGCTAATTTTTTCTATTTTTAGTAGAGATGGGTCTCGCTCTTGCTCAGGCTGGTCTCAAACATCTGGTCTCAAACACGCGATCCTCCCACCTTGGCCTTCCAGAGTGCTAGGATTACAGGCGTGAGCCACTGTGCCCGGCTTCTATTTCTATGTCTTGAAGTCCAATAATGTAACTAGAGTATATTGTATTATCTGTTGCTGTGTGACAAATTACCCCAAACCTCATGGCTTAATAACATTTATTATATCAGGAATCCACGTGTTATTTTTCTTAACTGAGGTGTAATTTGCAAAACATAAAATGAACCATTTTAAAGTGTACAATGCAGGGGCATTTAGTACATTCACAGTGTTGTGTTAACACCACCTCTACCTGGTTTCAAAATGTTTCTTTTCTTTTTTTTTAGAGGCAGAGTTTTGCTCAGTCAACCCCAAAGTGCTGGGATTACAGGCATAAACCACCACACCCAGCCGGGAAATGTTTTTTATCACCCAAAAGGAAACTACATACCCATTAGTAATCACTCTCCATTTTCCTTTTTCCCAATCCCTGACAACCAGCAATTAGCCTTTTGTCTCTATAGACTAAGTGTGTTTGCATCGACCTTGACATGCTAATGCTGAAATTTGTAGTGAAGAATAAATGAAGGGGCTGGGCATGGTGGTTTATGACCACCACTATGACCACCATGAGGGCAACAGGGCAAGACTCTGTCTCAAAAAAAAAAAGAATAAATAAAGGGCCAAGGATAGCCAAGACCTTGTGCAGAGAGGAGTAAGAAAGGAAGGACACGCTCCACCAAATATGAAGATTTATTTTCAAAGTATTGTAACTAAGAGGGCTTAGTACTTTCTGAGAGTTACACATACTGACCAATGGAATAGAATACAGAGCCCAAATATCAACCTATGTGTACAGGGCATTATGATATTAAAATACATTATAGTGATGGAATGGCGTATCAGTGGGACAGAAAGAACTATTCAATTAATGAGGGAAAAAAAGACTAAATGGGAAAAAATGATGGAATTAGATTCCCATCTCATACCCAAAAATCAACCTCAGATGGATTAAGGATTTAAGTGTCAAAAGAAAAAATTTAAACTTGTCATAACAAGAGGCTAATATATCTCTGAGGTTGAACTAGGGAAGAATTTATTAAATAAGACACAAAAAAGTGCTAGTGTAAAAAAAGTTGATAAATTTGAAAAAAGTAAAATTAAGAACATCTATTGGCCGGGCGCGGTGGCTCATGCCTGTAATCCTAGCACTCTGGGAGGCGGAGGCGGGCGGATTATTTGAGCTCAGGAGTTCGAAACCAGCCTTAGCAAGAGCGAGATCCTGTCTCTACTAAAAATAGAAAAGACATTAATCGGACAACTGAAAATACGTAGAAAAAAAAAAAATTAGCCGGGCATGGTGGTGCATGCCTGTAGTCCCAGCTACTCGGGAGGCTGAGGCAGGAGGATCACTTGAGCCCAGGAGTTT
>NW_012150641.1:1986103-1987645 GCF_000956105.1 Propithecus coquereli | reverse complement strand
CTCTTGCTCAGGCTGGTCTCAAACTCCTGAGCTCAAACAATCCGCCCGCCTCGGCCTCCCAGAGTGCTAGGATTACAGGCATGAGCCACCTTGCCCGGCCTATAAGCCTTTATCAAATAAAATTTGCAAATATTTTCTCCCCTTCTGTGGGTTGCCTTTCCTCTCTGTTGATTTTGTCCTTTGATGCACAGAAGTTTTAAATTTTGAGGTAGTCCAATTTACCTGTTTCTAGTTTTGTACTTTTGGTGTCGTATCAAAAAAATCATTGCCAAACACAATGTCATGAAACTTTTCCCCTTTGTTTTTTTCTTAGAGTTTTATATGCAGCTGGGAATACTTGGGTAGCCCCTCTCCCCCAGGCCAACTCCAACTGCTGCATAAATCGCCCTTCTCCAGGAATAGAAGACAGGAGCCTGCTTGTTCTCAGTGTAGCTCTGTGCCCAGAACAGCACTTGGTGCATAGTAGGCACATTTCTGCTGGAGGAATGGATGAGTGACCAAGTGTCAAATGAGTAGGACAGACTGTGAATACAGGTAACTTTAAAATCTGGTTGGTCAGAAAGAGGTGAGGTCTGAGCTGAGCCTTGAAGGCCAGGAAGGGTTTGGAGGAGAAAGACCTTTGAGAAGGGTTTCTAGCTGGAGGGAACGATGTTATACTGTAGGAGGTGGGAATGGGCAAAGGTGGTATGATAAGAAATACATTTGGTCTTTGTTCCCACTTCCTGACACATAGCTCCTAAAACCCTTGGAATTTCCTGAGTGACAGGGGCATCTTTTATTATTCATAATGAGTCCTTTTGATCACACCTGAGTTTATGTTAATGAGGTAAATTAGGTTGGGGTCCCTAAACAGCCCCAAAATGGGGGCCTGATCACCAGAAAGATGGAGTGATTAGAAGTTTGAAGCTTTCAGCCCGCCCACTGACCTCTGGAAAGGAGAGCGGGTGTGGCTGGAGATTAAGCTCCATAAAAACTCCCGAATGAGATTTGATGAGCTTCTGGTTGGTAGGTACATGGAGGTGGGAGGGGAGCTCGCCCAGAAAGGGCACGGAAGGGCCACACCCCCTTCCCCTGCACCTTGCCCCATGCGTCTTTCCCACTTGGCAGCTCCTGGGTTGTGTCCTTTATAGTAAACTGTCAATGTAGGTGAAGTGCCTTCCTGAGTTCTGTGAGTTCTAGCAAATCATCTAACTGTAGGAGGCCATTGTAGGAACATCTGATTTACAGAGAGTCAGAAGTATGGGTGGCCCTGGGGGGCGGTCTTGTGGGACTGAGCCCTTAAGCTGCGGGGTCTGTGCTAATCGGGGTAGTCAGTGTCAGAATTGAATTGAATTGTTGAACACCCAGTTGGTGTCCAGAGAATCAGAGAATTGGTTGTTGACACTGGGAAACATCAGAGGAAGGCTGTCTGAACATTGCCCGGTAGCCGACCTGTCTGCAGGAGGGGCTGGGGTGGGGGGCGGTGTGAAAGCAACAGGGAGAGAAAACTAAGCAATGCAAAGAACGGGATGGAGAGAGAGGGGAGGAGGAGGGTGCCATTCA
>NW_012150641.1:1982184-1986053 GCF_000956105.1 Propithecus coquereli | reverse complement strand
CTCTGTCTCAAAAAAAAAAAAAAAAAAAGAACATCTATTCATCAAAAGACACCATAGAGAAAGCAAAAAAATAAATTATAAACTGTGAAAAGAGATTTATATTATAACATGTATAACTGACACAGATTAGTATAAAGCCTACCTGAAGAGTTCCTAGAGACCTAGAAGGAAACGACAAATCTTCCAACAGAAAAATGGGCAAGTGACATGAACAGGGATTTCAGAGGCAAACAAGGAACAGTGCAGAGATGTCCAGTTTCCTTTGTAACTAGGAAATTCAAATCAAAATTATAATTAGACAGCACTTTCTACTTAATTGATTGGCAGAAAGTAAGAGGTCTGATAATACCAAGTGTAGGGAGAGTGTGGATCCGCAGGATCTCCCATACGTCGCCCAAGGGAGGGAGTATAAATGTGTGCAAACTGTTTGGAAAACGGTTTGATGTAATTTTGCAAAGTTGGACATTTACATACCCTAGCTATGTGCCCAGAGAAGCACTTGCACCCGGGCACCAGGAGACATGCACAGACATGCTCACTCTGAGTGACTTGAGCAGCCAGCTGGGGCACGGAGGGTTTAAAGGCTGCTGTGCTGAGAACAGGCTGGGGGAGCATCAGGCTCGGAGCAGAGGGCACGGGAGACCAATGCTGTGGACATGTCACCAGCGCAGCTTCCTAAGTGCCGCGCTGCCGCCATTTCTAGGCTTTCTCCTCTGTCCTCAAAGCCATGATCCCCGTCTCTCCTCTTGGCTTGAGCTGAGGACCTCAACTGTGACTTCGGAGCAAACCCAGCAGCTAGCAGATGGGTCTCCACTCCTCCTGCGGGCACAGATCTAATCCTCCTCACCCCTCCTTTCCTGGCACGGCCTAGCTGTGGCGAGGGCCCAGGATCCCGCTCTGGCCCCTTTACCTTCCACAGCTTTCTGTCCCACACCCACCCTTCCCTTCAGCATTGAGGCATGCCCTGGTATCTCCCACGTGAAAAACAAACAGATCGAACATACACAGCTCTCCTTCAGCACAGGAAACTTGAGATGAAGGGCCACCCTGCTGAACTGTTGACTTCCTTTATTACGAAAGATCCTGGGGATTCCTGCTGCCTGGCTGTGTGGATGCTTCTCATGCATTCGGTGACATAAGAAATCTATGTTTGGTCTCTGTCCCCTGTTCCTGACACAGAGCCTCTAAGTCCCTTGGAATTTCCTGGGTGATAGAAGCATCTTTTGTTCTAATAAGGCAGCTCTTGGTGGGCTCCTGGTTGGGGACTGGTCATCAGAAGTCCCAAGCCTTGATTAGAAGCTTGGGACTGTCAGCCCCACCCCCTGGCCTCTGGGAAGAGGAGAGTGACTGGAGATTGAGTTAATAATTGATCATGCCTAAGTGATGAAACTTTTTTTTTTGAAGAGAAGAAAAGAGAAGTTTATTAATTTTCCTGCAAATAAGGAGATTGGCAGACTCCTGTCTGAAGTACCAAAGTCCTGCCTCTGAGCAGAAATACAGAGCTCTTAAAGGGGAAGTTTTTCAGCTTCAGGCTATTGCCGTTCAACTATAGTTGATGGTTCCAATTTATTCCATCTTCAGCTAAGATGTAAGTGATGAAATTTTTATAAAAAAACTCCCAAACTATGGAGTGTGTAGGATTGCTGCCAGGCTGGGGAGTGCATCCACATGCCAGGAGCGTGGCACACCCTAACTCCATGGGGACAGAAGTGTGCTCAGGACCCTTCCAGACTCATCCTATATAAATATAGCCCTTCATCTGGCAGTTCATCCATATCATTATGATATCCTTTGAAATAGATCAGTCAACATAAGTGAAAGTGTTTCCCCAGTTACGTGAGCCATTAGAACAAATACGGAAGCTGAGGAAGAGGTCATGGGGACCTCCAATTTGTAGCCGAGTCAGACAAAAATGTGAGCACCTTGGGTGCCTAATACTTGCAACTGGTGTCTGAAGTTGGGGGCAGTCTTGTCCGACTGAGCCCTTAAAATGCAGGATCTGCACTAACCCTGGGTAGTTAGTGTCAGACTGAATTAAATCATAGGACCCCCAAATGGTGTCTGCCAGAGAACTGAATTGCTTGATGTGGAAAGCCACACATTTGGTGTCAAGTGTTGTAAGTCGAGAAATAGGTTTCTCTTTTGCATTCCTTTGGGCTTAGTGTCCCTGTAAAAGACACCTCAGAGAGCTAGCTAGCTGCTTCCACAATGTAAGGACACAGCTAGAAAGCAAACCTCTGAACTTCACCAGACACCATGGACTCCAGAACTATGCAAAACAAATGTCTGTTGTTTAAAAGCCACCCAAGTGGATCAAGGCAATTGCCATTGTCCCTTGCCTGCAGGAGCCAGGAGCCTCCAACCAGTCTCCCTGCCTCTCCTCTGTGCTCCCTCCAGTCTGTCCTGAGTGATTTTTTTTTTTAAGCGACAGAGTCTCACTCTGTTGCATAGGCTGGAGTGCAGTGGCATCATCATAACTCGCTGCATTCTCAAACTGTGGGGCTCAAGTGTCTCCCACCTCAGCCTCCCAAGTAGCTGAGACTACAGGCATGTGCCACCATGCCTGGCTAATTTTTTTTTTTTTTTTATGTAGAGACAGGGTCTCACTATGTTGCCCAGGCTGGTCTCAATCTTCTGGCTTCAAGCGATCCTCCCGCCTCGGCATCTCAAAGTCCTGGGATTATAGGCGTGAGCCAGTCACCACGCCATGAGTGGACTTTCTAAAACACAAGTTTCATCTCTCCCTGGCTTGAACCCAGTGTAATGGCTTCATCCCCTGCCCTTAGGGTAAACTCCAAAATGTGGAGTACTGTGGGCTCAGCCTCTCCATCACCACACTCTGCAGGGTCTTGTCCTGAGCCTTCATCTGCCTTCTGGGAATCCTCTTTCTTTACACCCACAAAAATATATTATTTGTGTTAACATATACTGTATTGCTTTAAACATTTTTTTGATTGTGGTAAAATAACACATAAAATTTATTACCTTAACCATTTTTAAATGTACATTTCAGCAGTGCTAAGTGCATTCACATTTTTGTGCAACCAATTTCCAGAACTCGTTTCATCTTGCAAAACTGAAACTCTATCCACTAAATAACTCCCCGTATTCCCTACCCCTAGCCCCTGCAACCACCATTCTACTTTCTGTCTCTATGCATTTGACTACTCTAGGAACTTCATATAAGTGGAATCATACAGGATTTGTCTTTTTGTGACTGGCTTCTTTCACTTAGCATAATGTCCTCAAGTTTCATCCGTGTTGTAGCACGTGTCAGAATATCCTTCCCTTTTAAGGCATAGACACTTGACTTGCTTCCACCTTTTGGCTATTGTGAACAATGCTGCTATGAGCATTGATGCACAAAGATCTCTTAAAGACCCTGCTTTCAATTCTTTGGTACATATATACCCAGAAGTGGAATTGTTGGGTCATATGATAATTCAATTTTTAATTTTTTGAGGACCTGCCGTATCGTTTTACCTAGAAGCTACATCATTTTACATTCCCACTAGCAGTACACAAGGGCTACAACTTCTCCACATCCTTACCAACATTTCTTAATTTCTGATTTTTTTTTAATAGTAGATATCCTAACAGAATGGCATCCTAATGGCATCTTGTTGTGGTTTTTATTTGCTTTTTCCTGATGATTAGTGATGCTGAGCCTCTTGTCAAGGCTGTTGGTGTATCTTCTTTGGAGAAATGTCTATTCAAGTAGTTTGTCCAGTCAGGTTTGCCTGTGTATGTGAATTGTAGGAGTTCTTTATATAAGCCTTTTTTTTTTGAGACAGAGTCTCACTCTGTTGCCCTGGCTAGAGTGAGTGCCGTGGCGTCAGCCTAGCTCACAGCAACCTCAAACTCTTGGG
>NW_012150641.1:1979231-1981474 GCF_000956105.1 Propithecus coquereli | reverse complement strand
TAAATGCACGTTAGTGTATGTTGAGTCAATAACCAATGGAGTTGTTGGAAGCACTGTGCACATAACAGTTTCCTTCTAAAGTCAGAAGCATGGTACTCCACCTTTCATTCCTCTTCCTTGGTCTTACAGTAGTCAAGTGACTTTTCTTTCCTGTTTTCTTTTTTTTTTTTTTGAGTCAGGGTCTCACTCCGTTGCCTGGGCTAGAGTGCAGTGGCATCGTTATAACTCACTTCAGCCTCTAAGTCCTGGGCTCAAACGATCCTCTTGCCTCAGCCTCCCGAGTAGGTGGGACTACAGGAGTGCGCCACCATGTCTGGCTAATTTTTTATTTTTTGTAGAGATGAGGTCTGGCTATGTTGCCCAGGCTGGTCTCAATCCCCCTTGCCTCCTCCTCCCAAAGTGCTATGATTACAGGCATGAACTATGTATGAGCTAACTATGCCTAGCCTGATATCATATTTCTAATACAAAAAATTAACATTCAAATTAATATTAGATTGGTGACTTGAGCTGAATTGAAATGGAAATGCCTTCTGTTACCATAAAGGTGACCATGGTTAGCTTTTTGGACTCAGTACAAAATACTCCACACAAGTAATAAAGGACATCATCTGTAAAATGGGGATAGGGATTACAAAAGAAAAAAAAGGAAATAAAGGACAATGTCTTATTCATCAATGATAAAGTCTCTCCAACTATTTAGGGAGCAACACTAAATGGAGGACCCAAAAATCCCATTCGATTTTCATTATGAAGATGCAAAAAATCAGGAAAAGTATATTCTTTCTTCTTTTTTTTTTTTTACTTTTTTTTTGGGGCGGTGTGGGGGGCTGGGGGGGCCCAGCCTTCACTGAGCATATGAATCTGCCTACAAGGAGGAGGGAAACCAGCAAGGAGTTGGAACCACCCTGTGACGTGATAAAATATTGTTTTCTGGAAGATTCCTTTGACAGCAGGTGCAAGATGAACATGAAGGGGGAGATGCTGCAGATACAGAGGCCAGCTTGGAAACTTCTGCTGGTTTGAAACCTCTTCCACGATGTCTGAAGAACCCAGCTCTTTACTTATGTGCCATGGTCTTCAATCTTTTGCTAAGAACCTCTTGGGCAGCACTAACTGGTCACTGCTCAGCCTCCCAGTGGCACCTGTTTAACTGCGTTGGTCATGCAGGTGAGTTTGGTGGAGGTCTGTGCTTGTCACACGGCAGGCCCGGCCCGGAACCGCCTGGTTGGGGAGCGAACGCTTTAATGCAGGCATTCTTTCTGCTCCCGGAATGACACCTCCCCCTCCACTGCAGCTTTTTTTTAACCCACAAGCGAAACTTCATTTTCAAAGGCTGCACTAGTACCTCTCACAGCATAATTTCAGCAAGATATTCCTCACGAGTCAGGCAGATGGTCCTGTGCGCAAATTCTGTAATCATTGATTGGTTAAAGAATTAGGTGAAAATGAAAGGTAAATTAAGAAAGAGCCTCAACAAACACACAACGGGAAGTCCTCACAACAGTCCCTTGGGAGATGTTTTTTTCCAGGGGCCACTGAGAGACGACAGACACTTTTGTCTCAATAGTTACACAGATCTGACTTTGAAAATGTGCGTGAAGAGATAGATTATATCTATTTGTAACAATGTTTAGGAATCTGTTAGGTCCAGAGCTGAGGGGGGGGGGAGAGAGAAAGAGAGAGGGAGAGAGACAAGAAGCCTCAGGTGTAGCAAAATACTGTTTATTTAGGGCATCTGGGTGCAGGCCAAAGAGCATCCACACTGAGGGAGGGGAAAGCCTTGGGTTTCATAGAGGGCTTCTTAGAGGGGAGTGAGTACCTGGGCCAGAACAGCGGCTGCAATTAAAAATGTTATTTTAAACAACCAATTTCTGACACCCCTGGGTCAGCCTCATCCTGTAGAGATAAGGGAGGAGGGTAGTTCCCTCCTGTCCTTATCAGGCGGGATAGGAATGCTGATTGCAGCTGTTTGTTAGGTTTACAACCCCCCGGGGACTCTCTAGAGTCTTGCGGCTATTGTTTCACAAACCTCGGTTAATTAACCGTATTCTGTGTCCCATACATGCTTTTCTTTCTTTCTTTCTTTTTTTTTTTTTTTGAGGCAGAGTCTCACTCTCTTGCCTGGCGCGAGTGCCATGGCGTCAGCCTAGCTCACAGCAACCTCACACTCCTGGGCTCAAGCAATCCTACTGCCTCAGCCTCCCGGGTAGCTGGGACTACAGGCATGTGCCACCATGCCC
>NW_012150641.1:1915665-1975578 GCF_000956105.1 Propithecus coquereli | reverse complement strand
ATAGAGAATATATAGAACACTTCATGAATTCGTGTATCATCCTTGTGCAGGGGCCATGCTAATCTTCTCTGTACCGTTCCAATTTTAGTGTATGTGATGCTGAAGTGAGCACGTTGTGAAACATTAATTACTTATTTACAATAGATGAGACATACATGTGGGCACGAGAGTGTATGGTGAGAATTCTCTCACTGATACCCAATTCCCCTCCCACAGAGGAAGCCGTACCGGTTTCTGTGTCTCCTTGCAGAAACACAGGCTGTGCATACATGAGATACGAGTGTATATGTGCAAATATGTTTTGCATTTTTGCTTTTTTTCACTTAATATATGTTAGAGCTTGTTCCTTCAATGGCCGCACGTAGGCATTAGGTTTTGTCTAGTATTTTTGTATCACAAACATTCTACAGTGAAGAAACACAGAGTTTTAAAGTGTGCAGGGATATGACCCCAACAGTCCACTCCAGCAGAATACCCGTCCCCCCAAGACCTGATTTCTTTTTAGCCCATTTTCCATTTGAGACCCAGGGAGCTGGGTGGCCCACTCAAGATCTTGCTAAAGGCCAGAAGCCAGAGACAGAATCTAGATTTCCCATTTCCCAAGCCACCACTGGCCAAAGGGTTAACGGCTGCTGGCAGACACATTGTTTTTGTTTTTTATTGATTTGTGCATTTGCAGTTGACTTCCCCAGAGGGTCTGAGGCAGCTGCATTGAGGTATCAGGACTTGTGTTTGCTTTTACCACCTTGCCTCCTGCCTGGAGGGAGGCCAGGTAGTCTGACCCATCACAGCCAAGCCAGAACTGAGTGGAGCTGCAGCTCAGGACTAAGGCTGAGGGAGATGCCAAGGGCCAGGGGCCAAACCAGATCGATCTCGTTAGTCATCAGGCCAAGCACCATGTCACCAACACATGCGCCCAGCAGCCAGGCCCAGTAGAAGGTGTTAAATGCACACAGCCCTGGGAGCCTGGCCCCTCCTGACGCTGAGTACCTGCTCTGGGCTGAGTCTGACCTTGAGGCAGATGGGAAATAGGTGGAGAGCTGGGGATAAAGTAGAAAATTTGTGACCCAGGAAACTGTGAAATAGCCAGAGAAGATACGAAGGCAAAGCAGCAGATAAAGGTCAGGCTAACGGTTGCCCATCCAGTCTTGCAGTGCCCACCCTGCTCTCTCTCACCAAGCCCTACCCCATCTTCAAGGCGGGGCCCCTTTCCCATCCTCCAGTGGGGAATGGACCATGTGGGGAGACAGGAAGTCACTTTGGAGACCCAGGTGTGAATTCTGGTGCCTTCATTTCCAGGCTGCTGGAACAGCCTGGAACAAAATTATTCATTCTTTTATGCAACATACATTTATTGTGCACTTACTATATGTAAGGCATTAGCCAGGTTCTAGGGAACACAGATGAATAAGTCACAGTCCCTGCACCCATGAGGCTGACAACAGGAGAGTGAGATGAGTTGCTAACATAGGAGGACAGTGATGTGTTCAGGGTGAGGACAGGCAGCTGTGGAGCACAGAGGGAGGCTCCAACCAGGGAGAGAAGGCCCAGGTAGAACCTCCTGGGAATTCCTTCAACAAATATATAAAGTGCCTGCTGTTGGCCAGGCACCCTGCAAGGCACTGGAGAGACAATAGTCCCCAAGACAGACTTAGCCCCGGTGCTCACGGAACTTCATGATATAGTGAAGGAGGAAAATAATAAATATCAATTGTGGTAATTGCAATGATGGAAACGCATAGAGTGTTGGGATCGAGAATAGCACGAGGTGGGGATACACATGCAGAATGGAGGAGTAGGAGGCAGAGCTTTGTGGTGTTGGACCAGACTTAGAGGTGTCATTATGAATTTACTATATAATATTTATATATCCTATCTCTGCTCAAGGGCATAGAAGTAGTCAACATTTCCAGTAGTACTGAGTTTACCCAGTGCTCAGATCTTGGTTGCTAAACACCCTTCTCCATGAAAGGGAACAGAGTTCCTTGAAGAAATGGCTTCTGATCCCAGGGCTGGTGCTGAGGAAGTCCAGGGTGTTCCTGGAGCATCTTATTATGAAGGGAATGGGAGGGGAGGGAAGGAAAGAGAGAGGGAGGGAGGGAAGGAAGGGAGGGAGGGAAGGAAATATAATGGCCAGCAAAGAATACACTGTCCCTACACTTACAGACTACATGAAATTCCTTATTTGCATTTAAATGATATTAATCAAACTGGGTCTCCAAGAAGAAAAACAAAAAGCAAAACAACAAAGGCTTATATTCCCATAGCATCATTGTAAAAAATTTGAAAAGTAAGAAAAGCATAAAGGAAAGAGGAAAGGAAGGCAGGGAGGAAAGGAGAAGGAGTGAATTCAATGATTAATTATGTAATTTCCATATAAACTCTACTTGTGATACCAAGGTTGGTAAAATAATGAATGAGCCAGCTCTATACAGCACATTCATATTCCTAAAATAACTAGTGAAGGAAACTAGAAGCCAGAGTGGTAGGAAGCCAAGGAAAGAGGATTTCCAAATCAGAGTGGGAAACAATCCCAGAGGCTTCAAAGGAATGAGATTAGGGCTCAGGTGCATTCCTGGATTCAGTACCAGGGAGGCCTTTGGTGCTGACCCACCACGTGCAGCCCATGTTCAGAGGGGCACAGGGGAGAAGAGGACAGGAGAGCCACCAGGGACTAGATGGTGGTTAAAGTCTGGGGAAGGTGGGGTGGCAGGTAGGAGTGCAGAGAGAAAGGGGCCCAGGACGGGGCCTTGAGTCGTTTGATCGATTGATTAAAGTTTAAATAAAGTTTACTAATTTTGACCAAAAGTGAGTGTGGCAATGGCCTGGGGGTGGCACTCAATCCTTCCTTGGGTCTTGGTTTGCCCAGAGCTGTCCTGGTTTTAGCATTTTAAGTTCTTCATCCTAGGAAACTCCTCAGTTCCAGCAAACCCAGATGGTCTCCGTCCACTCCCAGGCTGCGCTCCCACTGAATATTCATTAGTCACTGCCTGCCCAGGGAAATTAGACTATATTTATTCATTCAACAAACTTTTGCTGGCCCTGGAAATATAATGGCCAGCAAAGCATACACTGTCCCTACACTTACAGACTACATGAAATTCCTTATTTGCATTTAAGTGATATTAATCAAACTGGGTCTCCAAGAAGAAAAACAAAAAGCAAAACAACAAAGGCTTATATTCCCATAGCATCATTGTAAAAAATTTGAAAAGTAAGAAAAGCATAAAAAGGCAGGAAAAAAAATACTGGCAGATTTCCTTTCAGTATTTTTCCTACACAGTTCCCCAAGTCACTTCCCATCAGTGTCCTAAAAAATGCAAGTTAATTTTAACTTTGGCCGCAAACCAAGAACAAAAAGGTTAAGTGTGTTGAATTAATTTTTCAAGCCAAAGTTAAAGGATCTGAGGATGATCTGCTGTTTCCAAGGGTCCAATCCCTGTTTTTTTCCATTAGCAGGTGTGATCACAGGCCAGGGTAATGACTTTCTCTCTCCTCGGCAAGCCTTCCTGCTTCACGATTTTTTTCTTTTTACATGTTGAAATGCTGCATTCACCTGATAACAAAAATCAAGTGGAACAGAGGACATAACGATGAAAAACAACAGTGCCCCAAACCTTCCAATCTTATCCCACCCCACTCCCGCGACCTAGAGGCAACCCCCTTAACAGTCTGTGTTTTTAGTTCTTCTGGAAGTCACTTCCGAAATCCCAGCTAAAATGCTCATACTTCTATTATTTCTTTATATATCAACTTTAATTAATACCAATTTTCTAATAAAAAACATGAAGTGTTTAACTCATACTCCCTCTTCCTCTCCTCTTCCATTGGTATGACTGTCTTTATATTATTTTCATATATATTTTATGTATTAATTATTTTGGTTACATAAGTAAACCTCTGTTACTATATCTACTTTCTCCAGTGTCTATGGCGAGGGACGCCAGCTTGTGATTCTTTTCTCTCCCCATATCCACGTGCAACCTCTTCTCAGCTTCACATTTACCAAAGTCAAGATTGTGACACCTGAGTCCAGGAATTCGAGGCTGCAGTGAGCTATGATCACCCCACTGCACTCCAGCCTGGGTGACACAGTGAGACTCTGTCTCTAGTCTTTGTTGCAACCGCAACCAAGTCTTCTGTATTTTCTACAGGTTTACTCTAAAAATTGAAATACAATCAACAATACTTATTGTATGAATATTGGTTAAACTCAGGCCAAACAATGGGCTGGGATTACAATTTCTTCTCTATGCACCAAATCTCACAATTCATGCGTCACTCCAAGAAGAATGTGTCAAACTTTAAGGTCCTTAATTGATATTGCATCAATTAACATAATCTTGTCATATTATAGCTTGTTCTTCATTTAAATCATGAATTTATTCTTCAGTTTCGGAATTTTTCTAGAAATTCTAATTCCTTTTCTTTTCCCTTATGCTCTTTACCTATGTCGTATCTTTAATTTTTTTTTTTTTTTGAGACAGAGTCTCACTATGTTGCCCAGGCTAGAGTGCCGTGGCGTCAGCCTAGCTCACAGCAACCTCAAACTCCTGGGCTCAAGCAATCCTTCTGCCTCAGCCTCCCGAGTAGGTGGGACTACAGGCATGCGCCACCATGCCTGGCTAATTTTTTCTATGTATTTTTAGTTGTCCGATTAATTTCTTTCTATTTTTAGTAGAGACGGGGTCTCGCTCTTGCTCAGGCTGGTTTCGAACTCCTGAGCTCAAACAATCCGCCCGCCTCGGCCTCCCAGAGTGCTAGGATTACAGGCGTGAGCCACCGTGCCCGGCCTTTAATTTTTTTTTCAAATTATCTTTCATACCATTCATTCAATTCAAACTTTCAAGTTTTCTGCCTTCTGCAATTAAAACTTTTTACTCCCTAGGCTTGTTCCACAGATGTCACCTTGGCACCTCCATTCACTAATCTTCTGAGTTAGAATCCACTGTTTCCTGAATATTATTTTGTCTTTTTTCTGGCTTGCTCCCACAATTTCTGAAATACATCCTCTATTTTCTAGGAAAAGGTATGTGGAAGCCAACTTTGTATGTCAGAATATGTCTTTATCTTGCCCTTACGCTTCAGGATAGTTTGGCTGGATATAAAATTGTAGGTAGTTCTTTTCCCTCAAAACTGTGCGGACATTTCTCCATTCAGTCTTGTAGGATTCAATGTTATTGATGAAATATTGGTAGTCATTTTGATTCTTGTTCCTTTAGAGATGAATTGTTTTTTCTCTTTAGAAACTTTTCAAATCTTCTCTTTATTCTTGACATTCTGAAATTTCATGAGGAAGTGTCTCAGTATGGATGATTTTTCATTCATTGTCTTGAGCACAATATAAATCCTTCAGAATGAAGACATGCCTTTCAGTTCTATAAATTATCTCTTACTTTTTACTAAGATATTTGCCTTTCCTTCATTTTATTCATTCTCATTTTCTGGGATTCCGAATAATCATGTGGTCCTTCTAGATTGATCTTCTGCCTTTATTACCTTTTCTCCCTGATATTCATCTTTCTGTTTTCTTGTTCTATATTTTTAGAGTTTTTAAAATCCTTCTATTAAATATTTTACTTTTTTTTTTTTTTTTGAGACAGAGTCTTGCTCTGGCACCCTGGCTAGAGTGCAGTAGCTTCATCATAGCTCACTGCAACCTCAAACTCCTGGGCTCAAGCAATCCTCCTGCCTCATACTCCAGAGTAGCTGGGACTACAGGTGTGTGCCATGCCTGGCTAATTTTTCTATTTTTTGTAGAGACAGGATCTTACTCTTGCTCAGGCTGATCTCGAACTCCTGACCTCAACCAGTCCTCCAGACTCAGCCTCCCAAAGTGCTAGGATTATAGGCATAAATGCCTGGCCCTGAACATTTTACTTCTGCAATCACATTTTTAGTCTCTGAGAAATATTTCTTGTTCTCTTATTGTTCCTTTTTCATATAGTATCCAGTTCTTATTTTATGGATGTTATGTCTTCTTGAATCTCTTGAAAGTATATTAGGTAGTTCTCTTTGTACCCTGAATTATCTCTGTTTCCTCCAGTTTCAGATTTTCTGTTGGTTCATCTTGGTGTTTCTTTTACACACTGCGAGTCCTCCTCATATGCATGGTGATCACTAGTAATCATGAGGTTTAGAACACTCTACCCCAAACTAAGGCATCTTGGCATAGTGAGTACTTTAGGCTGAAGAAATTTGAGAATATTACAGAAGCATGAAGGTCTCTCTGCCCTTCTCTTGCCCTTCTCCCCTGAACCAGGTAATAAAAGCTAGAATTCCTTGCCCTTTTCCTGAAGCAGGTAATAAGAACCTCATGTGAGAGGTGCCCTTCCTATACCTAGAGGAAAGGGACATCTCTATCTCCCTTGAATTTGGGTGGTGGAGGGCTGATGGTCACCTGTCAGACTGTGGGCTACCCCAAATGCTAGAATAAGGAACATTTTTTCTTGACTGCCAATATTTATACTAGAAGCCTGAACTTCCCTCAGAAAATTGATTCCATTTCTTTGGAGACAAGATGGCTGATATTTTCTCAGAAGGAAAATGCCTTCTGGGGGAGGAAGGGAAGTGGGGTCACTAATTGTGCTGATGACCTGTCCTGCAGACCTTCAGTCAATGCCATGTTTCCAGTCCCTGCTGACCAAGGACATTGCCTCTCTTCAGCAGCTTAAGCAACCAGACTTGGATGGCCCCCCTCTCCCTGCCATATTTGATCTCATTTCTTTTTGTATTTTCTACTTATATTTCAGTGGGATCTAATGAGGAATTGGAGGCAAAGGAGTATGCCTGGCCTTGAATCAGAAATCCGGTTTTCTTTTTGAATTGTCCCACACAGCCAGTACACAGATTGACAGAGGCCCACGGTAATGGCTCATTCATCAAGGTCAGTGGAAATCCAAGAACTCTAACTCTTTACTGAATGTCAAGGTCATGTCTCAAACACAGGGTTTGCACCTTTATCTCAGAGTGTTGCTTTCAAGGCCCTGGCCTCAGAGCTGAGGAGAGAGCAGGTAAACTGAGGAAGGAAACTGAGTTACTTCAAGAAAGCAGAAGCACTGCTTTTGTGTGGTGAGGCTTTTCCAGCTGGGGAACTGTCTGGCCATGTGAAGGAAGGGAGTTCATGGCGTGTATAGACCACCATGGCTACAAAAACCAAGACCTTCCTCAGCCTTGGCCCTGATGGAAGCTCAGGGCCAAACTCCCTCGAGACTGAACACGAGCTCTCCTCAGCCTTTCTTTTTAATTTTTAAAATTAAACAAAAATTTGGCCGGGCGCGGTGGCTCACGCCTGTAATCCTAGCACTCTGGGAGGCCAAGGCGGGCGGATTGTTTGAGCTCAGGAGTTCGAGGCCAGCCTGAGCAAGAGCGAGACCCCGTCTCTACCAAAAATAGAAAGAAATTAATTGGACAGCTAAAAATATATAGAAAAAATTAGCCGGGCATGGTGGCGCGTGCCTGTAGTCCCAGCTACCCGGGAGGCTGAGGCAGGAGGATCGCCTGAGCCCAGGAGTTTGAGGTTGCTGTGAGCTAGGCTGACGCCACGGCACTCTAGCCCGGGCAACAGAGTGACATTCTGTCTCAAAAAACAAACAAAAAAAATTAAACAAAAATTTATAGAGACAAGATCTTGCTATGTTGCCCAGGCTGGCTTGAACTCCTGGCCTCAGGCGATCCTCCTGTCTGGGCCTCCCAGAATGCTGGGATTGCAGGTGTGACCCACTGTGCCCAGCCAGGCTTTCTTCAGTTCTTCCCCTAGCTCAGACAACAGTCTGTGGTACCAATTTCCATCTCTCTCTCCTTTCCTTGACTTCTAACTCTTGCCCAATGACCTCAGAAAATCCTTTTCATCCCTTTCTTCATTTCATTTCTGTGACCCAAATAACCCTAACCGTATCTACTAAGCACAGAATAATGCCAGAGAAACCCTTGTATCAAGGAAAAACACGAAAGTCACAAGTGTGAAGTAAAATGAAATTTCAGTCAGTGCCATTAAGTTATATGGATCCTCGCAATGACCAGAATTCCTTCCGGGCTTTCCACCAAAGCCTCTTGTGTTTCTTTCTCCTCCCTGTATCAAACATCAACCACTAGAGTCCATTCGAGAAGATTTAATGAGTGCTCCCTGTTTGCCAGATACTGTACTAGCTACTGAATATAAGCAAAGGACAAGACATATATGGTCCTTGTTTTCTTGGAGTTTTCAGTTGTCAACCAGTTCAGTCAACCAACAAATGTTGATTAAGCATCTATTATGTTCAAGGCACTGCTGTAGGCTGAGAACTGAAACCACATACTCTTGACATAGCTTACTATCTACATTAACATGAGTATTCCACTATCTTCATTGCTATAACTATTATTTGAAATGAATTGAATGTTTCAAATTAACTTTATTTATTTTTATTTTATTTTATTTTTTTAGAAACAGGGTCTCACTCTGCTGCCCAGGCTGGAGTGCAGAGGGGTGATCATAGCTCCTTGCAGTCTCCAACTCCTGGGCTCAAGTGATCCTCCCACTTTGGCTTCCCAAAGTGCTGAGATTACAGGCATGAGCCATGGCCCTCAAGTTAACTTTATTGTTTATTCTAGGAACTTCCTGAAAGATCTGTCAGCTCTTCAATAGAAAGAAGCAATGGACATTTCACACCCTTAGACTTTCTGAAGATCTCACCTCAAAATCCTCCCTTTGCTGCGTTCATCCTAAACTATTATAGCATGGCCCTTACCCAACCCTCATCAACCCCTACGCCTACCCCAGCATTGAAAGCCAAGCCCCTACAACCAGACTTCCAAGTCTCAACAAATATCATGGCCTTGCCCTTCTTCCCACAAGGTACAGTCAGACAGACTGTTGAGGGGTAAGCCATAAACTCAGCTTTGTCTTTTCAACAAGTTGTTCTAGTAATAGCTGACAAGCTGACATTTCACAGGTGCTGGGGATATAATGGTGAATAACATCCTCATACAGTTTACATTCTAGAGACTCAATAAGCAGGCAAACCAGGAACTATGAAATTTCATACTATTTTACAATATATTTGGGGAGGTCAACAATACACAAGTAGTCAAGTGTATCATTCCAAATTGTGATAACTAAGAAAGAAATAAATGGCACCAGGGGAGAGAATGAGGGGAGCTGGGCATCCTAATTTTAAAAGATGATCTGAAAAACTCTCCCTGAAGTGACCTAAGTTGCAGGTGGAGGTGGCCGGAGTGTGCTAGGTGAGGGGAATAACTTGCGTTGAGACCCTGAAGCAGGAAAGGCTGTTCAGCAGGTGACAGGACAGCAGCCAAGGAGGGAAGGAGACCCGCCTGGCGGGAGGCCGTCCACATCCTTACCTTACTGAGAAACACCGCTTTACCCTGCTGTTTAATGATTACTCTCACTCAATTGTTTTCTAACACCTTCACTGCAGACGTGCGAACATTACAGGTTAAAGGACTTTTTGCGGACCTTGCTGTGTACGAAACTGTTGTCATGGCAAAAAGGGTCCAACTTTTCTTCCCCCAGATTCGTTTACGGGGCTGCTGTTTGTTAGCTCTGCCTTGAGCTCCGTAAGCTCTGCCATTAGCTGAAGTGGCGGCCGCGTTTCCAGAGAAGTACGTCCTGGGGACACACTGCCTGAGGACGCGCCCTGCGTCTGGCTTGCTCTCCCGAGCCGCAGGACGCTGCAGTTTCGATCAACTACCAACGGATTTGCTCAAAGAAGTGAAAACATAACCCACGTTAATAGGCATCCTCAAGCTCTTTTCCAGTTACTTCCTGGAAAGTACTGTCTTTAGTTGCAGCTGATAAAATCCAAAGTGTCTACAGCGGAGGAGGAGGAGGACGCGTTGGCCCTAACCGTGTAGACGGAGGGAATAACGACCCCGGCCCCGCACGCCCGAGCGCCGGGTTCCCTCGAGGGGGCTCCAGGGGCCTCGCAGCCTCATCGCGGCGCACAGGCCCGGTGGAGTTCCTGCTCGTTTCTGCTCTCACTGCCTCTCGGGCGCCCTGCGTGCAGTGCCATCCCGGGCACCGTCCCGCGGGGCCCGGACGCTCTGAAGTCGGCTGCGCGCCCACCCCGTCCGCGCCGCGCTGCGCTAGGCGAGAGCGGAGTTTAATCACACACAAACAGCGTCCGGCTTCCTGTCCTCGTCCCCCCTCCCGCCCCGTTTCCCTTGCCCCTCCCTCTCCCCAGCCCGGCCCGCCCGCCCGCTCCCCCTCCCCCGATCCCTCGGGTCCCGGGATGGGGGGGCGGTGAGGCAGGCACAGCCCCCCGCCCCCATGGCCGCCCGTCGGAGCCAGAGGCGGAGGGGGCGCCGGGGGGAGCCGGGCACCGCCCTGCTGGCCCCGCTCATGCTGGGCTTGGGCCTGGCGCTGGCGGGCCTTGGCCTCCTGCTGGCCGCGGTCAGCCTGGGGAGCCAGGCATCGCTGTCCGCTCAGGTGAGGGCCTGCTGCACGCCCCTCCCTGGGCACTTTAGGAGCAGAGACTGCAGAGAAGCCCCCGGGGGCCGGGTGGGCTGAGGGCAAGGGCACCAGAGGATGGGTGGAGGGTGAGGTGTCAGGTGGAAAAGGACAGGGTGACGCTGCCTCCTTCCCAGCAGGAGCCTTCCCAGGGGGAGCTGGTGGCAGAGGAGGACCAGGACCCTCTGGTGAGTGGGTGTGTGGGTGCCGTCTGCAGGCTGCTGGGCATGGGAAGTATGCCAGTGTGCATGAAGATGGTGCATGCATGGGTGTGTGTCGGGGGTGTGTGTGTGTGTTTGTGTGGGGGAGAGAGGGTGACCGGTGACAACTGTGTGTAAGGGGGCCTGTGCTGGGCTTGTGCCATCTGAGTCCAAAGTGTTTATTGGCTGTGGGTGACATGGGAGTGTGAGATATGCAAGCGGGGAAGAGGGATGCTGTCGTGTACAGGGTGCGTGCACGCCGGCTGTGGGTGGGGCTATGTGCAATGTGCCAACTGCCTGCAGGGTCTGTGTCGGTTCTGGGGGGTGGGGAAGGTGTGGCTGGTCTCCAGAATGGGGTGAGGACAGGGCCTGATCCCCAGCACCTTGCCCGCCCCTTGGCTGGTGCCATACTTGGCCAAGGGGCGTGATCTCTCCCTGAGACTTCTGTGCCTATTGCTGGCTGGTGGCTCTGCTGATAGGCCCTGTGTGTCTCAGTTTATGTCTCTGGGAGTCCCTGGTTGAGCCCTGCCCTTAATTCCCCTAGGAACTGAATCCCCAGACAGAGCAAAGTCGGGATCCTGTGCCTTTCCTGAAACGATTAGTTCGGCCTCGCAGAAGTGGTGAGCATCCCGCTATCCCAACCTTGGGAATAACAGTAGTTCCAGTCTGCAGTGGCTTCTGGATTCATTATTGCTTTTGTTCATAACAGCCCCATAAAGTGGGCAGAGCAAAACCGTCATCCTCACAGAGAAAGTGAGGCCCAGAGAGTGGAGGGAGGTCCAGAGACATGCAGCTAACCACTCCCAGCTGGGCACTCTGGCCCTCCCTCTGAAGGGACACGCTTCTTCAGACCCTACTCCAAATATGAAGGAGGGATGGCCAGGAGTTAGGACAACCCCTAGGGCCAAGGTGGAGGAGTCAGAAGCCTGGGCCCCAGTAGACAAAGAGAATGAGATGATCATATGACCCTGTATCCAGGTTTGTGTGGGACTGTCCCGTGTGTACCCATTTTTGCAGTGTGGTTATTAATGGCATCTCGTTTTGCTCTCAGAAGTACCCCAATTTGGATGATAAATTATATGTCACTCTACTTATGCAGGAAGATGAGGCCTGAGATTCTGAGGCCAGGAGTCTGGACAAGAATGAGGATGCCAGGGTCCCTGAGAGGGGAACAGGGCTGGGGGATGGGCCCCAGAGGGGCCCATTTTGCTCATCTGTCTTTCCTTGATTCTCAGCACCTAAAGGCCGGAAAACACGGGCTCGCAGAGCAATTGCAGCCCACTATGAAGGTGGGTGATGGGTGAACCATGCCCAGGGAGGAGGGGCCGCAGAGGGGCAGGGAAGGTGTCACTGATGCTTTCCTGTCTTACAGTTCACCCACGACCTGGACAGGACGGAGCGCAGGCGGGTGAGACCCCATCCCTCACACAGCACTGGCCTCCTGGGAAAGGGGCCCCTCAAAACCTTTGGCTTCCTACCCCCCTCCCTAGCCTGGGAACCCCAGAAGCCGGTTCATGAAGGTCCTCAGGGCTTGGTCCTCTCTGTGATCCAGGCAGGGACCCTGCCCCTCCCCAGAACCCAGGCCAGCTGTCCCACCAAACCACCACCCAGCCGTCTCCTTCAGCCCTCCTCCTTCTCCAAGAAGCACCTTTGATTCTTCCCTCTCCTTTTCCCCATAGTCCATGTGTCTTCCTGCCTTGATCATTTTTCCTCAAAATGTTTCCAGTGTTTGCTCATCTTTTCCATTTCTACCCCACCTCCCCGCCTCAACACTGTGACCTCAGAACCTCAAACCCAGCCTCTTGCTTCTTCCCCCTTCCACACTCCCCCACTCCTCCCCTGGGTCCCGCCTATGCTGCCAAGCAAAGCCCCCTACACCACACTGGCATTATTGCATTGCCTCTCTGGTTGGCCTGCAGCCTCTCTGTGGTCTGGTCTCAGCCTCTTTTCCCTGCATACCTTATGCATTCTCCATGCATGCTGGGCTAACACTCCTTCCCCACTGTGTGCCTCTTCTGGGCTTTGCATTTAGTGTTCCCTCACCTGGAATGTCCTTCCACTGTGTAGGCTGGGAGGCAAGACACAAGGGAGCTCAGCCTAGGGGGTTGGCAACAGGGGTGGAGAGAAGTGGATGGATTCAGCATGTGGCTCGAAGACTTGCTTGTGGGTTGGATGTGAAGAATAAGAGAAAGGGAGGAATCACAAATGACCTCCAGATTATTAACTTGAGTTTCTGGGAAGAATGATGCCATTTCCTGAGATGGGGTTGACCAGGGAAGAAATAGGTTGGGAGGTGTGTGAAATAATAATTAACTTTGAGATGTCTAAATAAACAATGATAATAAGTAAATTCCACAGATAGATGGCTGGACATGGTAGACTAGCTCAGGCTAGGCCAGGACGTATAAAGTCAGGACGGCCAGACGGATGGTATTCGAAGGCATTTAAAGCCACAGGATTGGGTGAGACACCAGGGGAAAGAAGGGCCCCACGAACAAAGGGCTGAGGCTCCTGGACATGTCGAAGTGGGCCAGAGGAGGGAAACCAGTAGAGGAGACTGAGAAGCAGCCAGAGAGAGAGGAAGAAACCTAGGGAGGGTGGTGTCCTGGACTCTAAAAGAAAGCACTGTTTCAAGAAGGAGGATGTGGCTGTCTGTGTTGAATGCAGCTGAGAGGTCACATGAGATGAGAACAGAGGAATGAGGCTGGGTTTGCTAGCATAAAAGTCAACTGTTGACCTTAACGAGGGCGGTTTCGGTGGTGTCGTTAGGATGGAAGGCAGCGTGGATTAGGTAGAGAAAAAAATGGGAGCTAAGGAATCAGAGACAGGGACAACCCTTTTCAGAAGTTTCTCTGTAACAAGGAGCAAAGAAACAAGTAGGTACAGGGGGATGTGGATCAGGGAAAAGTTTAGTCCTGTCAGCAATACAACTTTAATCTCAGTTGACATTTATTGAGTGCTTCCTTGGGGTAGGCACTCTGTCTGGCACTCATGTGTTTGGTCTTAGCTAATCCTCATGACAGCCCTAAAAGGAAGATGCCCTGATTACCTCCATTTCACAGATGGAGGTTACACAACTTGTCCGAGGTCATGACGATGCTCAGTGTCGGAGCCAGGATTTGAACCCAGCTAGAGTGTGCCCATGTACTGGACATGGTCTGCACGAGAGGCGAGATTGCTGATGCAGGGGTGAGGGGGACCTGCAGGGGCCACATCCAAGAAGGTTGAGGGGGATGGTTTCCAGAAGGAAGAGAGGACACATCTCCCATCATCACTAGATGGCCAGAGGAGAACATGAGAACTGATGGCTTTGTAGATTTGCTGGGGCAAGATGAGGAAGCCACTGCCTGGTCACTTCCAAGCCCTCTGGAGAACTAGGGAGACAGGAACATGAGGTTTGAGGAGAGACAGTACAAAAATCCTCATCTTGGTGAGTACGGAAGCAAGCTTAGGGGGGAAAGTGGGATTGCCAGGCAGCACAGACTATCCATGTGACACGTGGTTGGAGACAGATGACATCAGGAAACACCTCCACGGTCCCAGGCACACCCTGCCCTTTGGCTACAAGCAGCAGCCTTTGCTCAGGCTGGCTCCATGGCTGGGAATGCCAGGAAGAAGAGAGCAGAGCTTCTCTCCCCTCTCAACTCTTTGTGCCTGGGCCAGCCTTCCTCCCCTCTGTGTAGACCACGTATTTTGTCAGTTACCCAGACATTCATTCATTCATTGAGTCAACACACATGCACTGAGAACTTGCTGTTTGCTAGGGGCCAGGCTAGGCACCCACAGCAACTAATCCCCAGACCTATTCTCAAGGCGTCACTGTCTAGGAGAGGAAACAAGCATATACATTTGTAATTACAATGTGATATGACAAGAACAATTATGGAAGTGGCCAAAGATACATGGCAGCATGGGGGAAAACAGACCGCTACGTACTGTGGAATCAGGGACTCTCTCCCTACGATGGCCGCGGGGCCTGGAAGTGTTAGTGTGAGATGGGCAAGGGGTCAAGGACGTTGCAGGGAGAAGGAGCCACTCACTGGTACAAATGCCTTGGGTTTGCCAAGAGCATGATGCTTATGTTACTGCACTCTACCCAAGGCGATACAGCAAGACTCTATCTGAAAAAACAAAGAGAAAAAAGAAAAAAAGAAAAGAAAAGAAAAAAATTCCCAGCGAGAGTTACAGTTACTTTTTACTTGAAAAAGTGATGAGGGCAGAGCCCGTGGCTGGCAGAGGAAGGGGCTGGGGAAGGCAACTAACTGCCCAAGCCCCTGTGAGCCAGCCAGGGAGGACCCAAACGAGGAGGGGGCTGCCGGCCATGGCCACTGCGTTCCTTCAGTCCTCCCTCCTGGGCTTACTGGGCGCTCACTCAGGCCAAGCCCAGCTCCAGGTGCCGAGGCTATAGTGAGGAACAAGATAACATAAGACGATCATCCTTGCTCTCTTACAAGGGGCAGTCAGACCCCAAACGAACACATAGATAAATAAACAAGGTAATTTCTCATGTTACTGACTGCTATGAAAGAAACAGGATGGTGTGAAGAGATTAGTGCAGGCAGGGCTGGGCTGGTGATTTTAAACTGGGTGACCCAGGAAGACGAAGCCAGGGCAGGGACCCTGGGAGGAGTGTTCTGGGGAGCGAGCCTGTGAGATGACAGTGGCAAGGGAGGCAGGGTGCACCGGGGAGGAGCTGGGATGCCACCTGACACCGTGCTCTATTGTTTTATTATTCCTGTTCTTTGCACTTTGCAATTATCCTAGCTCTAGGGTTTGGGTTTGTTTTTTTTAATGATAGCTTTATTGAGACACTAATTCACATACCAATAATATACTCATTTAAAGTGTACAATTCAATGGGTTTTAATATATTCACAGAGTTGTATAATTATCAATCACTATGGTGATTTTAGAACATTTTCATTACCTCAAAAAAAAACTCTGTACCCTTTAGCGATCACCCCTATTCCCACCATTCCCCAACCCTAAGCAACCAATAATCTACTTTCTGTTTCTATTTGCCGATTTGGACATTTCATATACATGGGATCATACAATGTATTATATGAACATAATATTTTCAAGGTTCATCCATGTTGTAGCATGTATCAGTACTTTGTTCCTTTTTTATGGCCAAATAATATTCCATTGTGTGGATATGCCACATTTTGTTTAGCTATTCATCAATTGATGGACATTTGGGTGCCATTTTATTATTATTATTATTATTTTTTTTTTTTGAGACAGAGTCTCACTCTTTTGCCCAGGCTACAGTGAGTGCCGTGGCGTCAGCCTAGCTCACAGCAACCTCAAACTCCTGGGCTCAAGCGATCCTCCTGCCTCAGCCTCCCTGGTAGCTGGGACTACAGGCATGTGCCACCATGCCCAGCTAATTTCTCTATATATTTTTAGTTGTCCAATTAATTTCTTTCTATTTTTAGTAGATATGGGGTCTCGCTCTTGCTCAGGCTGGTTTCGAACTCCTGAGCTCAAACAATCCGCTCGCCTTGGCCTCCCAGAGAGCTAGGATTACAGGCGTGAGCCACCGCGCCCGGCCTCATTTTATTATTTTTAACTTTAACAATTCAAGTAATGTATGTATACATTTTCAACATAAAAGAAGCAAACAGAGGCTGGGCTCAGTGGCTCACAGCTGTAATCCTAGTGCTCAGGGAGGCCGAGGCAGGAGGATCGCTTGAGGTAAGGAGTTCGAAACCAGCCAGAGCAAGAGTGAGACCCCCAACTCTACTAAAAATAGAAAAATTAGCTGGGTGTAGTGGTGCGCACCTGTATTCCCAGCTACTCAGGAGGTTGAGGCAGGAGGATCGCTTGAGGCCAGGAGTTGGAGGCTGAGGCAGGAGGATCGCTTGAGGCCAGGAGTTTGAGGTTGCTGTGTGCTAGGCTGATGCCATGGCACTCTAGCTCAGGTGACAGAGCGAGACTCTGTCTCAAAAAAAAAAAAAGCAAACAGGCTGGGCACGATGGCTCATACCTGTAATCGCAGCACTTTAGGAGGCTGAGGTAGAAGGATTGCTTGAGGCCAGGAGTTTGAGACCAGCCCGAGCAACATAGCGAGACCTCATCTCTACAAAAAAATATAAAAATTAGCTGGGCGTGGTGGCATGAACCTGTTGTCCCAGCTACTTGGGAGGCTGAGGTAGGAGGACCACTTGAGCCCAGGAGTCTGAGGTTGCAGTTAGTTATGATGACTTCACCGCACTCCAGCCTGGGCAACAGAACAAGACCGTTTCTCAAAAAAAAAAGGAAAAGGGCCAGGCGCGGTGGCTCACGCCTGTAATCCTAGCTCTCTGGGAGGCCGAGGCGGACGGATTGTTTGAGCTCAGGAGTTCGAGACCAGCCTGAGCAAGAGCGAGACCCCGCCTCTACTAAAATTAGAAAGAAATTAATCGGCCAACTAAAAATATATAGAAACAATTAGCCGGTCATGGTGGCACATGCCTGTAGTCCCAGCTACTTGGGAGGCTGGGGCAGTAGGATCACTTGAGCCCAGGAGTTTGAGGTTGCTGTGGGCTAGGCTGACGCCATGGCACTCACTCTAGCCAGGGCAACAGAGTGAGACTCTGTCTCAAAAAAAAGGAAAAGAAACAATATAGACACAGATAAAGTAAGATGTAAAAGCCCCCACGTCTCCTTTAATCCTACTCTTCTCCCCAGAAGCGACCACTGGTTACAGTTTGCTCTGACTCCTGCTGGTCACATAAGTCAGATTTCTTCACATAATCCGATTACACTATGGGCCCCACAGGGCACGGCTTCTCTGTAGCCCTGGGCGATCTATGTATCTTCTGGGTAAGGTGGGCCCCAAATGTTAATACCCTCAACAGATCCCTGAGAAGCATGGGGCAGTCCTGGAAAAGGACTTTTCCTTATCTCTGAACATCCATGTTCAGGTGTGGACGGGACAGTGAGTGGCTGGGAGGAAGCCAAAATCAACAGCTCCAGCCCTCTGCGCTATGACCGCCAGGTCGGGGAATTCATAGTCACCCGGGCTGGACTCTACTACCTGTACTGTCAGGTAAGCCCCACCTGGCTCCATGGGTAAAGCAGGAACCAGGGGAGAAGGGTTTGTTTAGGGGGAGAGTGGGGGACAAGCGGAAGGCTGGGGAGGTAGAGTTTGGGGTTCGGGCAGGATGGGATGCCTACATCTCTGAGGAAATTTGAAATCGGGGCAAGGGCAAGCGGAGGCCTGGATGCTGTCTGCGCTCCTTCGCCCCAGGTGCACTTTGATGAGGGGAAGGCCGTCTACCTGAAGCTGGACTTGCTGGTGGATGACATGCTGGCCCTGCGCTGCCTGGAGGAGTTCTCGGCCACAGCAGCGAGTTCTCTGGGGCCCCAGCTTCGCCTCTGCCAGGTGTCTGGGCTACTGCCTCTGAGGCCAGGGTCCTCCCTGCGGATTCGCACCCTGCCCTGGGCCCATCTCAAAGCGGCCCCCTTCCTCACCTACTTTGGACTCTTCCAAGTTCACTGAGGGGCCCTGGTCTCCAGGCAGATGTCCCAGGCTGCTGGCTCCCCACAAGAGCTCTCAGAGCACCCTGGTCCCCTCTGCCCACCCTCAGCTGCTCCTGGCTCCTGGCCTGCCCCTGCCTCTGCCGGCTGTCAGGGCTTGTTCACATTTTCCCTCCCACATAAATACAGCATTCCCATTCTCCCTTACAATGCCCCCACCTCCCACTCTCCGCCTCACCAGCTCCCAAACCCCTGATCTTCCGAGGCCTCCATTTATCCCAATTCTCCCTGGCCACAGCCCCCCAGGACACTGTGTTTGCTGTACTCTGTGGGCAAGGATGGGTCCAGAAGACCCTGCTTCAGGCACTAGGAGGGGCTGCACCTGGCGGCCGGAAGCAGAAGAGGCTGGGCCTAGGCCAGGAGTTACCAGATGTGAGGGGTGAGAGACGAGGACAAGCTCCTCCTTTGAGAATTCCCTGTGGATTTTTAAAACAGATATTATTTTTAATATTATTTTGACAAAATGTTGATAAGTGGATATTAAAGAGAATAAGTCATGGTCTCTCTCTTTATTGGGGTTCAGGGGACATTCCAGGGTAGCTGAGAGCCATGGGAATAGGGTCTGGGCATTGGGCAGTGGGGCACAGGACAGCTGCAATTCCAGGCTGCTGTTCAGGCTCGGGAGTGGGCCCTACATGACTGCAACCCCAGGTGTGAGCAGAGAGTATAAAGGCACACCGCCCAGGAGAAAAATCAATCCTGTGCCCAAGGTACAGCACAAGCGGCCTCATTTCCCTAAGAGGCGGACTTCCTCCTGTGGGGGAATCCCTGGCTGGGAGGGGCAGGGGCCCTTCCTCTTAGTGGCCTTGGGACATTCAGCAGGTGCTGGCACAGGCCCTGATTGGAAGGTGGGCGGGGGAAGCCCCGGAGGGGGCTCAAAGTCAGTAGGCTCACGGGAGCCTGGGCCCTGGGTGCCGGGAGGACCCCTACAGTGGCTGGGGGGCCTGGGGCTGCCTCTTTGTCTCTTCGTCCAGAGCCTTATGTAAGAGCTTTTCTCGGGAAACAGGAAGTCCTGCTTGCCAAGTTCAGCACAGGGAGTAGTGCAGGCCTTATTCCAACAAACCCGGCCCAGCCTTCACCCCAGAACTCAGCCAGCTTCTTGCTTCCGTGCCCCTGGTTCTCCCCACCGACCCCACCCCTCCTTCCCCACCTTCAGTCACCCCTAGCAAAATGCCCCAGAGCCCTCCCGTGCCTGAGCCAGAGGGCTCACCCTCACCCAAGCCCTGGACACTGCCCAGCCTGGCCCCCCATCCGGCTCCTGGCACCATGCCCCATAGCCAGCCAACCTTCCCTCCCCCAACTCTGGGGCTGCCCCAGGGTTCCTGCGCACTGGCCGCTCCTCCTGGGTGTCACGGGCAGCCCTGTCCTTCCTAGAGAGACTGGAACCTAATTCTCCTGAGGCTGGGGAGGGTAAAGGGGTTCAAGGCAACACTAGCCCCACAACGGAGTGCCAGGGGCACTGATAGTACCCCTAGCTTGCTTTCCTCCTCCCTCCTTTTTATTCTCAAGTTCCTTTTTATTTCTCCCTTGCGTAACACCCTTCTTCCCTTCTGCACCACTGCCCTCACCCCTACCCTCCCCGCCATCTCCTTGCCATCCCACTCTTGAGGCCACAGCTGTGGGTGGGGTCCCCAGCTCATGCCAGCCTCATCTCCTTTCTTGCTAGCCCCTAAAGGGCCCCCAGGCGACATGGGGGGCCCGGTCCGAGAGCCAGCACTCTCGGTTGCCCTCTGGTTGAGTTGGGGGGCGGCTCTGGGAGCTGTGGCTTGTGCCATAGCTCTGCTGACCCAACAAACAGAACTGCAAAGCCTAAGGAGAGAGGTGAGCCGGCTGCAGAGGAGCGGAGGGCCCTCCCAGAAGGGGGAAGGGTATCCCTGGCAGAGCCTCCGGGAGCAGGTAAGCAAGGGGAAAAAGGTGTCTGGGAGAGAAAGATGGGTGGCAGGGGGATCTCTGGGCTTCCTGGTCTGCAAAGTTTCAAGGGGGTGTAAGAGAGGGTCTCAGGTTTGGAAGTCAAGGGAGTGGCCATTCCAAGAAAGAAAACTGTTAAAGGTTAATGCTTCTTGTACCTAACAGATCCTGGAGGGCAGCCAGCACCCAGACTCAGGGTGCTGTGGAAAGGTGCATGAGAGATCTGAGGCGTTCACGGGGCGGGGAGAGCTGGGAAGGAAGGCTGTCTGGGATCCTTGCATCTTAGTCTAACCCTGACCCTCTTTCCATGAGCAGAGCCCTGATGCCCTGGAAGCCTGGGAGAATGAGGAGAGATCCCGGAGAAGGAGAGCTGTGCTCACCCAGAAACAGAAGAGTGAGGCCTCCAGGGTGCAGCAGGGGTGGGAAGTGATCAAGCAGCATGAGAACTATCAGCCCCAGCCAGGGTGAGGGTGGAGGCTGATGACAGGGCAACTGGGGTAGGTGGACGCTGCTGAGATTCCCTCCTTCTCTCCTCAGAGAAGCGCTCAGTTCTGCACCTTGTTCCTATTAACATCACCTCCAAGGGTAGGCACTATTTTCAATAATGGCTTTTTGGGAGGGGCAAGAACTAGGACTTTGGGGCCGGCACGTGGGCCCAAGAGTAATCGTATAGATGAAAAGGGGAGAGCCAATAAGCATCTGAGAGTGCAAAGAAATCCTAACCACCATACCCCTTGCCTCCAGAGGACTCTGACGTGACAGAGGTGATGTGGCAACCAGCTCTTAAGCGTGGGAGAGGCCTGGAGGCTCAAGGATACGTTGTCCGAGTCTGGGACACTGGAGTTTATCTGCTGTATAGCCAGGTAACCCCAGCCATAGGCTGAACCTCCTGTGGGGCCCCAGAGGCCGGCTCTTCGCTGTTTTCTCAGAGCCTGTATGTCCTGCTTCTGAGGGTTCCTGATCACTCTGTTCCCACCAAACTTAGAAGACTCTTCTTAGTTCCCTGGCTCCCTTGTCAGGGATCGAGGCCTCCCAGGATTGAGCCATGCCATCTGTTTCCTTCAACATCTCCTCCTTTCCCTGCCAGGTCCTGTTTCATGACGTGACTTTCACCATGGGTCAGGTGGTGTCTCGGGAAGGCCAGCGACAGCAGGAGACTCTATTCCGATGTATACGAAGTATGCCCTCCAACCCAGACCGGGCCTACAATAGCTGCTATAGCGCAGGTGAGAACCGTGCAGGCAGCAGATGGGGGACATTAGGAGAGCAGGACATCTCAGACCTGGGGGCAGCAGTGCTGTGACAGTGGGTTGGAAGCCTGCGTATAGATGCAGATCTGAGGAATGAAGCACAGAATCCCTGGGTTGTCCTTACGGGAGGCAGAGAAAAGGTGGAGCTGGAAAAGGCGGGGTATCTGGCTGGCTGTGCTTCACTGAGGATCTATTTTCTCCCTTTTCTCAGGTGTCTTCCATTTACACCAAGGGGACATTCTGAGTGTCACAATTCCCCGGGCAAGGGCGAAACTTAGCCTCTCTCCACATGGAACCTTCCTGGGGTTTGTGAAACTGTGATTGTGTTATAAAAGGTGGTTCTGAGCTTGGAAGACTGGGGTGGGTACATATTGTAGACAGCCACGAACTGACGAGACAAAGGATAGGGAGTGGGCAGGAACTGAGGCCTCTTCCTGGGTTTGACTTCATGACTCTCTGTTCCTCCCTTTTCCCTTTCTACTCCCACCCCCCAGACTTTGATTTCATGGATATCTTGCTTCTGTTCCCCTTCCTGCCCCAAATTCTTGTGTATGTGCTGGTGGCGTGGGGGCGTGAGGGGGGTGGCGGCTGCCAGGCATTGTCCAGGCCTGCCATGGGGTCACTGGAATGCATCCAGAACAGCACCACCATCTAGCGGCAGTTTGAGGGAATCATCCCGACTACTGGCAGAAGTCCACGAAGCCTCCCTCCGCTAGGGAAAACCTCTGGTTTCCCATGCCACACCTCTCTCCAGGTACCCTCTGCCTCTTTATCCCACTAGAAATCTCCTTCTCACTTCCCTTTCTCCATCTATGGGGCCCCAGTTTCCATCACTATCTCCAGAGGTTTGTCTATTATGTGCCAGTCTGCAAGGGGCTCCCGACGACGATGACGGTCCCTTTCGGGTCCCAAGGTTTGCCTTTCATGCTCTTCATTTCCCTGGCGTGTGCAGGTCACCTGAAGCCCCTCCGGGCTGGGACTGACCTCCAGGGACCCTTCGATGAATCGTACGCCCTGGTGTTGGTCTTTCCTCATTCCTCTGACCTCTTCTTTCTGCTCAAGCCCTGCTTAAAGTTAAATAAAAGATAATGAATGATACCCCGGCTCCATTCCCTCCACTGTTTCGCCTCAACGCCGTCCCTGTACTGGGATCTCCCTGCCCTCCCGGTTCTCATTTGGAGAGCCCCACCGTACCAAGGAACTGGGCGGGGGGGGCCCACCAGGCAAAGGCCCACGAGCGCGGAGACGATAGGGCTACGCCGCGGGGCGTGAGGAGACACGCAGGCGCACCAGGGCCCGGCCAGGTCAGCTGATATGCGCAGGCGCAGCCCTGCGTAGAGCTCAGGGCAGGACCGCCCCGTGGCGTCTACGTTCCTGGGTAGGCGAGACCGGGCGCGTGGTAGCCGCGCCGGCGCTCTTCGCCGGGTGTGACGTAGTAATCGTGCGCCACCACCGCCGGTGGGCCTGGGGCTCGCGGGAGGGGAAGGGAAGGAGAAGGAGGAGGAGGGGGAGGAGGAGGTGGCGGTGGCGGTGGCGGTGGTAGTGGTGGTGGTAGTGGAGGTGGAGGCTGAAGCAGAGCAAGCGGCGGCCGCGGCGGGGCGGCTCGGCGGCTCGGCGGCGCGGCACGCGGCCCAGAAGCGTTGGAATCCTGAATTGAGACGGTTGTGCCTGAAGACAGCAGGAGTGGCGGGGCCGCCGCCGTCGCCGGAGAGATGAGCCGGGAAGCTTGAGGCCGGAGACGCCCGCTCTCGGGCCCGTCCGCCCGGCTTCCCAGCTCCCGGTGAGGACCCCCCCACCCGTCCCCCTAGCCCTGCCGTGGCCTCTCCCATTCCTGGGCCTCGCTCCCACCTAACCGGGGCCAAGAGGCCCTCGTAGGGGCTTCTTAAGGCCCTTGTGCGCCGAGCCGTCCGAGCTTGTAGGACCACACCGGTGCTGGGACTCATTCTGGTTCCCGGGGATGAAGCAGGAGGGGGCTGGGCCGGCCTGGCTCGCGCAGCTCAATTCTGTCCTAGCGCCTTGATTTGGCTGCTTCAGCACCGATTCTGTTCTCTTTCAGTTTCCTTCAAAGTCCTTCCCCTTTTATCAAACTCAATGCCCTGAACCATAGCCCTGGCATCCTCATTCCCACCTGAGATGACCCTCAGCATGCCCACACCCCCCATTCATTCCAGGGTGGCAGAGAAGAACTGTCTTCCCACTTTAGCTCACAGTTTCCCTGTGAACGTTATGTTCTCCTCAGGTAGCACTGTACCATGTTAGGATTCCTGTGCTGAGCCATCTCCCTGAGCAAAGAAATCATTCTTATTAGGCTCTCAAAGGACAGCGCTGGTGGTGTTCAAATAAAGAAGTAGAGCCTGACAATACTACTGGGTTTGAGCTCGAGTTCTGAGAAATAAGATCCCTGAGGCCTGCTGCTTAGCCAGTTTCCCTTTCCTCTACCTGGGCAGGGGAGAGATGATGGCACAGACTCTAAAGGGCCCTTTGTGGACCATGTTAAGTGGGAAAATCTGAAGTTAGGAGTTTCATGTTTTTTTCTCTTTTCGTAGTTTAGTCTATATCTGAATCCAGAGGGGCCATGCTAAGGAGGAGATGCAGGATCTAGGGGACAGGATGTTTGGATTCTGATACTCTAACCTTTGTTTTATAGGGTACTGGAAGATGAAAGAGACTATACAAGGGACCGGGTCTTGGGGCCCTGAGCCTCCGGGACCTGGCATAGCCCCAGCTTACTCAAGCCCCAGGCGGGAGCGTCTTCGTTGGCCCCCACCCCCGAAACCCCGACTCAAGTCAGGTGGAGGCTTTGGGCCAGATCCTGGGTCAGGGACCACAGTGCCAGCCAGACGCCTCCCTGTCCCTCGACCCTCTTTTGATGCCTCAGCTAGTGAAGAGGAGGAAGAAGAGGAAGAGGAGGAGGATGAAGATGAGGAGGAGGAAGTGGCAGCTTGGAGGCTGCCCCCCAGATGGGGTCAGTTGGGAACTTCCCAGAGGCCTCGCCCTCCCCGCCCCACTCATCGAAAAACCTGCTCACAGCGCCGCCGCCGAGCTATGAGAGCCTTCCGGATGCTGCTGTACTCAAAAAGCACCTCGCTGACATTCCACTGGAAGCTTTGGGGGCGCCACCGGGGCCGGCGGCGGAGCCTTGCACACCCCAAGAACCATCTTTCACCCCAGGAAGGGGGTGCCACGCCACAGGTGCCATCACCCTGCTGTCGTTTTGACTCCCCCCGGGGACCACCTCCACCCCGGCTGGGTCTGCTAGGTGCTCTCATGGCTGAGGATGGAGTTAGAGGGTCTCCACCAGTGCTCTCTGGGCCCCCCATGGAGGAAGATGGACTAAGGTGGACTCCAAAATCTCCTCTGGACCCTGACTCGGGTAAGGTGGGAAAGGGGTGGGGCAGTGTGGGGGGGTAGGGATGGCTAAGAGCCTGGATCACCAGGAGCCTCTTGCTGTGGTGAGAACTGGGCCTAAGGAAAGTAGGATGGCAGAGTGAGGGGTCCAGAGCAGCTGCAAAATGTCTTCATTAAGCCCCACTCTGAGCAGAAAGTAAGCCTGGGAGACAATCAGGGCTGGAAACAGAATCCCTAAGTAGGTGTCTTCTGGTCTTGAGCACAGATGAGAAAAGGAGCTGTGGTTTAGAAAAATTAGACAGTCTTGTCGACTTGAAATCCCTCTTTGGCCTCTCAGGATAAGAGCCCCTGTGTGAACATCTCCAGAAGGTGCCATTCTCATAGTGATGGCATGGGACCTCTCCCAGTATTGGAGTACATCATCTGTATGGTTGTGTGTGACATTCTCGCTCAGAGAACTCCAGCCAAATGATTTCAGTCTTTCTATATGTTTATTAAACATTCAAATATTTGCTGAGCCTATATATTATGCCAGGTACCGTGCTAGGTGTTTGGTATTTAGTGGTGACAAATATCCCTGAAATTTACATCTCTGAATGCTAATCTTTTCTTTCTTTCCTCCTATCTATGAGTAGGAACTCTTTCTCCCTGTCCCTCTAGAATCTCTTGGACATCCTTACCTTATGCTTTGTGGTCTCCATTTCTTATGTTGGTAGATTCTGCTTCAGTTTATCCTTCTTGTGGTCTTACCATTTGTGTCCATCGTTAATTGTATATGTCTCATTGTCCTTTCACCTGGCCAATTTCTCATCCCCATTCTATTTCCCCTGCCCTGTAGGCCTCCTCTCGTGTACTCTACCCAATGGCTTTGGGGGACCATCTGGGCCAGAAGGGGAGCGCAGCCTGGCACCCCCTGATGCCAGTATCCTCATAAGCAATGTATGCAGCATCGGGGACCATGTGGCCCAGGAGCTTTTTCAAGGCTCAGATTTGGGCACTGTGGAAGAGGCAGAGCGGCCTGGGGAGAAAGCTGGCCAGCATAGCCCCCTGCGAGAGGAGCATGTGACCTGCGTACAGAGTAAGGAGCCCTAGAGGACCTAGCCTCTTTTCTCTTGGCTGACTCCTAGAACAGAGTCTGGAGGCCTCACCCCCCTCCTTTTTCTCTCCACCATTCAGGCATCTTAGATGAATTCCTTCAAACTTATGGCAGCCTCATCCCCCTCAGCACTGATGAGGTAGTAGAGAAATTGGAGGACATTTTCCAGCAGGAGTTCTCTACACCTTCTAGGTGAGGCTTAAAAGACCAGTGCCCTTCAAAGGAGGTCTGAGACCTGGGGGATGGGGAGAGAATGCTGCTGCCTTTTCTCCCATAGGGATGTATTTGGGGAGATGAAGGAAGGTAGAGCTGAAGGGGAGGAATCTGTAGGCAAGGTGCCAAGTCCCTGTAAGCTGACTGGGAGGGTCTTTACCTGGCACCCTGAATACTATGTATACCTGAGTATTCTAGGGAGTGGGCCTTCAGCAGATCCTCAAGGGGACCCATGACCAAAAAAAAGAAACAACTGGGTCAGTTAAGATTTTTATTCTAGGAAGTAGTAGGTATTTCTGTGTGCCCCAGCTGCATCGTCTCTTGTGTGACTCCACCCTTGGCCTACTCAGGAAGGGCCTGGTGCTGCAGCTGATCCAGTCATACCAGCGGATGCCAGGCAATGCCATGGTGAGGGGCTTTCGAGTGGCCTATAAGCGGCATGTGCTGACCATGGATGACTTGGGGACCTTGTATGGACAGAACTGGCTTAATGACCAGGTGAGAATCGGGTAGAGAAACGTGCCTGAGAGGTGATTCAGGGTGCAGGGTGTCTGGGGGCCCTCTGCATGGGGGAGCCCTGTACCCATGCTGCACCCTCCATGGCAAGTTGCCTCCCATCTTTCACCCAGGTGATGAACATGTATGGAGACCTGGTTATGGACACGGTGCCTGAAAAGGTAGGCCCAACCAGATATTTCAGTTTCCAAAAGAACTTCTGCAGTTCTACGCAGCTTTTTCAGTCTGTTTTATCTCTACCATTTTACATAAAGAAGGTCTCTGTTTCTGGGGCAGAGGTGGTAGATGATAATCTCGTAATTTCCAATCTGTAATCTTGGCACTGAATTTATCAATTCTTTTCCTTTCGCCAATTTTTAGTGTTTTTCCCTATGGCTAACCTCAAGAATTAGGATGGGAACCTATCTTAAGATAAGGTTAGGGGCCAGGTGTGCTGGTTCACGCCTATAATCCCAACACTTTGGGAGGCCAAGGCAGGAGAATTGCTTGAGCCAAGGAGTTCAAGACTAGCCTGGGCAACATAGTGAGACTCCGTCTCTATAAAAATAGAAAATACAAAAAATTAGCCGTGCGTGGTGATGCATGCCTGTAGTCGCAGCTTCTCGGGAGGCTGAGGCCAGAGGATCACTTGAACTCAGGATTTCGAAGTTACAGTAAACGATTATAGGATTGTGCCACTATACTCCACCCTGGGTGACAGAGTGAGACTCTGTCTTTTTAAAAAAAAAAAAAAAAAAAAAAAAAGATAAGTTTAAAAACAATTTATTTTCTGTCAGTGAATTTGCGTGGGGGTTGTTGAAACCAGTCCTTAGAGCTATGTGAAATGGAGTAGACTGGCAGAAGGGGGAGACTTCGTGGGAGGGTCTGTGGACTTTTAATTCCATCCCGCTCTTTTGTGTCATTGGCACAGGTCCATTTCTTCAACAGTTTCTTCTATGATAAACTCCGTACCAAGGGTTATGATGGAGTGAAAAGGTGGACCAAAAACGTGAGTTATGAATTCACATCTACTTAAGTAACACCTTACCTCTAAAGTTTTGTTTTCTATGAGCCCTTTCCCTGATCCTATTCATTCAGTCCTTCAAAGATTAAATGTCTGCTGTGTGTTAGGCACTGTTCTGGACACTAAGGATAGAATATTAAATAAGGAAAACTTTTTGCCCTCATGGAGTGAGAATAAACCAGTTAAATTTCAGCTTGTGTTAAGTGCTATGAGCAGATCAAAACAGTAATGTGATAGCATGGGAGGTGGGTGCTTTAAATTGGGTGTCTAGGAACACCTCTCATAGCTGAGACTTGAATGATGAGGAGCCAGTCATGTACAGATCTGGGGCAAGAGTGTTCTAGACAAAGGGAACAGCAAGTACATGAAACCCAAAGTGGAAAAGAACATGGTTAAGGAACAGAGGGCCCATGTGGTTGGAACAGAGTGAGCAAAGGAAGACTGATAGAAATTTGATCAGAGAGTACATCATGTAAGGCATGGTGGGGTAGGCTGAGGAGGGTAGATTTTATTCTGTGTGTACTGAGAAGCCCTTGAAGAGTTTTAAGCAGGCTGAGAAGTGCCTCCAGTTTTAAACTTCTGTTTTGCTGATAGATTGAAAGGGGGTAAAGATCGGAAGCAGGAGAGGAGCACAGTAGTCAGATGAGAAATTTGGAGTGGAGTGCTAAAGGAAGAGAGAGGCAGAAGTTTTATGATAAGTTTTACAGGTTGAACCAGTATGACTTTGTGTGACAGGTTGTGTGATTTGTGAAATACATATTTTGTCTCTGTCCTGTCTCCTGGCATGCAACTCCTAAAATCCTTGGGATCTCCAAAGGTGTCCTTTTGTATGCTAATGATTGATTGATGGCTAACCCCTCTAGGTAGCTTCAGGATGGGGGCTGTCACTGGAAAGACCAAGCCATGATTAGAGGGTTGGAACTTTCAGCCCCAGCCTCTGGGGAGGGGAAAGGAGCTGAAGATTAAGCCAATCACCAACGGCCAATGATTTAATCAGTCATGCCCAGTACTGAAACTTCCATAAAACCCCGAAAGGACGGGGTTCAGAGAGCTTCTGGATAGCTGAATGTATGGAGGTTACAGAGAGGGCATGGAAACCCCGCACCCCTTCCCACATGCCTTGCCCTGTGCATCTTTTTGTCTGTACCCATGGTAGTATCCTCTATAATAAACCAGTAAATGTAAGTAAATGTTTCCCTGAGTTATGTGAGCTACTCTAGCAAATTAATCAAACTCAGGGAAGTAGTTATAGGAACCCAGATTACCTGGGCAGAATCACAGGTAAAACAGCCTGGGGCTTACGGTTGGCATCAGAATTCGTGGGCAGTCCTGTGAGACTGAGTCCTCAGTCTATGGGATCTGATGCTACTTCCAGGTAGACAGTGTCAGAATTGAATTGGAGGACACCCAGCTGGTGTCAGCTGCAGAATTGATTGGGTATTGGTGAGGAGAAATCTCTACTCACTTCTTGGTGACCAGAGGTCACAGAAGTATTTTGTGTTGTGAAAATACAGTGGGAGAAATTTGGTTTTTTCCTCTACAGATTGGATGTGGGAAATGGAAAAAAAAAAATAGGAGTAAGGATGTGCTGCCTAGATTTTTGGCCTAGGTAACTGGGCAAAAGTGGGAGAGAGGAACAGTTTGGGTGAGGAAAATCAACAGTTCTTTTTCTCCTCTGGTTTCTTTGCCCTTCAATTCAAAAGCAAGGAAACTTCCACAATGAGGTAGGACCATTCGCTCTAGCATCTCCTTATTTTTGTCTCCAAGTTCAAGAGCTTACACCCTCAGGGAACTGGCAGGCCCTCTTCTCCCAGTAGAGGCAAGAGTGACATACAGTGAAAAGGTCTTGGCCTTCTGTATACCTGAGTTCGAATCCCATGTCTGCCATTTCTTACTTCCGTGGCCTTGAGCAAGTTACCACTTTCCAACTAGCAGTTTCCTCATCACTTAGGTTGAATGTGAGAACTTCCTGGTATGATTGTTGTGAGCATTAACTGATTGAGCATTTATTTCATGCCGTGCATTGTTCTAAGTGTATTAAGGATATTCAGTAGTTTAATCCTCACAACAAATGGATGAGGTAGGTAGTATTATTTTCACCATCTTACAGATAAGGAAACTGAGGTATAGGTTATTAAGTAGCTTGCCTATGGTTGTAAGCCAGTAAATGGAGGAGCTGGATGTGAAACCTGGTGGTCTGGTTCCAGAATACTGAGCCTGGGTTCTTAGCTACTAAGCATTTCTTCCTTCAATGTGTAAAAGTGCCTGGCCCATCATGGGCTCTCAGTGTTTGTTCTGACACCACCTCTTTTGTCCTACCTTCCTTCCTTACCCTGGAGAATCTAAACATTCAAATGCTGAGCCTTGCCTACAATCTAGGGCCTGGGTCTTCTTTTCTCCCACTTGGCTCCCTTCCCTGCCCCTGTGTTCCTCTTTAGAACCCTCATAGCAATAGGCAGGACTCCTGTGTGTTGTACCTGACCTCTAGCACTGTCTCCTTAGGTGGACATCTTCAATAAAGAACTACTGCTAATCCCCATCCACCTGGAGGTGCACTGGTCTCTCATCTCTGTTGATGTGAGGCGACGCACCATCACCTATTTTGACTCGCAGCGCACCCTAAACCGCCGCTGCCCTAAGGTTTGAGGGGGTAGTGGGGAGATAGGCAAAATGTGCAGATGCCAGTGGCAAGGCATTCCAGGGAAAAGGGTGGGCTTTGGACCTTTGAGGAGCAACCTGGGCATTGTGTCTGCCACCACTGTGCCCTGGGTTCGGTTGGGAAACTTAAGGCATCACTTTTTCTTTTTTGCCCATCCATGTAGCATATTGCCAAGTATCTACAGGCAGAGGCTGTGAAGAAAGACCGACTGGATTTCCACCAGGGCTGGAAAGGTTACTTCAAAATGGTGAGTGTCCAGAGGGAGGGGTATAAATTGAAGTCATTTTCCTGGAAGTCTCTAGGTGAAGGGCCTATGTTCTTTCTCTTCTCTAGAATGTGGCCAGGCAGAATAATGACAGCGACTGTGGTGCCTTTGTGTTGCAGGTAAGCACATGATGAGGCCTCCTCCTCCTCCAGCTCTGGAGAAAGTTGGGTTAAAGGGTTGGGAGGCTGTTCTGCATCCCTCACTTGGCTCACACCTAGTTGTGGAGCAGGGAGTAACCTGTGTTAGAACACAGAAACCCTGATTTCACTGGTCTTCTGGGTTTCTCCATCTCACGTTGGGACTGGGTTTCCAATCCTTGGTCTCTGGCACTGATATGGCTGCCTCCTAACACTCAACTCGATGTATTTTCTCCCTCTAAAACTCTAGGTCTATCATATACCAAGTAAGAATGCTAGCTTTAGAGTCAGGCTGTTTTTGAACCCCAGACTATGGGACCCTGGCTCCCTTTGTATGTGAAATGGGTATATTCTCTGAAAGATTAAGTGAGATATATCTCTTATGTAATGTCCTGACCTTGAGGTGGGGGATGCTCAGTAGGTGGTTCTCATGGCCTGCCTTGTTAACACCCAGTACTGCAAGCACCTGGCCCTGTCTCAGCCATTCAGCTTCACCCAGCAGGACATGCCCAAACTTCGTCGGCAGATCTACAAGGAGCTGTGTCACTGCAAACTCACTGTGTGAGCCTCGTATCCCAGACCCCAAGCCCATTAATGGGCAGGGGGACATGTTCGACCCTTCCTGAGAAACTCCAGTTCCTTTTCTCTCTTGTCTCTCCCTACCCAAGTCCGTTTGGTTTTTCATATTTAAATGTTTTGATTTCTGTATTTTTTTTTCTTTGAGAGAATACTTGTTGATTTCTGATGGGCAGGGGGTGGTTACAGTAAAGCCCCTTTCTCCCTTCTGTCTTGCAGGGGAGTGTGGCCTTGTGGCCTGGGTGGGGCAATTATCCCCCTTCCATTTGCCGGGGGCAGGAAATCAGTGCTGGGGGTGGTGGGCGGGCAACGGGATAACTGCCTGCCAGATCTTCAAACATTTTTTTATATATATATATATAAATGCCACGGTCCTGCTCTGGTCAATAAAGGATCCTTTGGAGATACATAAATGGTGGTCTTCCTTAAGGGTCCTCAAACTAGTGGATATGCTTATCTCAGGCCTTCTTCCAGCCAGTGCTGTTAGCTGACCTGTTCTGGGTCTTGAGACTTCAGGGGCCAGCTCTCCATCCCTGGCTCAGCAATGGCAACACCATGTCTTTATCACACAAACAAATGCCCCAGCCAGGGGAGCAGAGGGCAGGAAGAGGGAGAGTAGGTAAGCCTCAAAATTAAGAGACCTTGAGAGGGAAGCTGGGGAACTGGACACTGAAGGGACTGGGGAGGGGGCCAGCTAGGATTCATGACAGCTATCCCAAATGTTCTTAGGCCCAAAAGTCGTTTTTTCCACTCCTCCCTCCAGCCATGGGAATCCTCCCAGTCCTTAGGATATGGCTCTTGATTCCTTCATCCGTGGCACATTTAGAACACATCCAGGCAATGCCCCATCTCTTTCTGCGGAAGGGGAGAACGTTAAATTTGGGTCCCGTGGAGACTTAGGACAGAAGTAAAGGGAAATGGTAGTCCCAGAAGCCCGGAAATCCCTGGAGGCTGAGGCCTCGCCCCCCCCCCCCCTCGTGATAGGGCCTACTAAGCCACATGACTAAGGCACTATCTCCTCTGCACGTGTAAAGGTGCAGGGCCCCAAGATGGCTGCCAGGCCTCGAGGCCTGACTCCTGTATGTCACTTCCGTACCGGCGAGAAAGGCGGGCCCTCTAGCCAATCAGGCTGCGGGGCGGGTCTTCACCTTGATAGGCGCTCAAGTTATCCAATGGTGGCCTCGTGCCTGAGCGCCTACGAACTAACGTCATGCAGAGTTGCTGAGCGCTGGCAGGCGGGGCCGAGGCGGGCAAGCCAATGCGATGGCTGGGGCGGGGTCGGGTGCTCTATAAGTTGTCGATAGGCGGGCACTCCGCCCTAGTTTCTAAGGATCATGTCTGCGAGTCAGGATTCCCGGTAAGAAAGGCATTTGGAGGAGGTTGTGCCTACTTACCCTGCCGCTCCCTTCCGAGGGGCCTGTCGGGGGGATCTGAGTGGCCCACCAGGGTTGCGGGGGAAACCAAGCCGGGGGGAACCGTCCTGGGAGAGTGTGGGGGAAGGTCCATGGCCAATGCTGCCACCAGGGCCGAGGCGGAGGGCGAGGACAGCCCGGCTAGGGGCGAGTGTGCGAGGTTCGTTACGAGGCCTCGGCCTAAGGCGGTGCCGGTGCGAGAAGTCCCGGCGCTGAGTGGTGAGACGAAGTCGCTACTTAGTGTGGGAAAGAAAGGCAGAGGCGGCCGCAACTAGGTGGCCCAGAGCCGGCAGGCAGGTCCGGTTGCCTCGCTCTGCCGGGGGGAGGGCTCGCGCTGGGGACTCCGAAGGATTCTGACGGTACCACTCGGGAGAGGCGGGGTGGCTGGGTGTTCAGATCCAGTCGCTTCGTCGCGGTTGAAATATGGGTCGGGGGAAAAGAAACCGGCCGTTCAGTGTGCTGGTTTTCTTGACGGCCAGGACTGAGCCTAACCCCGAGGAGCGGCCGCGTGAGGCACCAGGAGCCCACCCGGCGCCGGGCGGGCAGGTCCATTTTGCCGCACAAGCCGGGCAATTGGCAAACTGCGGATGGGCAGGTCCACTTTGCTTCGGGGGTGAGCGGCCAGAGGTATGGGAGGGCGACGCCATTTCGCGACGGGGGCGGGCGGGATGTGGATTGTTCCATGGATGTGGGGGGGGGCACGCCGCCGGGTGGTCGAGGGAGCGAGCACATGGCCGTCTGAGGTGTTCCCCTCCCCCAGTCCGCTTCGCTTCTAAGTGTTGTGCAATGTACCCCTTTGCTAGCTCGGCTGGGGCTCATTGTGCGCGAGGCCGCCACCGCCCGCGGCCTCCCACATCCGGGCACCGTGAGGGGGGAGATCGGCTGGAGGGGTGGGGGAGGGCACGGTGGGATGACGTGGGGGGAAGGGGATGTCCTACCCTCGGATCTGGGAGGTGAAGGGCGGGACTTCCTGCGCTCTGGTGCTGCGATGGGAGGTGCACGCGCTTGGGTTTTAAGCGGCCAGGCCCAGGACACGTGGGCCCGGTAGCAGGCACCACATCCGGGAGCTGAGCGTGGCGGCAAGCCCTCCAGCCTTTGGGTCTTCAGGGAGGGTTACCCTATCATTTCCAGGGTGACCTGGCCTGAGCTGCTGCTAGGATGGGGCAAAGACTTGGTTCAGTTTTAAAGCAACTTACCTGACTGTGTTTTGAGAACTGGTGAGAGTAGAATCTGGGCGTGAAGGTTGATGGCATCATGCAGGGCCAGTTGCTGACAGAAAGAGCCCGGTTGTCAGGATGTAAGTGCTTCAGTTGGGCAGGAGACAAAACTCGTGCTTTAAACCAACAGATCCAGAGACAATGGCCCTGATGGGATGGAGCCTGAAGGCGTCATCGAGGTGAGACTGAGCCCCTACCACCACTGCCCTTGATCTCTCAAGAAATGCAGTGCTACTGTGACCCCAGGTTTTTGGAGTTGTTCCATGATTTAAGTATAAGTTAAAGCAGAACAGAAGGTTTGTCTTAAATGCACACTAACTGGCATTAGTAAAGCCCCCTTCCATGAGCATCTAACCTACTTTACAGTGGTTTGTTGGAAATCTTATTTATGTTCCTGAGGATGTGTGTAAAACATAACATTCAAATTGAGTCCTGTCCTCCTTTCCTATAATCCCCAGCCTCATATTAGTGTGAAGTTAAGGAGAGTGGCCCCTTAGAGTGACTTCTCAGACTGTCTGTAAGCAGCTGGCTTCCCTAAAGGGAGGGGGGCTTTTGGGTGCTGAAGCTTTGGTGTAGGCACCAGATCCTACTTGCTACAGTGCTAGAGCCCAGCCCACCTCTTAGATCACTCAGGGTTTAATTTCCTTACATCCTACAGAGTAACTGGAATGAGATTGTTGACAGCTTTGATGACATGAACCTCTCGGAATCCCTCCTCCGTGGTATCTACGCCTATGGTTTTGAGAAGCCTTCTGCCATCCAGCAGCGAGCCATTCTTCCTTGTATCAAGGGTGAGACCTTTCAGCCCCAGAAGAGATTCTGGACTGTCCCAGCCCTGGGTAGAGTGGCATCTGGTTGGTGGTGCCCATCTCATATCATCCAGGGACAAAGCAACCCCTTGTTTATCCGAACTTGGCTTTTGGTCTGTGCCTATGCCTGGTTCATGCCTTGGTCACATGAATTGCTAGTTTTCCTTTAATAAGTAGTATTGTAGCCAGCTTGCGCTTGGTTTTATAGCTTTATTTCTGTCTCAACTTGGTATAATACTAAATGAATTAATAATATGTTTTTATTTCCTGATTTGTTTTCATTGTGTAACTATGGTGATTGGTGAAGTAAAGTTTCTGAAGCATGCTAAATCTGTAATGTTGGTTTCTTATGGATATCACTAAGGCTTGAATGTCCCATGAGCCCACAGTATATACACTGTACCACATTTAACTTATTCTATTTTTCTGTTTAGGTTATGATGTGATCGCTCAAGCCCAATCTGGGACTGGGAAAACAGCCACATTTGCTATATCGATTCTGCAGCAGATCGAGTTGGATCTCAAGGCCACCCAGGCCTTGGTCCTAGCACCCACTCGAGAATTGGCTCAGCAGGTAAGAATGTGGCTTTTCCCTCCTGAAGGGATGATAAGCACAACTAAAAGGGAAGTCAACTCCTCCCACTTTAGAGGAAGAAGAGATAGGTGCTCCTTACTAAGGGAAATGAGTTAATGACTTCTAGCTCTCTCAAGACTTGTTGGGTTAATTATAAGCCATTTCTTACCCAAACATAGCCACCACTTCTCCACCCATTTCCTGCATCAAATGGGAAGGCTATTGGGTGGAGCCTGGCCGGCTAGGCAAGTTTGGTGGCTGCTTTATGTACAAACCCCCTGGCAATGGGCAAAGAGACACCTCATTGGTGGTGTTGCTCTTATATCAGTCAGGGGCAGAGCAGACTGACAGTCCTTTGTTCATCCTAGCTTGATGCCTGGGTTGGTGGCCAGAGCTGTTTCATGCCTGGGGCACATAAAATTCTAATGCTGGATTCCCATTTTCTTTCTGAGTCTTAGAGGGGAAAGAATCACAAACACTAGTTTCATAAATACTTACTGAGGCTCAGGTAATATTTTTAAATGTTTGGCAGATGTAGTGATTTTTCTGGACATAGGTAACGTAGTAAGCAAGAAGTTACATCATAACCAAAGCATGCTTTTTTAAGTGTGGACATTGCTACCTAGCTTGGGTTCTGTGGCAGGGGTGCAATAGGACGTGCGTATGTGTCATCCAGTTCATAAAACTGGTTTCTGTGAAATGAAATAAACAGATCACAACCGGCTTTCAATAAAGTTAAGGATTCTGTCTAGAATGGGAAACTATTAAAATTATTTCAGGGAGGCATTGTGAATCAGTGTACACTGAGAAACCAGACTGGGTTTGAGTCCTGTCTTTGCTGTTTATTGGCAGAATGATCATAAGTGAGTTATTTAATCTCTGCCTGTTTTTCACCTGGAGAGTAAGTTTAATAATAGTGCATATCTCAAAGTAGTTGAAAATAACAAATATATAGGAAGCTTTAAAAATGAGGCCTGGACAGTTCTAGCCAATATGTGAACCCCTGTCTTCTCTGGGCTCAGATACAGAAGGTGGTCATGGCATTAGGAGACTACATGGGTGCTTCCTGTCATGCCTGTATTGGGGGCACCAATGTGCGTGCTGAGGTGCAGAAACTGCAAATGGAAGCTCCCCATATCATCGTGGGTACCCCTGGCCGAGTGTTTGACATGCTTAACCGGAGATACCTGTGTAAGTAACTTAATTTTCCAGCCCTCTGGGTCACTTCCCTCTCATGCATGCTTTCCTAGTCTTGTAGCTTAAGCCAATGCCATTCCCAAGGATGCTAGTTTCCCCTTCACTGAGAGTTGCTCTGTGATGAACCCCATGCGTGTCATCTGAGTCTGGCTTCCCTGTCGTCTCAGCCCAGGTAGTGTTCTACTTCCCAGGGCTGTTGTCTGGCCTGGCAGGGAGGTCCTGGGCAAAGGATCAGTCTCTGTATTCTGAGAGCAGACCACCTGTCCCCTCTATATTCTTTATCAAGAAAGAATATGTTTCACATTTCCCTTATTACTATATATGTTGGTGGTTTTTTTTCTAATCTAGCTCCCAAATACATCAAGATGTTTGTACTGGATGAAGCCGATGAAATGTTAAGCCGTGGATTCAAGGACCAGATCTATGACATATTCCAAAAGCTCAACAGCAACACCCAGGTGAGAAAGACAGCTTTTTTTTTTGTATAGCAGTGGTTCTAGATGATGGTGTAGTTGGGGCAAAGAACAGTATCAAGTACCAGAGGAACCATACAGAATTCTAGATCTTCACCCTCACTTTAAACCTTATTCTGCTTCTACTTCGGTTTTAGGTATACAAGGGAAGGGGGGCAGGCACCCATAAAGCTGACTGTTTTTTCCATTAGGTGGTTTTGTTGTCAGCTACAATGCCTTCTGATGTGCTCGAGGTGACCAAGAAGTTCATGAGGGACCCCATCCGGATTCTTGTCAAGAAGGAAGAGTTGACCCTGGAGGGTATCCGCCAATTCTACATCAATGTGGAACGAGAGGTGGGGCCCAGTGCAGGAGGCGGGCCTGGCAGTAAGTTGTTGGGTATAGCCCCTGACTGATCCCCCCCCCACCTCCAGGAGTGGAAGCTGGACACGCTGTGTGACTTGTATGAAACCCTGACCATCACCCAGGCAGTCATCTTCATCAACACCCGAAGGAAGGTCGATTGGCTCACTGAGAAGATGCATGCCCGAGATTTCACTGTTTCTGCCATGGTGAATTTTCTCCCTTGTTACCGGCTCACTGTCAGTCAGAGGCCTGTCTAAAGCCAGTTTCGCTGATGCTCATTTCCCTACCTGGTACATCTTTTCTAGCATGGAGATATGGACCAAAAAGAACGAGATGTGATCATGAGGGAGTTCCGTTCTGGCTCTAGCCGAGTATTGATTACCACTGACCTGCTGGTGAGTAGAGGGGAATTTAGAGCAAACAGGAAAGGAAGAAGGGAGAATCCAAGGTGATTCCCTCTCCAAGGGGCCAGCTAGTGCCTCTCTCAGGAAAGTAGCAACTTGGAATAAAATCAGGCATGCCTAAGGTCTTCGGGGGACAGAGGATACTTGTTTCCTTTGCCTTTCCTTGGCCGCCTACATGTATACCCTAAGTCCCCTTGGGGTAGATTTTGTCTTATTCACATGCTGATGTCGTTGTCATTCTTGCCATAGGCCAGAGGCATTGACGTGCAGCAGGTTTCATTAGTCATCAACTATGACCTTCCTACCAACAGGGAAAACTATATTCACAGGTAAGCATAGATCTGGAACACATGCCCAACCTCTGGCTGAAGCTCTTGGTGTTCCTTATCCTCATCCTTATCCTGTTTTTCAGAATTGGTCGTGGTGGACGGTTTGGCCGTAAGGGTGTGGCTATTAACATGGTGACAGAAGAAGACAAGAGGACTCTTCGAGACATCGAGACCTTCTACAACACCTCCATTGAGGAGATGCCCCTCAATGTTGCTGACCTCATCTGAGAGGGGCTGTCCTGCTACCTAGCCCCAGCTAGGGTTCAATCTTGGGGGGCTGAGGAGCAGCAGGAGGGGGGAGGGAAGGGAGCCAAGGGATGGACATCTTGTCATTTTTTTTTTTTCTTTGAATAAATGTCACTTTTTGAGGCAAAAGAAGGAACCGTGAACATTTTAGACACCCTTTTCTTTGGGGTAGGCTCTTGCCCCAGGCGCCGTCTCTGCTCCCAAAAAACACTAATCCGTTTCCCTAACCTAGTCACCTCCAGATCCCAGAGGCTCTCCCTGCCCCAGCCAAATTCCTTTGAAAATGATTCAAGGGGCTATATGTCACCCAACCTCATTTGCTGGACCAAATCTGGAGGCAGAACCCCTGAAACCCCCAAGTGAGGTCCAGGGGATTGTCCCCAGGTGGGGGGAGCAGGGGAGAGAAAATGGTAGCCATTTTTACATTGTTTTGTATAGTATTTATTGATTCAGGAAACAAACACAAAATTCTGAATAAAATGACTTGGAAACTGCCTGTTTGGGCTTCTCATTTCTTAACCTCCCCTTCCCTCTCCCACCTGCTTACTGGGTACATGTCAGCTCCCCCTTCACCAGCTAATAACTTGGCTGTGTTGCTTCCTTCTGAATACCGTTGAAGTTATAGACGATCCCTCTCCTCTGTTCCCCCAGGACCTGCAGCCCTGAGAAGTAAAGTGAACAGGCAGGAGAGTGACCCCATGGAGGGGTCGGGTGTGCACTGTCATAAGTGCCTCACGTGCCTGGGCTAAGAGGAACTGATGGGTGGGAGAGTAAAGAGGTCAAGGGGAATGGGAGTGGAGATGAACTGTTTCTAATTCCTGCTGAGCTCACTTCCTGGGAGGCCACTGAGGGAGGGCCCTGCTGGTTCTCAGCTGGCCTTATAAACTGCCTGCCACAGCTTCTGAGCAAGTTCTGCTGAGACAGACAAATGAGTCCCCATGGATCAACTGCCCCAGAACTCTCCATCTCATTCTGTGTCCACGTGATATTCTTGACTTTGCCCTGACTGACAGTTCCCGCTTACAAAGCTGGGGCCAATAGTCCCCTCACTTAATTACGAAGATGAATGACTAAGAGGTTGGTGGCTGGAGCTGAGGTGCCTGAGTCAGGTTGGGGGTGGGATTGTTCAGTAACAGGAAGTAGAAGTCTTTCGTTTCCTCCTTTCTGAGAGGGAGAAGGCTGAGGGAATAGGGTTGAGCAACTGGTCCTCACAGCCTAGCTGGACTCTGGGTGAGGCGGTCCTGCCATGAGGCTGGCTGTGATTTTCTCCGGGGCCTTGCTGGGGCTACTAGCAGGTAAGGAGAAAGGGGGCTGGAGGGAGGGAGCCTCCGGGAAGGAGCCTGTCCCTGGGTTACTTACTAACCAGTCTCTCTCACCTCTGTTGAAAGCCCAGGGGACAGGGAATGATTATCCTCATAAAAAATCAGCTACTCTGCTTCCATCCTTCACGGTGACACCAACAGCTACAGAAAGCACTACAAGCCCTGGAACAACCAGCCACAGGACTACCAAGAGCCACAAAACTACCACTCACAGAGCCACCACCAAGGGACCCACAACTGCCACTCACAATCCTGCCACCACCACCAGTCATGGAAATGTCACAGTTCATCCCACAAGCAACAGCACTGCTACCAGCCAGGGACCCACAACTGCTGCCACTCACAATCCTACCACCACCAGTCATGGAAATGCCACAGTTCATCCCACAAGCAACAGTACTGCCACCAGCCCGGGACTGTCCACCAGTTCCCCCCACCCAGGACCACCTCCACCCCCTCCAAGCCCTAGCCCGGGCTCCCAGGAGGCTATTGGAAACTACACATGGACTAACGGTTCCCAGCCCTGTGTCCAGCTCCACGCCCAGATTCAGATTCGAGTCCTGTACCCAACCCAGGGAGGAGGAGAGGTAAAGCTAAACCACAGCAGGGGATGTGACGGGAAGGAAGGGACTTGCTATGGTTTAGAGGGAGGAAGGAAGAGTAGTGGCCATGTAGTCTCGTGATCCTCTATCTTTAACTTCCACAGGCCTGGGGCATCTCTGTACTGAACCCCAACAAAACCAAGGCCGAGGGGGACTGTGAGGGTCCTCACCCCCACCTGCTTCTCTCGTTCCCCTACGGACAGCTCAGCTTTGGATTCCAGCAGGTATAGCTCAGAGACTTCACCCTCATCCCTCATGTGCCCTTCCCAATGCCCCATCCCTATAATCCTCACTGCACTCCCCCTGCTGCCCCGAGCCTTTCTGTTCCCCCAGGACCCACAGCAGAGCACTGTCTACCTGAGCTACATGGCTGTGGAGTACAATGTGTCCTTCCCCAAGGCAGCACGTGAGTAACCTTCCTCTTTGCTAACACTAGATGCCAGGGCTCCTGATGGGACTAGGCTGGGGTGGGAAGGTGGACAGGACCTGACCCTTCCTCACTCCTTCAGAGTGGACATTCTCAGCTCAGAATTCATCCCTTCGAGATCTCCAAGCACCCCTGGGCTGGAGCTTCAGTTGCAGAAACTCAAGCATCATGCTTTCACCAGCCTTCCACCTCGACCTGCTCTCCCTGAGGCTACAGGCTGCTCAGCTGCCCCACACAGGGGTCTTTGGGCCAAGTAAGACCTACCTCCTCTTTCCCTCCCACAATTCTCCCACCGCACTGAAATCCCCTTCCCCAGACCTATAAGCCAGTCATCTCCCTCCTTAAGCCCCCAAATTTCCTCCCTCTCTCAGGCTTGTCATGCCTATAGGGCAATGTCTCCTCCTCTGCAGGACTCTGCTCATTTTCCTCTTTTACTTACTGCCAAGTCTTCATGGTGAGCTCCTCACCAGTCTCCTACTCCCCAACGTCCCCCACATCCCTCCTTCCTCCTAACTTTATCCCAGCCACCATGCTGCAATGCCCACTTGCCCCATCCTTCTGCCAGGTTTCTCTTGCCCCAGTGACCGATCAATCCTGCTGCCTCTCATCATCGGCCTGATCCTCCTCGGCCTCCTCGCCCTGGTGCTTGTTGCCTTCTGCATTGTTCGGAGACGCCCACCCACCTACCAACCCCTCTGAGCATCTGCCCCAGCCCCCAGGGCACCCTCATTTCCTCACCGTGCAACTGACTCAAAGACAAAGTCATCTTCCTTCCTTTTCTTTCTTGAAGAAGAAAAAATAGAGATAATGCAATTGGGAGGGAAGAGGGGAGAGATTTTTATTAAATGTGAGATTCCCGCTCCCCCATCCCCAGCAGGAGAGTAGTGAAACCTACTCAAATCTTTGTCTTTGGTTTCCCTTGTCCCGCCAGGATTAAAAGCCATCAATTTCTTGTCAAATGCGTTTCTGTGCCTTCCATGGTTGAGTCTCAGGGAGCCAGAAACAACTGGTGGAGGAGGACAAAAATGTCAATATGTGACCAAATTCCCTCATGGGTTCACCCCCAGAGCCTGGCACAGCTGGTGGTGTGTCTGCCACTCTGTCCCTTCCTCCCTCTTTTTCTGGGACTATTGGCTGCTCCAGTTCCCTCTCTCCAGCAAGCCCTGGAGCCATCCATCCCAGAAGTCTCTTTCCTCACCCTCACACACAGTTACAGGCGCAGCAGCCAAAGCAATGAGTGGGTGGCTGTGGAATTTCATTTCCAGAGGCAGCACCAGGGGCTGCTGAGCAATGATAATGTCCCGCCCTGTCCACCATGTCCAGGGCTAGCTGAAAAAGCCTAATTAAACCTTTGCTGCACGTGGGATACTCCTAGCCCACCTGCGACAGGCTGCATCAACCACAGGAGCATTAGGTACTTTGACCTGCACACTCAATTGCCCTCTGTGCTCCTGGGAACAGCATGCCTCCCAGCTTGGGTCACCGACCCAACCAACCCTGATGTTCCCAGTACCTGATTGGGGTTGAGGGGGCAGGCAGTGTCACTCCCGGGGAAGCTCCCTGCCTTTTTGAGAAACGGCCTCCCACATGGCCATAATCTGCACCACTACTGAGTACCAGTCCCCTTCTTTACAGCAGGCTGTGGCGCAATCGCTGGGAGCTAGGATGAGCGCGAACCAGCTGTAGGTCTCAGAAAGCCTGGAGACGCGCCCCACTAGGGCAGCCCCACCGCTACCTGTAGACATCCCCTATGACCTTGCAAACTGCGGAGCAGGAACCACCCGAGGGCTGCTACATAGCGGGATGGCGCAACCTGGGTTGGCGTCCTAGCGCTTGGCGGCGTGCAGCACTGAGTAATGGAAGGTGCCCTCTCCCAAGCAGAGCTGCTGGGCCCACTCGGCCTCACTTAAGTCCTTGCTCAGCACGTGGTGTGCACTCCGGCCAGCGGAGTGGGGGAGAACCCAGGGCTGCCACGCCAGGCCAAAGCCAAGGGATGCCCCCGCCTGGGCTTCACAGAGACTGCCAGCTCTGCGCCCTAAGTGGTGGCTCAGGGGCTGCCTCCTCCCCGGCTGGGCTCGCCTCCCCCACCTCCTCTGCTTCACTGTCCCGGGCCCAGTAGTTGCTGGTGCACCCATCTTCCAAGGTGGGTGCGCGCGGCCCGGTGCCTAAGGAGAGCTGCCCAGTGCAGACTGTCCTGCTCGCGCCGGCGCTGTTCCCTCTGGAGACGCCGAGAGAACGGGAGAGAAAGAGCTACAGGCGCCCCTCCTCAACGCCATTTTGAAACTAACGTTCCTTCTCTCTAAACTTCGAACAACATATAAAGTTAGCTGCGAAAAGGCAAGATGGCGCCTCGCGGGAGGAGCGGAAAAAGGCAGGGGAATAAATCTCGCTTCTGAACTGGAAGCGTAAACAAAGGCGCGGAAGGTCTAACAGCGCAGGCGTACAGCTTTACAATGCGGACAACGAAATGCTTCCAAAACGTGCTCTCTGAATGAGACCTATTTTATGCTATTGGGGTGGCGGAAGAAAGAGCAGAGAATAGTGGGCGGTCCAGCTTCGTCGCGGGAAAAGAACAAGAGGCGGAGTGCCCGGGGCGCGCACGCGCACTGTAAGGCAATGGCGGTCTGTAGAGACTGGCGGAAGTTAGGTTTGCAATATGGCGGCCGAGGCAGACGGAGTGTTCAAACGGGCGCTAGTACCGATTCTTTTACCTGAGAAATGCTACGACCAACTTTTCGTCCAGTGGGACTTGCTTCACGGTGAGTTTTATTCAGCACTGGATCCAAGTCCTGCGCGAACAACCGCGAACCCTAGGTCCGAAGCGTGACTGCCGACTAAATGACAGCGGTGACTTCTGCCATGCCGAGCTAGGCGGAAGTCACTTCTGAGAGGGGCGGAAGTGTCTCTCTCTCCGTAGAGGGAGGACGCCATATTTGGGCAAGAGGGGAAGTCTGAAGTACTTCTTTGTGAAATTTGAGCTTATCGACAATGAGAAACGAAAAGACTCAGATTTTACAAAACAAAATAAAAATCAGGTCGACTCATTTCAACCTATATGAGATCGCTAGCAGGGTTAATTCAAAGCCCCTGGTGAATCAGGCCCTCATTGGCACCCCCAAAGGCTTTTGCCACACTGATTGCTTTCTTTCCAGTCTCCACGTTTCCTCATCGTCTAATTTTGGAATAATTTGCCTTCCTTCCTCATTGTATTTGCGGAGCAATTCTACAGCAATGTCCACCTCAGACATCAGACCCTTTGGGAAGCCGTCTCGGTCTGCCCCTCTCAGTTCATGGTGCCTCCCCTGAGCTCGTGGGGCACTTTTTTAGGCACATTCATGATCTGTGAGAGTCTGACTCCCACTGGCCCAAGCTCCTTGAGGGGCAGGCTTCAAGGGTAGAGAAGTTGTGGGTGGGCAGGGCATAAAAGCAAGTCCTGGAAAGGTAAAGTCCCTGAGTAGGGGACCAGAGACAATCAGAGGGTTCAGGAATGAATGGTATGGAGGTCTGTCTTTGGAGAGAGAAGACAGGTGAAGTGGGCTGCCCAGGTGCCCAGAGGAGGGAAATAAAGGGTCAGAGGAGTCTTGGGCATTGCTCAGCTTTATACAGGGAAGCAATGGAGAGTCTTGGAAGTCAAGCCAAGGAGTTGAGATGTTAATTTGTAGGGAATGGAAGATTGGGTGGGAGGGAAGGCATTGTGCTAAAAGCTATTTTAGAAAGTAACCTAGTCTGAATATGAGATGGTTTGGAGCAGGAAGGACCAGGCATTTTGTCCTTCGCCCCAGACAACACAAGACTTCCTTTCAGGGTGGTGGAGGTGAGGGGGTGGGGGCGGCCCATAGGAGCACTTCAGGCCCTGGCCTGGATTTCGGAGGAATCCTCTCTGCTTAACCCTTTTTTTTTTTTTTTTTTTAGACAGAGTCTCACTCTTTTGCCTGGGCTAGAGTCAGTGCCGTGGCGTCAGCCTAGCTCACAGCAACCTCAGACTCCTGGGCTCAAGCGATCCTTCTGCCTCAGCCTCCCGAGTAGCTGGGGCTACAGGCATGCGCCACCATGCCCGGCTAATTTTTTCTATATATTTTTAGTTGTCCGATTAATTTCTTTCTATTTTCAGTAGAGACGGGGTCTCGCTCTTGCTCAGGCTGGTCTTGAACTCCTGAGCCCAAACAATCCGCCTGCCTCAGCCTCCCAGAGTGCTAGGATTACAGGCGTGATCCACCGCGCCCGGCCTGCTTAACCCTTTTTGTCTTCTCAGTCCCCTGCCTCAAGATTCTGCTCAGCAAAGGCCTGGGGCTGGGCATTGTGGCTGGATCACTTCTAGGTATGTATCTTTCTTTCCTGCTGTTGGGATGAGTGGGGGAGGTGCTGAGAGGCCATGGAGTGTATGGGTCCCTTAACTGAAAGTGGGATTAACATGCTTCCCAGTCACTTCTGTAGCTGTTCTTGCACCCCTAAGGAATGGAGGCTCCTCAACCCTGCCCTTCTCATCCTTTCCCCAGTAAAGCTGCCCCAAGTGTTTAAAATCCTGGGAGCCAAGAGTGCCGAAGGGCTGAGTCTCCAGTCAGTAATGCTGGAGTTAGTGGCATTGACTGGGACCATGGTCTACAGCATCACCAACAAATTCCCATTCAGGTGAGGGGCCCACCCAGGGGAAGGGCCCACCCTTCCCCAAGGGTATGCGCCCACAACTCTAATGGGGGTTAAAGTGAGGGAGGTAAAGGGGCAGGAAAGCTTAAGCCCTTTAAGAAATCTAATTGTCACCAATAGAGGTGATGAGGAGGTGAGCATCTCAAGAATGCCCCGGGTCCAGAATGAGTGGGGCTATGGAGGACAAAGAGTAATTAGAGAATTGTGTCCCCAGGTAGATGGGCTATGGAGGCTTTCCCTGGCTCTTTCTAGGCCCACCTTTATTCCTTCCAACTCTTGACTCTTCAGCTCTTGGGGTGAAGCCCTGTTCCTGATGCTCCAGACAATCACCATCTGCTTCCTGGTCATGCACTACAGAGGACAGACTGTAAAAGGTGCAGAGGATTTACCTAAGAGCAGCCTGTGCTGGCTCCTGGGAACCCACTGGGAACTTAGGCCTGGGGAAGCTGGCGGACATTGAGAGGTTGATGAGGACTCCTTGTCTCCCCAACCCACAGGTGTCGCTTTCCTAGCCTGCTACGCCCTGGTCCTGCTGGTGCTGCTTTCACCTCTGACACCCTTGGCTGTAGTCGCCCTGCTCCAGGCCTCCAACATGCCTGCTGTGGTGGTAGGGAGGGTAGGTACCAGGAGCAAGGGGAAGGATGTTGGGAGGAGGGCAGGGTGCAGAGGCAGAGAAGAAGGCCAAAGTGTGGGGGTGTTGGACCAAGGAGAATGGGGAAATCAGTGATGGGAGCATGGGAAGAGTTCAGATGACAGAACCAAAAGTCTCAATTTCTCCCCTAGCTGCTCCAGGCAGCCACCAACTACCGCAATGGGCACACGGGTCAGCTCTCAGCCATCACAGTCTTTCTGTTGTTTGGGGGCTCCCTGGCCCGAATCTTCACTTCCATTCAGGTGAGCGCAACTTCTTCCCTCTAGAAAGCACTAAAACCTCATCTTACCTTTCCAGCTAAGAGCTAAAGCTGCCCCCTCTCTGGAACCTTTGTCCCTAGGGGAACCTTTCTTGGGCTATGCTGAAGGGTGACCCTGGTTCTGTCTCTTATAACCAGGAAACTGGAGACCTGCTCCTGGCTGGAACCTTTGTTGTCTCCTCCCTCTGCAATGGCCTCATTGCTGCCCAGCTCCTCTTCTACTGGAATGCAAAGCCTGCCCACAAACAGAAAAAGGTGCAATAGGGCTGAGCCAGCTACTGGAGTCATTCCGTGTTTCCATTTGCCCATCCAACCTCAGGGTCCTCCCCATCTGAGCCAGTCTGCTGGTGTGACTTAATCATCCTCCATTCCTCTGCAATTGCACCTTGAGCCAGGGTTTGCTTTTAGTGAAAATGGATAGTTGGTGGACCCAGATCCTTAGAAAAGGAGAGAACAGAGGCGGAGTCTTTTAAACTGTCATTCTGACATTGGAGTGCTTTTCTAAGTCCTGGACCTGTACTATTAATCATTTGGCTGAAACTCCTTTAGCAGCAATTTCCAGCTGTTTAACACTATTCTGGACAAATGTCTTACCCTGTCCTCCCATCTCCCCACTCCCCTTCTGTCCTTCGAGGACAAAGCCTGGACTGTGAAATGGAGGGACTAGGGGCTGTGGCTGCCTCCCTCCCCAGCCTGGCTGGAACTGTCTCCTGGACTCCAGTGCTGGGGGCGGGGAATGACTCAGGCAGGGCCCCAGGGTGGGGTGAGGAGGTTCTTGCTCTGGCAGGTCCAGGCGGAAAGGAGTGGAGACGGGACTAGTTCCTGCTGCAGTTGCAGTGAGGGGGAACAGTGATGGGACAATAAAGACTCAAGAGACGTGATTTAGTCATACAAAACTGTGTTTAGTCCTACAAAAAAATATATAAGTTGTGTGTTCTCCCTGGTTCCCGTGGGATGAGTGCAGGCCACCTCTGAACTGTAGCTTGCAGCCTGGGAGTAGGGGATGGTTCTGAGTGAAAAAGGAGAATGCAACGGCCTTACTGGGAGGTCCATGTCCGTGAGGGTTAGAGGTGGGTTAGGGGCATGGGGGCATCAGAGAGGGGAGGATTGTACGTAGTGGGAGAGCCTGGGGGCAGGTAGGGGCTGTAGGTGGGGAGCAGCTCCCCCTGGAGCCTAGGGTCACTCTGAGGGAGGGAGCATGGCGAAGGGGCCTCCGGTTTACAGTGGGAAGAGCTGCAGAGAGAGAAACACGGGGTTAGAGGGTGCTTCCTTGGGTTCAGGTGCAGCTCCCAAGTGGGGGATGAGTCTGACCAATTCTGGGCAGACAGGGGGTAGGACTTGCCTCCCACCCAGCCCTGGCTGTCCGGGCCGCTGGGTACAGCAGACATGGAATCAGACCCAAGGATGGCTTACACTCTTAAGAGAGTGTGTGGCCCTGTTGGGGCACGCTTATTGCGTGCTGTGCAGCTGTTTTCCTCGTTTTCCTGGGGCAGCAGGCCAGGAAGGGGCAAAATGGGCTTGGCCTCTCCTTGCCCCGGAGGCTGGGAAAGGAAGCCTGGTCACACATAGGCCAGAAGCAGGGGGAAATAGGGCGTCCAGATAGCCAGAACACAGTCACGTCCAGGGGTCTGTCATCTGTCCCTGCAGGGCCGCCACCTCCAGGTTGAGATGGAAACGCCTCCTGGGAAAACCCTTACTCACTCCACTCTACACAGGGCCCTGGGGATACAAGGGAAGGTGCCCACCAAGCCTCAGCCAGAGCAGCCTCAGCTTGGATGGGCTCAGGTCCCCCTCCAGCCAGGCCCTGGGGCATCGCCCCCACCTAGGCTCCAGGAGAGAGCCAAAGCGTCTCCTTCCTCACCCCGCTCCCAGGCACTCACCCGTAGCTGCCGGGCAGGTAGGCTGTCGGGTAGTTGGGAGGTCTGTACCCAAAGCCTCTGCTCGCTTGGGTGGTCGCGTACCCTGGCCCCCAGAGAGGGCTGCCGCCGGCCAGGCTGCCTCTTCCCTGGCTGAAGTGGGGAGCTCCAGCGCCCGAGCTCTTGGCCTTGCGCCGAGGTCGGTACTTGTAGTCGGGGTAGTCGCGTAGGTGACGTGCGCGGAGCCGCTTGGCCTCCTCCACGAAGGGCCGCTTCTCGTCCTCACCCAGCAGCTTCCACTGCGCGCCCAGGCGCTTGGAGATCTCCGAGTTGTGCATCTTTGGGTTCTGCTGCGCCATCTGGCGGCGCTGGGCGGAGCTCCACACCATGAACGCGTTCATGGGCCGCTTCACCTTCTCCGGGGGGAGTCCTCCAGGGACCACAGGGCTCCCCGCGCCCTCTCGCTCCTGGGGTCCCGAAGATGAGGAGGCAGCAACCGTGGGAGCCGGAGGCTCCAGGCTCCAGGCCTGGTCCTGGGAGGAGCTGGGTAGCGCCATGGGTTGGAGGAAGCTTTAAGAGGGCGTCCTGAATGCCCTCCCCTCAAAATGAGGCGTCGACCCTGAAAATGCAAGTGTCTTCCCAGTCTGGAGTCGTTGCAGAGGAACTCAAGTCCTTAAAAAGTATATATCATCCCCAAGTCCAGACTTTAAAACGGAGCCTTTGCTCCCAACCAATTCGGCACAGTTTGGAGACAGTCGAATGTAAAATCCGCTGCGTCTGATACCCGTACTGGAGAGGTGCTCTCCTTTCCTCCTTGCCTCGAGGTCTACCGACTGGGAGACCACCGTCCCTCTCCCCCTCCCCACAGGTACCACCAAACCGACCTTCAGAGGAGGCGGCAAACCATAAACCTTCCCTTTGTCTGTCGTCTCCAGAGTCCCTGGACCTCTCCCACCTGGGCTCAGCGTCTGTGGCTGGCGGGCCAGACCCGGGAACAGCTTTAAAAGGCTGACTCCTCCCCAGTCCCTCCCACAAGACTGTGCCTTCTTAAGGGCGCCAACATCCCCCCCCTTAGGCAAACCCAGGTGTCCTGTGTCTCAGCCCCCAACACTCCCCCTGAGGGTACCACACCCCCTCCCCACCCAAGACCTAGATGTTAGGCCTTCCAGCCCCGGTTGTCAGGATTGTCTCCCCTCCCTTCTTAAGCATTGGCAATTTAAAGCCAATTCCTTTCCACCAAGGGATCAAATGCCCTCAGGGTCACCTGTTGTGCTCGGAGGAACTTGGGAACATCCCACCCCCACCCCCCACCCCAACTCCTTTCATGGTGACTATAGCTCCTCAAACCCGGGACCTGCCCTTGGGGCAAGAAAGTCAGGCTGAGGGAGGTAGGCCATTTTTGTTTCCTGAGTCATTCCAGCAGGTGCTTGCGCTGTGATTCAACCCCTTTCCCCAGGTGAGAAAACTTAAGCCCTCCTAACTCTGGCTCTGGCCAAAACCTAGATTTCTCCACAGCCATTGAATTATGGCAAGTTTTATCTTCCAACCTACAAATCAGGAGTGGGAAGCCAGGAAACCCGGGACAACTCCCAGGAGCTGAGAAGTCTGTGATGTGGATGCTGGAGAAAAAGCCTGAAGCCAAATCAGAACACCAACAAGAAATGAGGGCTGGACACCAGGGTTCCAGAGGCTAGCATGAGGGAACCCTGCTCCCTCCTCTGCCCAAGGCCCAGCCCAAGCCCCAGGCCTCAAGTAATCGGATTAAGCAGCCTGCCTTGGCTCTCAGCTTTTAGCAGGAACAGCTCCAGCTCTGAGCAGCCCTGCCTAGCCCGCCCTGTGACTCAGGGTATAGGAGTGGCCCAACTCCCTCTACTAGCAAACCTGGGGGAGGGGAGAAGCAACGAGGCACATGCCACCCTCCTCTGGACCAGGAGGGTACCTGGGACTGGGGAATTTAGGAATGTCAGGAATTCCCAGAAGACAGACCACCTTTGGAACACTAGAGAAGGAGGACAAGCCAGGTATGGAGGAAAAGAAAACAAGAGCCAGGGGCCAGGCAGGTCAATCCTAGAGAAACAAACGACCAAACTGGGGACAAGGAAGGCACAGGAAGCAGAGAGCCATTTGGATTTTTTTATTCTCTTTTTAAATACTGTACAGTGAAAAATAAATACGCCTTCTCATCCACCAGACAAGGTTGGTCCCGCCTCCCCCTGGGGGACCTTGTCACCTCCCTTCATACATACCCCTGGTTCTAATCCAAAACCTTCCCCATGCCTCCCACCCACTTATACCCTTACTATCCCCGTCTTCCACAGTGATGAGGCCCCAGAAATGGGGGGTACAGGATGGGAGGAGGGATAGCAGGGGAGCCCCCCTGAACTGTCAAATCTGGGTGAGTCAAAGAGCACCCCCCACCAACAGGTGGAGAATGGGGGTGTTCAGAGAGAGATTGGGGCATTAGAGGATAAAGGCACATCCAGTCTGATGGGGAAGGAGAGAGGCTCCCCTTACCCTGGGGTAGGGTGGACAAGAGGGAGGGGGGTATGACCCTGTTACACACCCCTCCAATAGCTCCTGGAGGTTGTGGGGGGGACCCAAGCTGCTGTGCCACCCCCCTCCCCCCTAGATAAGAGCAGCTCCAGCGCAGGTCAGTTGGGCCTGTGAGGGCCATGGTGTTGGGCAGCAAGCGAGATGGAGAAAGGAGGGATGCGGGCTGGAGGTTTTATGAAACCCCATTCACCAAACTACCCAACTCCAGGGGGGCTGAGAGCTCCCCATTCTCCGAGGGGCCCTTAGGAAGCTTGCTGACAGAGTCACCCTGAGGGGGAAGTGGGAAAGAAAACCAAGAGAAAAGAAAGCAGATGGTCAGTAGAAATTCAGATGGATGATACTCCCCCTGCCATTGAAACCCTCCTGGCATCTGGTGATCCAGGGGTTGGTTCCCTGATCCTCATGCTCCAGTCACTCTTCCTGGGATCCAGAAAATGTGAGCCAAACTTGCCTCTTTAGTCTATGCAAAGTGTGCACTGTTCTAAATGCAATCTAAATGCCATCAGACACAGCTACCTCTGCAATTCAGTGAGGGATTTCTTTAGGAATTTTTTTTGTGCCCTCTGCCCCAGAATAACAACAAAAAAGGGATGGGGTAAACCACACCTTGCCTGCCTACCTTTTGTCCTGAAAGAGAGTCCTCTGAGGGTTTAGTGCGTTCCAGGGGTGGCCGCTGGCGGCTCTGAGATTCTGCTCGTGAGATATAGTCAGCCACAGTCACTGGGGAAGGCAGAGGATCGAGTTTCAGAAGGAACTCCAGTATCGAGCCCTACACAACCATTGAACCCCAACCCTGGTTTTCATAGGGTAGGAGGGATCCCATTCTCTCAGCTCTGAGGAAGAATTCTGGTGTCCAGTGTTAGCTGACCTGGCTGGCGGTCTCCACTGATAGAACCATCAGTCCGGTTACCACGGTTACGGCGGCGGCGGCTGCGATTACGACGTTGGGGTCTAGATTCATCTTCTGTTAGGGAAAAACAAGTCACACATCCAGTCTCCCATCCCTCAATTCTTACCCATCTCTGATTTTTCAGACCCCAGGCACAGCCCTCACCTAGGCCATTTTCTGTCATGTTGGGCCCATCTGATTCCAGGCCTCCATCCATGACAGTCCTATCTTCGTCAGTGCGGCGGCGGCGGGAGCGGCGGCGCCTAGCACTTGCTGGGGGCGGTTCCCCAGGCTCTGAATCAACTGGGGGCTCTGGTTCAGATGTGTCCAAAAGGCTGTAGGGATTACTGTCTGGATCCTTCAGCACTAGTCAGAGGAAGAAGAGGAGCTGGGAGTCAGGTATCCATCATCTTTCCTTTTAGCCCACATTCATGAACACAGTCGTCTGGTGGTACCTGAGCTAATAGATGAAGAATTATATCTTGAGGTGGGCCGAGGAGCAGGTGGGGGTCCCCTACCCCGGCCCCCAGTCGGCCGCCTCCGGTTTTCTTCCCCTCGGGTTGGGGGATCCCTGTCGCTGGGCCCAGCTCTGTGGGGCTCCTCTCTCTTCTCTGACTCGGTCTCAGAAGCTGTGGATGGGTCTGAGCTGGGACCTGAAGAACACAATGGGATCTATTCAGGGCCACTCATCCTACCCCAGGACCTATCACAGTTCCCAAACCAGAAGAATTCTTCCTCTCACTCACAAGTCCCCCAGTCAATCACCTCTTTATCATCTCCATCACAGCTTTCCCTCAAGTTTCCATCCAGACCTCTGCCTCTCCCCCTCCCTACAAGCCCCGCCACTCGCTGTCTCCCGCTCCCATAGCTGGCTCACCATAGGCAGGACCGCCTGTCCTCCGGCCCCGGCCACGGCCCCCATAGCTGCCCCCATAGGTTCGAGTGGCATGAAGGGAGGAGGAGCTCTCATCAGTGGTATATCCAGCTTTGTCACTGCCACCACTGCCCCGCCCACTGCCAGGAGGGCGAAAGCCCAGCCCGATCTGCCGAAGCTGTTCATCAATTTGCAGTCTCTCCAAGCGAAGCTGCTCCACCTCCTGGTTGGGTAGAAAATGGAAAAAGATATGGAAGGAGGAATAAAATCAGTGGACAGTACCTTTCTTTCCCTGCACATCCTAAGCTCTCAGGAATGCAAGGAGAGGGAAGACATTGGCTAAACAAAGAAAATTCTGGCATCCAACCCCACAGCCCCAGATTGCCACCAATGTTTCAATGTTTCCAGTTCTACACAGAGAGACAAACGGGGCACCGCAGTTCCTCAGTTTATCCCCCAGCAGTCTTAGTCTCCTTTCAACACCCAGCTCTTTCCTCTTCCAGTTTGGGTACCTGTAGGTAGGAGAGGTGATATTCCAGCAGAGCCTGGGCATTGCTGATATTCTCTCGGGTGCCAACAAATATGAAGGGAACCATTCCCTGGAGAGCAGAGGGAAGGGAAGATGGATCAGAAAGGAAAGTTAGATGGAAATGCTAACCCCACCTGGTCTCCTAGGAGAGCCCACGCAATGGGGTCAATCTGGGTTCTAAACCTACTAAGGGGAAACAAAAGTTTCTGTCTCCACCCTCTCAAAGTCTCAACCCTGAGAGAACAAATCCCATCTACTTCTGGAAACCAGTCTCTAGGTCTAGTTGTCCCACACCCATACCTCCTCCCTGGGGTTCTTCTTGTCATTGTCACCTTCCACTCGAACCCTCACCACACCAGATTTATCCACAATCTCCTGGATCACTTTCCCGTTCTTTCCAATCACTTTGCCTGAATGGATAAAGGAGGAATTAGGCCTTTTAAAAAAAAATTTATAAAAAGGTAATAAAGAAGAGTAAAAACAGGTAAGATAAAAGGTCTTCCAGCCTCAACCCCCTTCTCTATATGGAGTCCATTTAACTCATTCTTCTGCTTCCAGATTTATGATGAGTACAAAATATTATAATCCCTAGAAATGTATTCTTCTGTTTCACCACTCCTCCTACTATTGACGATTTGATGTGTCCTCGTAAAACTGGGAGTCCACAGGGAGGTGCCACTCCCTGGCTACAGAAGCCCAGAATCACTCTAGATAATCTTGTACCTGGCCCCCAAATGTATTCTTCTTTTTTATACATGCACACCCCCAACTCACCAACCAGGTTCCTGGGCACTTGCACTGAGTCCTCAGAAAACTCAAGGTAGCTTCGGGCCTGTCGGCATGCCTCGGGGGTCTAAGGGAAGAGTGGAGAGTTGTTATTAAAATAGAGGACCTTACCCCATAAAGATATACAACTACTATGTACTCGTAATGATTAAAAATAAAAAATTTTACATGTGAAAAATAAAATAAAATAGAGGACCTGGATCTCAAACAATGATCTACCTGCTAGCCACTCTCTTATCTTTGGGGGAAATGTGCTGCCACCAAAGTCAGGGAGAGTGGTCAGTAAAACTCAGGTTTGCTTTCTACTTCAGCCTCTCTTCCCTCTATCCCCTAAAGCTGCCATCCCCAACCCCCAGGCTGCACATCACCACCTGAGCTTTGTCTGCTCTCCGCCCACCCCCATGAAAAAATTATCTTCCATGAGCGAAACTTCGAAGCTTCATCTGTATTTACAGCTGCTCCCTATCACATCACCGCCTGAGCTCCACCTCCCCGCTGCACCCTCTGTGGAAAAATTATCTTCCATGAAACCTGTCCCTGGTGCCAAAAGGGCTGCAGACCGCTGCCCTGAAGTACCCAGAAGATAGGATCTTTTGCTGACCTCCCCATAGATACGGAAAGTGCAGGTCTCTTCACCCAACTCAATGGCGGTCACCCCAGGTACTTTTCGGGCCTGCTGGATGTTGGCACCGTGAGTCCCAATTGCCAGTCCCATCAGGTCCTCTCGCACTGTGAACTCCTCCTGGAATGCTGCTGCTAACTGCTTGCTTGTCTGAAAGGAAAAGACACTTTAGGAATCATGGTGGTGGAATCTCAGAACACCAGTCTCAAGTACCTGACCCTTTGCGTAACTTGAATAAGGACAAATGTGTGAAAGAAATCTGGAATCACCCTGGAGTCAGCTGACCACTACGACCTGTGTGCAAAGTTCGGGAACATTTTTTTTTTTTTTAAGAGACAGAGTCTCACTCTGTCACCCAGGCTAGAGTGCAGTGGTGTGATCACAGCTCCCTGTAGCCTCGAACTCCCACACTCAAGCAATCTTCCTGCCTCAGCCTCCCAAGTAGCTGGGACTACAGGCATGCACCAGCACATCCAGCTAATTTTTCCTTATTTTTTGTAGAGACAGGGTCTCGCTATGTTGCCCAGGCTGGTCTTGAACTCCTGGCCTCAAGCCATCCTCCCGCCTTGGTCTCCCAAAGTGCTGGGATTACAGGCGTGAGCCACTGCATTTGGCCAGGAATTTTTAATTCTAATTCTACCTTCCAAATACCAATGGCTTGCGGAGCAGGTTGGTAAGGAAAGTAATAAGGGCAAGATTTGGCCAAAGTTGTGGGAGTCACCAAAGTTCTGGATTTGGCTCTAACACTATCTGATTGTGTGATCCTGAATGAAACATACTCTGTGCCTCTGGTCGGTCATCTGCTAAGTAATTACATCTGACCTATCTCATTCTCAAGACTAGCAAGAGGATTAGACAAGGTTGGTGTGAAAGTAGTTTTCACAAGGTACATACAAGTGTAAGGAACTCTTACCTTAACCAAACAAACATCAACTCCTCTCAAAATAAAACCCAACAAGGTAAGTGGAAAGCAAGGGGTTAAGAAAAGCAGAAAATGAGCCTACATAACACCACAGTTCCACTTCATTTCTTAACTGATTCTTAGAGGGATCCCTGTGTTCAGGGGCAGGAAGACAGGAAAGGTTCTGGAAGAGTGAGTCCCACAAAGAAGCACCTAATAGAAAAAATATTGAAATGTGACATTCCCAGATCGCAATCCACTACTCCCTATTTCCAAGGTGGGTAAGGCTGAATTACAACAAGGATTTACACCAGGCAAGAAGAGAAAGGTGGAAAAAGATACTGAGTGTTCAAAACCACTATATTAGGGAGGGAGGGGACAATGATCTACAATGACTTACAAATGTCTCCTAGAGAAGTTTGCCAAGGGTTTTATTTCTTAAACTTCCTGATAATTTCAAGGGTATTTATTGTATTATTTTTTATCACCTATACAGTCCGTATTTTAAAATAATTTTTAGAAAATGAAACAATAAAGGCAAGATTTCTTAAAAATAAGGACATGTGCCTATTCTTAAGACTTTGTACCTATGGCTAACTTGGCTTATCTGGTACACTTTACCACATAGATTAATACAGTCAACTCCTGGGAGAGCTAAATATTCCACCTTTTGTCATCATAAAACCTGCTCTTTGGGAACTGGAACAGATATAATTTGTATCATCTGGGGGTAATGGTAAATTTTTACCTGCTAGTGTCCTGAGCAACATCCCAGGAGAAGTCAAGAGATTACCATGCCCCAGAATTTGCACAGGCTTGGAGAAAAGCTTCCCAAAGGATCAGTTCACTTGATAAATGGAAATGGATGTACACACACACACACACCCCCACACACACACACACACACGCACCCCTATTCATTTAGAAGGGTATAATTTCCAGGAAAGGGGAACCTGACAATTATAGGATGTGAGAACTCAAAAAACCCTGTATAAATATTCTAATCTACCATCTCATTGTCACAGACGAGGAAGATAAAGTTCAGTGAAATCAAATGATTTGCCAAAGGACAATTATTTGACAAAGCAAGACTTAGGATTACAAGTCCAGTGGTATTCCCAGTGTACAAATAGTTCTCAAATATATCCCGCCAAGCAGTTTGGTTTCCAGAGGTAATTTGGGGATATCAGTGGAGGTAAGAGCCAAGCCATACCCCCTTTCCACTTTTACACAGAGCTGTTCTGATTGTTTTATGCATTGTGCTTCCAAGTAAAATTTCACTTGATCAAAGGGTCCCAGAGCTAAAAAAAAAAAAAAAATGTGAAAATAATTGCACTATAACATAATGGAGCTCTGCCATCTGGAGGAGTCTGGGATAAAATAGCTGACCCAGGTTTAATGGCCCAGAAAAAACCTTAGTCTTTTTGTTCTATAAACACAAGAGCATGGGTGGAGGATGGGGCAAGAAGGGAGGAGGACAATACCTTTCGGCAGGAGAAAGTGGAGCCAAAACTTACCTCTAGATGCTTGGTAGCTTCTTCATTGCGGGACATGAGTAGCAGTTTGGTGCGCAGGCTTCGGAAATGCATGTCACCCAGCAGAGATGCCCGCTTCACAGGGGCTTCTGTGGTTGACTAGAAAGAAACCAATGGGAAAGTCATTAAAACTGACTTTGAATACACACTGGGGAAGCTGAGTCCCTGGAAAAGAAATGAAGCTAGGAAAGAGGAGAATCATTGTCAGTCTCACAAAGGCTGACTCTCTGAGTGCCTACAGGAAGTGGCTGCAAGAAGCAAGCATAAGGTGAGAGTTATACGGTCTATTTTTTGAAAGTCCAAATATCCCAGGGTGGGTCCTCAACCAAGACTGCAATATGATTATCAGGTAAAAAAAAAAAAAAGTCATACATGAGGAAGACTAAGGAAAAGTAGGGCTACCTGGGCCCATAGGCATCAGGAGCAATAAAGTCCTCTCTGATAAATAAATATAAGCACATTTTAGCTGCCCACTTTCTGTGAAGGCATTAAAAAGGGAAAAGAAAAAAATTGTTGAAGGGGCTTGTGTGAAATTCAGGCAGAATAAACTCACCAGAATGAAGAGCTCACTATTGGTGATGTTGAGAAAGATGCAGTTGGCTCCCAGCGCTTTTTTGAACTCTTTATGGACATTTTCATTAGAGCAGCTGCAGAGAAAGAGTAAAGTGCTCAGAGAACAGAGTGCAGTTTAGAGTTCAGGGTAGAAAGAGTGGGCCCAAGAAAATAAGAGGGACCACAGTTAAAGAACAGCTCTCAGAAGAGCTGAGAGTCTAATTGGCAAGAAAGGTACTAGAGGGCCAGGGGAACAACCAGAGAAGACTACAAAGTGGGAGTGGGGCCTGGAAGAAATGATGCCAGAGATTAGGGCTATAAAGAGGGCACCCCCTCCACTCCCACTCCCGCCATCCCTAACACTTACGCCTCTCTCAGATCCTCAGGTACAGCCATGGTAACCTTGAAGAAGCTACCTTTGGTTGAGAGGGGATTGGGATTAACTGGCCGAAGTCGCTCCAGGGTAACAATCTCATTGTAGGTGGCATCACATGCAGCATATTCAATGACATAGAACTGGCAGAGGGAAAAAGAGAAGTTGTGGATGACCTGAGCATCTATCTCCTACCTTTCTATGAATGAAATATTTGTTTCAGTAGTTTCCAAAGGCCTTCACAATCACTCACATCCCCTTTCATCATCCGCACCCGGGCAAGCCACCAGCCACAAGGTTCCTGTTCATTGGCTCGAGAATAAACCTGAAGAAAAGTTGAAAATAAGAGAGATATTGAGAAACATCCAGAAACATTAAGGATGGAATAAGCATTAAGATATTTGGGATGCATCCTAAACCAAGAATACAAAAAACCAGAGGAAAAAGATACTAATCAAAAATCATTACTGGGAGCAGTGGCAAGCACCTATAGTCCCAGCTACTTGGGAGGCTGAGGTGGGAGGATCATTTGAGCCCAGGCTAGCCTGGGCAACAAGTGAGACCCCAATCTCTAATATTTTTTAAAAATAAATTATTTAAAATATTTTAAAAATAAATAGTTTTTAAAAAATCAGAGGGCATTGGATTTTAGATACTGTTACCACAAATGAAAGAAAAGTAAATCCCCTGAAACTGAGAAGCTCCCTTAGAGTTTGGCTGATCTTAACAGTGATGTTAAGGAAACTGCTGTATTTTACTTTTCCATAGGCTACGTGGCTGGATGTAATGGCTTAGATGGGGAGGAAGGAACATCAACTAACCAGAGAAGAGCCTAGGATCCTGGGAGAAGTGACATTTAGAAAGGGTAGACTCCATGGCCCTTACCTCTACCTCATCCCCTTCTGTGATCTCCTTATTATAATCAGCTGGAGGTGGAAGCCGGACATCCCCAAAAGGAATCTGTCTCTCACTTTGCCAGCTGCAAGAGAAACAATGATGTAACAATGACATAAAAGCTATTCAGACTGATGTAACTGTCCATTTCTTTAGGAAGGGGTTACTCCCTCAGCTGGGTGATTTCCACTTTCCCTGGTAATTAGAGGCTAAAGCCCAGGCCCTGCTGCATAGTGGTGTCTTCCATTTCTTACTAGAATCTAAGTAGCATATCAAATGCCCCCACCCCCTCACCAAATTCTTATCCCTTTCCTCTCCTGGGATCCATATAAGTTGCCCACCCAAACCCTTGGCTCTCCCCCATCTATTACATGCCTCATAGGACTCAGCTGCCCCCTCTTCTCCACTCTCCTTCTAGGACCTAGTATGCTGGATTCTCTATTCCCAAGGTCTTACTTGTTTTCAAAGAAGATGGTGACAGAGTCCTCATGGACATCCTTCACAAAGCCCTAGAACAGATTTTTGAGAGAGAGAGAGAAAAAAAAAACAATAGAGGAAAGAAAGTGTTACATAGAAAACCAAGCCAAAGACCAAAAGATATTGAATACAATAAAAATATATATTTCTCTTTTTATAATTTGAGAGAGAGAGAGAAAAAATAAAGCAGTGAGGAAAGAAAGTGTTACATAGAAAACCAAGCCAAAGACCAAAAGATATTGAATACAATAAAAATTTATGAAACTCATATGAATAATGTGTCAATTATATAATCAACTCTACAAATCAGTAATATTTCCTATACTAGAATATTAACTTGCCACAGAATAGCTAGCAAACTAAAATATTTTAAATAGCAGTTACCAAACTTGTTTTGGATTAGGAAATAAACAAAAATATATTGATATTGTTTTTGGACTTTTTAATAAAAGCCATTCTGACTGGAGTCAGGTGATATTTCATTGTGGTTTTGGTTTGCATTTCCCCAATGATTAGTGACAATGAGCATTTTTTCATATGTTGTTGGCCTTTTGTCTATCTTCTTTTGAGAAATTTCTGTTCATGTCTTTTGCCCAATTTTAATGGGGTTGTTTGATTTTTTTCTTGATGATTTGCTTGAGTTCTTTGTAGATTCTGGTTACTAGTCCTTTGTGATGTATAGTGTGCAAATATCTTCTCCCATTTTGCAGGTTGTCTGTTTGCTCTGTTAATTATTTCCCTGGCTGTGCAGAAGCTTTTTAATTTTATGCTGGTGTAGATGCAGAGAGAAAGAAATGCTTATACATCATTGGTGGGACTGTGAATTAGTACGGCCTCTATGGAAAAGAGTATGGAGATTCCTCAAAGAACTAAAAGTTGACTTATCATTTGATCTAGCAATCCCACTACTGGGTATTTACTCAAAGGAAAAAAAGTCATTTTATCAAAAAGACACCTGCACTTGAATGTTTATTGCAGCACAATTCACAATCAAAAATAAGTGGAATCCACC
>NW_012150641.1:1892593-1915325 GCF_000956105.1 Propithecus coquereli | reverse complement strand
TTTAGTTGTCCAGATCATTTCTTTCTATTTTTTAGTAGAGACGGGGTCTCGCTCTTGCTCAGACAGGTCTCGAACTCCTGACCTTGAGCGATCCACCAGCCTCGGCCTCCCAGAGTGCTAGGATTACAGGCGTGAGCCACCGCACCTGGCCAAGACCCCAATCTTGAGATCATGACAAGAGAGGAATGGGGATGACTGAATGGTCAATCCAAATCCTGTTTTCTATGTCCTCACTAAGGAGGCCAAAGCTATGTGTTTAACCCTATGGTCCCAAGTTTTCTACCTTCTCTCCCTATTTTTCACACACTCACAACTAGAGATTTCAGATTTTGATACAGTACAACTTATGAATTTATTCTTTCATAGACTGTGCTTTTGGTTTCATATCTAAGAAATCTTTGCCTAATCCAAGGCTACAAAGGTTTCCTCCTATGTCTTCTTCTACAAGTTTTATAGGTTTTTGTTTTACATTTAGGTCTGTGATCCATTTTGAGTTAAATTTTACATATGGGGTATTGATCCAAGTTCATTTTTTACCTATGGACATCTAGTTGTTTTAGTACCAGTTGTAAAAGACTATCCTTTCTCTGAACTGCCTTTTCACTCTTGTCAAAAATCAGGAAGTGCAAATTAATGAATTAATGTATAATGACAGCAAACCAGTGATTAGCGGAAGACTTTTGGGAGTGATAGAAATGTTCATTACTTGATTGTGGTGATAGTTTCACAGTTATATACACGTGTCCAAACTTAACAAACTGTACAATAAGAAAAAAAAGCAGAGGTTTCAAAAGGCTAACACATAAGAACTATTCCTGAGCTTTGCAGCTAGGGACAAAGGCTGAGCTTAGGAGAGAAAACACTAGTATCTGGGGCGAATGGGCAGAATTAAGGAGCAGAGACAGGATTGAAATATGAAGTTGGGGAAAGAGCTTGTTTTGGAGAATAACTTAAGGAAAAATACCCTGGAGAATGCACAGCTCCTACCTCACAGAATTGGTCAATCACAAACACTTACTATATTGCTATTTCCTTCTGGTGGGAAAATCTAAACCTCAATTTCACTTTTGATAGAAGCCATTTTTCTCTCCTTTAGGGATAGGGTCTTGTTATGGAGCCCCAGTTCTTTCTTAGAGCCTCACTACTGCCCAAGGCATTAGTACTCCTGGTACCTCCTTGGCCTCTTTCTTACCCATGCTTTATCTTTCGCTAACATTCTCTTTCCCAAAAATGTTTTTTCCACTCTTCATTCAGATTCAGTATCTACTCCTATTAATTTCCACTCAAGTTTTCTAAGGCACTTTTACTCCCCATTAGTTGTCTGAATCCCTCTTCCCTTTTGGGTTCTTCCCTTAGCTCCTGCTCAAGTAGGCTCCATCCTCCTCCCGCAACCACTTAATATTTTATCCCTTCCCTTTTCTTTTCCTCTTTATAAGGGTCTATCTGCATTTCTAGAAACATTTTAACCAGCCTCTTCATCTGACTTTATCCAATTCTTTATCCAAAATATCTATCTTCAAGCCTTAGAAGAAGTTTATCAAGACAGAATTATCTATTCTCAAAACATTTTAGGGATGTGACAGAAGGAAGTGGAAAAGAGAGAGATGGGGATGAGAATCACTTACCTAATTCACAAAGGCTACGCCTATGGCTCTAATCCAATTCTCCTCCACCATGCTGGGGTTGGCCCTCAGGGTGAGTAGCAATATTACCCTGGTTTTTCCAGCGACTATGATTTCCAAGGCAGAAATGTAAAGCTCAGAATGGAGTCACCCCTCACATCACTGAACAGTTCGACCAAATGTCACTTGCCCTTATACCTTAAGGGTATTTTTTCCTTCAATTATTCCCCAAAACAAGCTCTTTCCCCAACTTCGTATTCCAATCCTGCTCCTTAATTCTGCCCATTCGGCCCAGATACTAGTTTTTTTCCTCTAAAGATACCAGTGACGGAAAGTGAGCTCCAAGTTCTGCTCAGTCTATGCTCATGGGGAAAATAAACAGGTGAGGGCAAGAGCAGGTGAGTGGAACCTGTTAGAAAGCCACCTAGATTCCTCTAGCCACTTAAATTTTGAATAAGGAAAGAAAAAATAAAAAGAAAGCCACCTAGATCCAGAAGATGACTTGATTCAGTGGCCATAGCACATTCTGGCTTTGGCTCTGGAGACTTCCATCAGGCCTACAGAAGATAGAGCCCTAGGTTCCTAGGTACTTCTGTTTCCTCAAATTAGAAGATAAGAAATCAGTTCCCACCTTCACTCCATCTTCTAGTCCTGGGCTCTCAAAAGAAAGAATAGAGTGCTAGGAGAAAAGCAGGAAGAGTCTGAGTAAAAACCATGTCTTGAAGATGAGGATGCCACGTTCATTAGGAAAGGAATGGGAATAAGGAAATCCAGGCAAGGTCTGGAGAGTAGAATGACTGTGCCCTGGAAGGTAAATAAATATTTCATTTGGGAGAGTACAGCTTAAAGAATAAAACACACTAAGTTCTGACAAAAAAGGAAGGGTTGGACGGCTAGGTACAGAATAACTTAGATCTTAGGCCGGATGTATTGGCTCACACCTGTAATCCTAGCACTTCGGGAGGCCGAGGTGAGAGGATCACTAGAGGTCAGGAGTTCGAGACCAGAATAACTTAGATCTCAGACCTGACATTTGCAGTTCTATCCTGTAAGAGAACCAGCAACAGGGCCCAATTCTCAGAGAGGAGAAAGGAACTTTCCCAAATTTATAGTTCTAGAAGCAATGTAAACATTCCCTGACCCACACCAAAGTTTGCTGAGTCATGAATATTAAATCAGTAGCAAGATCAGAATGAATAAATATCTATATGGCACTGAAAGCTGAAGAAAGATTAGTATGAATTTAGGAATTTGTTGTTTTTAATTCAGGCATGGAGCAGAAAATGTTGAAGTGGCCAGAACATAAATCCACATTACCTGGCTTTCAGCTTACTCCAAACTCTACTCTCTGAATCAGAGTACCCTGTTCCCCATTCATTCAATTCTATCATTGCCATAACCCACAGAAGAAAAGGAAAAGATTCAGAGAGACTTTCTGCTGGACACTTATATGTGGAACAGGAAATATATCCCTTCCCAGTCATCTCATACAGTTAATTTGAACTGGATACCAATCTTTCCCAATTGTGCATGGCTCTCATGCTTCCTACAACGTTATCTTGATCTAGGACTCAATTTAAGAATCACTTTTCTTGGAAGCCAGAATTTGGGGCTGGGAAGGATCCAGATGAAGGACAAGATACTGGGGAAAATAAGGCTAACATCTTATGAGGGAAGGGCATTTCAACAAAGGTAATGCAAGTTTGGGAGAAAGGATATAAAAGACAAATGTGCTCTATCAGAACCAGAAAGGAATTAGAGACTGTTTGCCAAAGAAAACAGAAATGCTATGGAGGCAGGCTAGAAGAAAAAGTCCCAAGAGTTAGGAAAGTATGCAGAAAATGACAAAAGAGATCAGCTGGAAGTTTCCTTCAGCTAGACCATGGAATAAGGTGGTTTCTGAGGATTACACAGGAATACAGAAAGAGTAAGATAAAAAGGTAAAGACTTGAATTGAGAGGATAAGTTAAGATAGATAGATTTGAGTACCCACAGGCACTAGACATAAAGAAACCTGGTGAGGGAAGTAAGGCAAAAATGGATAAGCATTCGGAGTGAGTAAAAAATGACTACAGAGAACTTATCAATTGAAGTAGGGGCAGAAACCATCCAAGGGCAAACACAAGACCCTTTGCAGTTATAGTAAAATGACTCCACAGTGAAGAAGTCAGAGAAAGTCATTTCCAAGGGCATGAGAAGGTGGAGAGGTCTATTACAGGGAAAAGGCCTGAGGAGAACTGAAAGAAATGGGGTTCTTCCCACAAGTGACATTATGAGAACATCTCTCTTCTCTCTCTCCTCAGGGAGAAATCAAAGAATGAGACAGAAATCAGGAGAGTCTCTGGCACAATTCCAAGCATAAAGTCCAAAAGAGGTTTGGAATAGCAACAGTCACACAAAGAAAAACTCTTGGGAGGCAAGAAAGGTCTCTCTCTGGCTTAATCTAAATGGGAAAAAATGTCCTAGAAAATGGATTCAGAATAGAAAAAGGTGGTAGTAAAAGGAGTTGTAAGGAACCAAATCTTAGGCAAAGGGGAAGCTGAAATAAGCAAGGGTCTTTGAAAGATAATTCTCTTCCTCCAAAATAGGCTGCCAGATCCCCAAACTGGGAGAGTTAGCCAAAAGTCTTCTAGAAGTGAAAATCCTGAGGAAGATAAACAGAAGGAATTCTCATGAGGTTCCCTTTCCAAACTCATGAATATGAAGCTTACACTCCTCAAGATGATCTAAATGTATCTGAGGTCAAAGTAAGATAACAAATTAGAATCCATCCCTAGGTAGAAGAATGGTAGACCAGTAGGCCTTGGAATAAAGAGGTGGTGGGGTGAGAGGCTCCTGAAAAGATGCCACCTTATGGCTGGCTGGGAGGCAACTTGAATGATACAATCCAGATTTCCTGAGGTCAAAGATGCCAAATGTCATAAATGGATTTTGACAGTTTCTCCTTGGGTTGGGAACAAGGAATGTAAGATGAAAGTGGGATGAGTGTTCCAGAGCAGTAGGCAGAGGCCTCTCGCAGGAAGATGAAAGGATCTAATATGGGACAGACGGCCTTCCCAAGGGGGTCAAGTGGATGAAGAAAGAATTCTCCATGTGCTTGGACTGTGGGGAAGATTATGATTAAGGTCTAAGGTATGTCTTCCACTAGGAAACAGAAAAAGTCAATTAGAAGCTGGGTAAAGGGGTCTCTCCTGGGGGGCAGGGAGCGCCGATCCAGGCACAACAATACCCTGAAGTTCATTCTCTCTGAAATAGGAGTAAAAGCAGGTGTAATAGAGGGATCAAAAATAAGAGGAAGAGGGTTAGCTCCCAGCGGTCTCCCCGGGAGGGCTGCGGATGGGAGCGTGAGTCTAAGGTTCTAAGGGTCAGGACTTAGCTCTAGAAGCTCGATCCCGCCCCACTCTTCCCTGCTCCAGCGGGGGGAGGAGGCTAAAGACGGGTGTCCCCGGTCGGCGCGCCGCCTCACCTTGTAGAAGGCCCCGTTGGAGCCGCGCACCTCGACGGGCAATCCTGGCTCCACATCCCCCCCAGAGGCCAGGCCGCCCATGGCGCCGCCACCACCTCCGACTCCCCCGGCGGCGGCTGCAGCAGCAGTCTGAGTGCGGGCCGGGCCAGGCCCCCGGCGTCTCCCCGGAGGAGGAGCCGGAGGGGGAGCCGCAGGGGGCGGGAGCCGGGCCGGCCCCACGGCGGCCCTGCCACAGCCAACGAGCAGGGGGCCGGGGCCGGGCCGCTCCCCGTCCGCCGCCGCCGCCGCCTTGGTCTCCGCCACCGTGAGGAAAACGGCCGCCGCCGCCGCTGCCTTCGTCACCTCAGCTTCCGCCCGCCGCCGCCCCCGCTGCTGCCTCAGTCCCGGGACCCGCTGCTGCCGCTGCCGCTCTACAGCCTCCACCTCCCCCTGCCGCCGCCGCCTACTGCGCAGGCGCGCCGGGCACCCGCCCGCCGCGCGCGGGGCCCCGAAGGCCACGGCGCAGGCGTCAAGGCTGGCGACCCAGCTCGCGCTCGCCAGCGCATCAGGGCTTCCACATTCCCTTTCACTCTCTCACGCCCCCTCCTGGTCGCTTTCTTGCACACGCGCAGAACAAGATTAGCCCTCTTTCTTCGCCACCCCACCACTCCACCGCCCCACCTCTTCCATTCCCCGCCCCACAACACTGAAAGCTGACCAATCGTGGGGAGATAGGGGCCGTGCTCTCTCGGCCGGATTGGCTTTCTGCCGCGCCTGGTCAGACCACACCCACTCCGCCGCTGCGAGCCCCGCCGGGCTCGGACGAGGTAGGGATGGGCATGCGCCTGAACGACTGCTTGGTCACTATCCCCACCTTTGTCTTTCTTGGTGCGCAAGCTCCAAAGGAAAAAAAGAGGAGGAGTCGAAACCGGTGCGCATGCGCTGAGCTTTACTCTCCGCGCGCATGTATGGATTCTGTTTTAAGCATCTGTAACTCTGCTGTAGGAGATTTGAGAGTCAAAGGTTCTTTCCTTGAGGAGATTCTGGTATAATGCAAGGTTAAAGAATAATTTCAGCGCAATACCGAAAAGCAGATGCAACTTAGATTGGCACAAGATTCGATATCTAAATGCTGACGAAAATTGTCATGCAGTAAGGGTATTAGCGGGAAAACTTCCGATTCTTTTTTTTTCCCTTCCTTTTATCTACGAAATGTTCTCCAGGAAAAACTTAAGATTCTTGAACTAAGATAAGTAAGGTTTAGGTAGAAGTGACTAAAAAAGTGTAGAAATTAGGATCTTGTGCATTTAATCATTTCGCAAATATTTATTTAGCCCCCACACACTGCGCTAAGTACTAGAGATACAAAGACAAGACATATTCCCTGATCTCTATGAATTTATAATATACTGGAGAAGGCGCAGACAAACATAAATGCATGGAGTTCGGTCGAAGATGTGATAGAGGCCGGGCAGCGTGGCTCATGCCTGTCTGTAATCCTAACACTTTGGGAGGCCCAGGCACCACTGCACTCCAGCCTAGGTGGCAGAGTGAGACTCTGTCTCCAAAACGAAACTTGTGAGCCTTTAACGTTAGAGTGAATAGAAAGAAAAAAAAAAGGAAGGAGGAGGAGAAGGAAGAAGAAATAGAAATGAGGAATAGGTATAGAGGGGAACCTAAGGAGACAATGGTTCATTGTTCTTTTTTTTTTTTTTTGAGACAGCGTCTCACTGTGTTGCCCGGGCTAGAGTGCCATGGGGTCAGCCTAGCTCACAGCAACCTCAAACTACTGGGCTCAAGCAATCCTTCTGCCTCAGCCTCCCGAGTAGCTGGGACTACAGGCATGCGCCACCATGCCCAGCTAATTTTTTTCAATATATTTTTAGTTGTCTGATTAATTTCTTTCTATTTTTAGTAGAGACGGGGTCTCGCTCTTGCTCAGGCTGGTTTCGAACTCCTGAGCTCAAACAATCCACCCGCCTCAGCCTCCCAAAGAGCTAGGATTACAGGCGTGAGCCACCGCGCCCGGCCCATTTTCAGACTTTTAAGGTCCCAACAAGGCACCCTTTTTCTCAAGAAGCTCCATCAATGTAACGGAGTAAACTGAAAAAGAGGAGACATAGGTTCCAGGAAACAGGCTATCAACACAAGAAAGAGGCAAAGGGAGTCCCCAAAATGAAGGTGTAAGGGAGATCCCAATAGTCCAGCCTTAGACTGGAACAATTCTAAAGACCCCGTGAGAAAGTTCTTCAAAATGAGATAAAACCAATTCTTTAAGTGTTTGTATATCCTTAAAATAGATTAACCAAAAGAGTACATAGAAACCTAAGCAAACGAAGAAGACAAGGCAAGTATTAATTCCAGGAAAAACAAAAAGGTGCAGGAAAGAAACAACTATAACTATCCACATGACTCAACTGTGTAGAATACTTGCATAATTGCAATAATGTAAACACTGAACAGAGATCCAACAAGACTCATGATATAATAGTGTTAGTATTACAATAGTATTAGAAAGATGGGAGATGGGAAGTCGCGGTGGGGTGATGGGGGGCAGTTGCAAAAGAAAGCTAGCTTTTTTTTTTTTTTTGATTTTTTTAATTTGGGTCTTCCAGTGAGGACCAGAAAACCTGCTAGACAAATTCTAAAAGAGCTATAACGCCAGAAAGCTACTTTCTCATCTTCAACAGCAGGATGTCAATAGCTAATGCCTAAACAAGCAACATTAAGAAGTAGCAATATTTGCATAGTCTGATTTTGAAATACAAGGTGAATACAAAACAAAATAATTTAAAAACTCAATTGAGTGACTGCCTATGAAGAGTGAGGGCAGTTGGGAGACTAATTTTTTTATAGAAGCCTTACAGAACTGTTATATTTGACTCTTTAAATAATATAGTGTATCTATGAAAAAAAAATAGTAAACCCATGGAACTTGGAGGATAGGATACAAAAGGAGGCTAAGAGACCAGTTAGGAGTCTATGTCAATTTTCAGAGAGGTAACATTGGAAGTGGGAATAGAGATGTGCACAGACTTAAGATTTTTTTTTTTTTTTTTTTGCGACAGAGTCTCACTCTTTTGCCCGGGCTAGAGTGAGTGCCGTGGCGTCAGTCTAGCTCACAGCAACCTCAAACTCCTGGGCTCAAGCAATCCTTCTGCCTCAGCCTACCGAGTAGCTGGGACTACAGGCATGCGCCACCATGCCCGGCTAATTTCTCTATATATTTTTAGTTGTCCAATTAATTTCTATTTTTAGTAGAGACCAGGTCTCGCTCTTGCTCAGGCTGGTTTCGAACTCCTGAGCTCAAACAATCCACCCGCCTTGGCCTCCCAGAGAGCTAGGATTACAGGCGTGAGCCACCGCGCCCGGCCGGCTGACTTAAGATATTTGAATTAAGCTTTTATTATTCTCCCCTTAAAAAGCCCTCACCCTAAACCTTTGTTCTCTCTGGAATGGCTGGAACCCAGGCCCTTATCGCCCCATTCCAACCAGCCCCAACACCTGATAGGATCACCTTGTAGAAGGCTAATGAAGGCCGGTGCAGTGGCTCAGACCTATAATCCCAGTGCTTTGGAAGGCCAAAGCGGGTGGATTGCTAAAGCCCAGGAGGCAAAAGTGAGCTATAATCGCGCCACTGCACTCTCCAGCCTGGGAGACAGAGTGAGAACTTGCCTCTTAAAAAAAAAAAAAGAAGAAGAAGAGTGGCCCAGAGCCCAAGGATGTGGATAGATTCATGGGTGGCCATGAAAATGGAGTGACTCTGGAGTGCAAAGATATCCTGTGGATGTTAGTAAGATCTAGGGTCAAGGTGAGGGGAAAAACATAAAGAGAGTAAACTCTGGCTGAGAGCACTGGCTCGTACCTGTAATCGTGGTACTTTGGAAGGCCAAGGTAGAAGGATCACTTAAGCCCAGGAGTTCGAGACTAGCTATGTACCAGCCTGAGCAGCATAGTGAGACTCCGTCTCTACAGAAACTTTAAAAAAAATAGCCAGGTGTGGTGGCGCGTGCCTGTAGTCCCAGCTACTCAGGAGGATGAGGCAGGAAGATCGCTTGAGCCCACAAGTTTGACGTTGCTGTGAGCTATGCACTGCATTCTATCCTGGGTAACAGAGTGAGACCCTGTCTCAATAAAATAATAATAGTGGCTGGGCGCGGTGGCTCATGCCTATAATCCTAGCACTCTGGGAGGCCGAGGTGGGAGGATCTCTCGAGGTCAGGAGTTTGAGACCAGCTTGAACAAGAGTAAGACCCCGTCTCTACTAAAAAAAAATAGACAGAAATTAGCTGGACAACTAAAAATATATATACAAAAAATTAGCCAGGCATGGTGGTGCATGCCTGTAGTCCTAGCTATTCAGGAGGCTGAGGCAGAAGGATCGCTTGAGCCCAGGAGTTTGAGGTTGCTGTGAGCTAGCCTGAGGCCACGGCATTCTAGCAACAGAGCGAGACTCTGTCTCAAAAAAAAAAAAAATAATAATAGTATACTCTGCATTAAATTTTAAGTTTAAAAAGCCTCATCACTAGATAGATTGTTAATGTTTAAAAGACAGTAATCCCTCCCACATTGACATGAGCCAAGAACATGAAACTGGATTCTCCTGGCTTCTTTCTGGAAAAGGGGCTGACCAGCTTCATTACTGCTTAATCAAGATTGTCCTGAAGATTGTTCCTTAGCTGCAGGAAATTGCTGTCAAGGGCCAGAAACTGGCATCCAGAAGAATTTGGGCCTCTAGAGTATTCTGTTTGGCTGAATAGTACTTTTTTATTTGAATTTTAGGATGGGTGTTCAATTTTCAATTTTTTTTTTAAGGCTGGTCAAGTGAAGCAGTGGGAGTGGAGAAGGAACAAAGGACTCTGTAACTGGTTGTGATCAATTAGTTGTAAACACCACTGCACTTGGCTGAGGTAGGAGAATTGCTTGAGCCCGGGGAGTTTGAGATTGCTGCGAGCTAGGCTGATGCCACGGCACTCTAGCCCCGTGACAGCATGAAACTCCGTCTCAAAAGAAACAAACAAACAAAAAAACACCATTGCACTCGGACCAGCCTGGTCTTCATTTTTCTAAACTTCCATAGATCCTGTTTCCTGCAACTTACACATTTACGTTACCTGCCCATCCCCTTTCAGTGTCTGAATTTTCTTCCTGCTGATATGACCATTTAACCAATGGTTCATCCACAAAAGGAACAATATGCTGCCATCAAAAGTGATGATATTGCCCAATACTGGGGAGAGATAATTCAAAAAAAACCTGACGATAGACGTATGTTTAACAATAAAGGAAGATGTTTCTGATATGGTTAAATGAAAAAACAGGTTACAAAAGAGTGTGATTCCATAAATCCCTACTCACTTAACTAATTATATATATCTCCTGACAGACCTCGGGCTTAAAATACATATATACGCACACATATGTACACACACACATATATATATATATTTTTTTTTTGAGACAGAGTCTCACTTTGTTGCTCTGAGTAGAGTGCGGTGGCGTCAGCCTAGCTCACAGCAACCTCAAACTCCTGGGTTCAAGTGATCCTCCTGCCTCCGCCTCCCAAGTAGCTGGGACTACAGGTACGAGCCACAGCGCCCAGCTAGTTTTTCCATTTTTAGTAGAGATGGGGTCTTGCTCTTGCTCAGGCTGGTCTGGAACTCCTGAGCTCAAGTGATCCTCCCACCTCAGCCTCCCAGAGTGCTAGGATTACAGATGTGAGCCACCACCCATACATATATATATATTTTTAAATCTGAAGAATCAATACCAGAGGGTTAATAGTGACTATGTAAGTAAGGTCTATTTTTTTTCTAATTTTGAGATAGGGTTTTGCTATGTTGCTCAGGCTTGTCTTGAACTTCTGGGCTCAACTGATCCTCCCACCTCAAGTAATCCCTGAGTAGCTGGGATTACAGACAGGTGCCACTATGCCTGGCTCTTCTATTTTTATTTTATGTGTGCATTCCAATTCTCCTACAACAAATGTGCAGTACATGTGTAATAAAATATTATAAAAGTGGGAAATGAGCCTGTTTCTCTCCTTGTGCCCATGGTCCTAAAGATTTTCTTTGGTTTTGCTGAACTTCACTATTTTTTTTTTTTTTGAGACAGAGTCTCACTCTTTTGCCCGGGCTAGAGTGAGTGCCGTGGCATCAGCCTAGCTCACAGCAACCTCAAACTCCTGGGCTCAAGCGATCCTTCTGCCTCAGCCTCCCGAGTAGCTGGGACTACAGGCATGCGCCACCATGCCCGGCTAATTTTTTTATATGTATTTTTAGTTGTCCGATTAATTTCTATTTTTAGTAGAGACGGTGTCTCGCTCTTGCTCAGGCTGGTTTCGAACTCCTGAGCTCAAACAATCCACCCGCCTCGGCCTCCTAGAGTGCTAGTTCCGCGCCCAGCCGGAACTTCACTATTTTTAAGGCATGCTAGACTGAAAATAAAGATTTTGTGACTTTTGAAAAATAAAAAGCACTAGCTGGCTGAGCTGATTTGTTTTGTTTTTTCTTTTTCCGTTTGTTTGTTTTTTAGAGACAGGGTCTCACTCTGTCGCCCAGGTTAGAGTGCAGTGGCACACTCCATAGCTCATTGGAACCTCCAACTCCTGGCCCCAAGTGAGTCTCCCCCCTTGGGCCTCCTAAAGTGCTGGAATTAGAGCCACCACACCCATCCTGATATCTTAAAGTTGGGGCAAATGGTCCTTCCCAGTGCCCCTTGAAATGTCAACACCAGGTGGCAGCCTGTTCTCTCTGCTCAGTTGTGGGCCTGCCTAAGTCTTGGATGTGGCACACCTCAGTCCAGACATTTGAGGCCTTTGTCGGGGTCCCAAATGTGACCAACAAGCTTGATGTACCAAGCTTGCTCCTTGCTCTTTTTTACTCCATCTGCCACAGGCCACAGCCAAGACCTGGCCCATTGAGGCTTAAAGTCAACTCGGGCCCCCGCTTACCCCCAAGGAAAACATTCACTGACCAGAACACTCAGGAAGGGTATTGAAGTGGCTGAAGCTTATCGCACCTCATCAACTCCTCTACCCAACACCACATCAGGACATAGTAATACTTATTTATTTTTTCACCTTCAACAAAGAGGAAGGGCTGCTCTCACAATTCTGCTCTTTCCACACTTCAGGATAGGTATCCCCAACGCTCCTTCCTCCAGGGAGGCCTGGGTGCCATTGTCTGTGGAGTTAGTCACTGGGGATTGCTTGAGCTGGTGGGGAAGGAGAAACTCAAGTAGGGAGAGAGCCCCATGGCATGGTATCATCTTCCTGCCATCTCCCTCATCGCCTCTCCTTCAAAGCGGAAGGAGTGCCAGCCCTCAGCTTCAGTCAGATCTTGGGCTCCTAGGGCCTTGTACAAGTCCATGGCCCTCTTGTTCCAATCCAGGACTGCCAGGCGGAACTGGGAGCAGCCCTTATCCAGGGCTACCTGTGGGAGAAGACATCATTTACTTTTCTGAGGTCAAAAAAAAAAAAAGGCTTTCTCACCTCACCAACCTGGGTTCCCCCATAAACCCTTGCTTCTTTAGGGCCTAGCTTCTAGCCCCCACCCCTCTCCTCACCTCAGCCACCCTTTTGATTATTTTCGAACCAATTCCCTGACCTGTTGTAGGGAGAAAGAGACAAAAAGAGTGATTGAGTTGGAGATCAGAAAAGGCCACAGGCTGGGATTGGGGGGCAGAGGATGGTGGTAGGGTCTGTGGGTTGCTTTGCTCCGACCCCAGCCTCAGCCTCTGCCCAGTACCCCGATATTCTGGTGTCACATAGATGTCTTCCAGATAAATGCTGCGTCCCTTCCATGTACTGTAGATGAAGTAGTATAGCCCATAGCCCACCACACGGGGACCTGAGAGAGAGAAAAGAGGGGTATGGCCTGTGGGAGCCTGCAGGGAGACCTCTGAGACCGACTGGACAGGTGGACTTCTGAGGTCCAGGTGCTCTTACCCTGTAGCTCCCCGGGGGCTGGAAGAATCTCTGCTACCAAACAGTGATAGAAAGGATTCTCTCCAAAGCCATCTGCTCTCAGGGCTGCAAAGATTGGAGTTGTGACAAAGAAAAAGAGGACCTGGATGTAAGCCCATCCTTGAGCTGCCGCCTGGGGAATCCACCCCTCACTTCCTCCCCAGCCTCAGTCAGGCCCCGAGTGCAGAGCTCCCACCTTCTTCACTGATCGTCACCTGATCCGAAAGTTTCTCGTACTCAGCTAGTTCCTACGGCGTGGGGACAGAGGCTAGATTAGGGCAGGAGGACCCCGCTGCTCCCCGAGCAGAGTCCCAAGGCGCGCCCCTCCCCCTGCCCGCATCTCCTACTCCCCAGCTCAGCCCGCGCCGCTCTGACCCCCCAGTGTCCCACCCGCAGCCCTCACCCGAACCAGCCGTAGGATATCTGCACAGTCTCCCTCCTTGGCCTCTCGGATTCGCAAAGAAGCCATCCCTCTCCCCACCGTCTGGGATCAAAGTCCCGGGACTCTGCAAACGGCAGCTGGGGCCCTTTAAAGGGCCTACGAACTTGGATCCCGAATAGCCTGGGCGAGCCGGGCGGCGGGGGCGCCGGGGCTGGCAAGCGGCGCTTGCGGGGCGGAGAGAGGGGCCGGGTGGGCGGTCCTCACCGCCGGGGTAAGCCCCTAAATTCCGCCGCTGCGGGCGCACACCCGCTAGCCAATCAGCTTGCAGAGTAGGAGCAGCCCCGCCCGGGCCCCGCCCCTAACGCCCCAGTCCTGTGACCCGGCTCCTGGGCAGGGGTCAAAGTTGGAGTGCGGAGGCTTCTTTGCTGTTGTTTGGAAGTCTCATCTTCCATCGGCTGAAAAGCTTCCCCCGACCCCGTGCTTCTTGAATTGAAGTGAAGTATGCATTATCCGCCTTAGCCTCACTCTCACTCACCTACCCAGACCCTGGGTGAGCCCCAAGACCCCCAGGTGTTACAGCTGTTTCCTACAGCTCTTGAGTGGCTGAAAGTGTTAGTTCTTTCAAGGGTATTTACATTTTTCAATGGGTCAGGGAGAGGGCGATGAATTTCTACTGCTAGACTGTTAGGTCCTGTAATAAATGGATAGGGGAAGATAATTGGGAGTGAGGGGCGGGTCCACTTAGTAGCCACTAAATTATGCACAGAGACAATACCTTCTTGTGAGACAAACCTCAGAGGCCTGGGAAGACACTGGAGGAGGTGTTCACAGCAGATACCAGGCACTGTGCCTGCGTTGTCTCAATTAACCCTCATTCATAGCAACCCGTAAAGTGTTATTTTCCTCATGTTACAGACAAGGACACTGAAGCACAAAGTGACTTGCTGAAGGTCAGCCAGCTAAATATTTAGGATTCCATGTCTCACCTCTACCCCTAAGACAGAATGCTCCTTGGGGAGCAGGACAGGACTGGTTCTAGACCTCAGGCCTGGCAAGACAGCCTCCCCAGGTGGGCAGAAGGCTTGGAGCACCTAAGTCAGGCTCTAGAAGAGGTGAGGGGAAATGGGCTGTCCTCTCCCAGCTCATAAACTTTCTCAGCAGTGGGGGATGGTAGTGGAGGGACTCTGTACTTCACCCCATTTGTCCTCATTGGGGCCCGGCCCGCAGGGTCAGTGCCCCATCTCCTGCCCCCCTTTTTCCCCCGGTGCAACCTTTAACCCTCCACCACCCATGCACAAGGCTGCCTGCCCTCACTACATTCTCCAAAGAGTTGTCTGAGCCACACAGTGGACAGCGGCTGATTATGGAGAGCAGAGGCCCACTGACCACCTGGTATCTGCGGCCACTGCTGCTGCCGCCGCTGCCACTGACGCTGCTGCTGCTGCAACTGCTGCAACTGCCTCACACCCACCAGGGACGGCCCCTGAGACATACTCTCCCTACCCAGGTGCAGGAGTGTGACAGGGCACTAGTTCATGTGTGTGTTTAAACGAGCTACACTTTGGCTCTGCCTGCTTTCGTTCTCTCCTCCTCCGGCCCTGTGGCAGGGCCTCTCCCTCTGTTTCTGACATGTCCTTGCTCCAGCTTGTTTATTTTCTCTTTCTAACAGAGGGCCCAGGACCCTCCTGCTGTGCACCTTGGCAATGGCCTGGGACAAGAGCCTGTGGCTGTCATGACCTTTGACCTCACCAAGATCACCAAGTAGGAGTTGACCCTGCTTCTTGACCCAGTTCTCTGACCCTACCCTCTCTCCATCAGCTCCTCTCTTTTCCCTGTCTTCCTGTCCGTCTTTCTCCCTGAATGCCACCTCCCCACTTCCTGCAACCCCACGTTGACCCTCAAAGGGCACACCCCATACACAGTCTTTCCTTCTGTGTCCTCCCAGAACCTTCTCCTCCTTTGAGTTTCGAACCTGGGATCCAGAGGGAGTGATTTTTTATGGGGATACCAATCCTAAGGATGACTGGTTCATGCTGGGACTTCGGGACGGCAGGCCTGAGATCCAGATGCACAATCGGTGGGCCCAGTTTACAGTGGGCGCAGGGCCTCGGCTGGATGACGGGAGATGGCACCAGGTAAGCTAGCTCTGGTCCTAAGGTGAGGGGTGTCCAGGGCGGGTCTGAGGAAGAGGTACAAAGCCAAGCTATTGGGCATCCCTTTACCATTGTCATCTCATTTAATCCACACAAATCCCACGAAGGAGCTCTTCTTATCCCCATTTTTTTTCCAGTGGGAATGCTGAGGCTCAGTCCCTACATAAATGATAAGCCCTGAGTGGGCCGAGGATGCCAGCTGAGTATTCAGGCGTATGTTTTTTCCGCTATAGCGCTGGATCACCTCAGAGGAAAGTGGCAAAGACAGGCCCCAGGGGCTTCTGATTCTGCTTCTCATCCTCTTCCTGCAGGTGGAATTAAAGATGGATGGGGACTCAGTGCTGCTGGGGGTGGATGGGAAGGAGGTGCTGCACCTGAGACAGGTCTCTGGGCCCCTGGACACCAGAGTCCAGCCCATCCTGAAGATTGCCCTGGGGGCACTGCTCATCCCCTCCTCCAACCTGCGCTTCCCGGTAACTACATCAGGGCGGGGGAGCTGTGGCCAAGGCGTGGTAAAGAACTGCTGGGTGGGTGGCCATGGGAATCTAAATCCATGCTTTTAAGTAGAGGGGATGGGATGAGAGCTGCATCCGGGGGGCCAAATGCTAGTGTCTCAGAGGGGAATAAACTGAGGGTGGGGAGGTGGCGGGGACTGGGGCACAAATGCCCTAATGTCCACATACCTCCATCTTTCCTACCCCCACTTCCTCCAGCTGGTCCCCGCCCTGGATGGCTGTGTGCGTCAGGGCACCTGGCTGGGCAAACAGATCCAGACCTCAGCCTCTGCCCCCACTAGCCTCAGAAGCTGTGATGTGGAGTCACAACCCGGGATATTCTTCCCTGCAGGAACTCATGCAGAATTCAGTCTCCAAGGTAGACTTCCTTGGAGTCTGCTTTTCCCCATGGCCAGCACTGCGTTCCTCGGTCTCCCTTCACCACTGGCCCCTCCCTTCCCCGAAAGCCCAGCTTTGGGGCCTCAGGAGGATCATTTCTTCCCCTAGACATTCCCCAGCCTCATAGGGAGCCCTGGGCCTTCTCTCTGGACCTGGGACTCGAGCTAGTGGCAGGCTCAGGCCACCTCCTTGCCCTTGGGACACCGGAGAACCCTTCTTGGCTCGGCCTCCACCTCCAAGATCAAGTAAAGGGGAAGGATGGGGCACTGCCTGTGTTCAGGGGAGCTTGGCAGCAACAAGGGAAAACGGGGCTGCAAAGTTTTAATAGTATAATATTAAGGGTGGTGCTCAGGTGGGGGTGTGTGGCGAGGGACATATCTTGAAGCCTCCCACAGCAAGCAAACAGTTTTTACTTAGATTGCATATTTATTTGGGGTGGGTGTGGCTTCACAGAGGTTAAGCCTGGAAAACTGGGGCAGGATTTAAGTGGTGAGGATGGCCAGTAGGTGGAGGTGTAGCTGAGAGGCACGATTAAGGCAGCGAGGGATGGGCCACAGGGAATGGGTTCTGCTGATTCTTTCCTCCCACACGCTCTGCAGAAGGTGGTGCTGTCTCCTGGGTCCGGACCAGGGCTGGATCTGCCCCTGGTCTTGGGACTTCCTCTTCAGCTGACGCTGGGTGTGTCCAGGGTGGTCTTGAGCCAGGGGCTGAAGACAGAAGTCCTTGCTCTGCCTTCCTTGGGCCTTGGCCCCATCCTCAACCTCTGGGCCCAGTCTCAAGGGCGACTCTTCCTGGGGGCTTTACCAGGTGGGAGAGACTGGTGTTCCAGCCCGCACACTGTTGTAAACAGCTAAAGGGAGGGGCACATTTTAAGAGGAAAGAAGCCTCTGGGAGGGAAGAAAAGGCCACAAGAAGACACAGGATATGGGGGCAGTGGGAGGCAGTACTTTTGAAAACTCAGGTTGGATTCTCCCCCTTTGTTAAAAAAGAAATAATTAATTAAATAAAATTAAAAAAAAGAAAATTCAGGTTGGAGAAGTGGAAAAGTGGGGAGGAGCTTCTGGATCCAAGCACCCATGAGGTTCTCTAATGCCACCTCTATGTCACCTCCCTCTAGGAGAGGACTCTTCTGCCTCCTTTTGCTTGAACAGCCTTTGGGCACAAGGCCAGAGGCTGGACATGGACCAGGCCCTAAACAGAAGCCAGGACATCTGGACTCACAGCTGTCCTCGGAGCCCAGGCAATGGCACTGACACCTCCCATTAAAGCCCTACCTAAGAACTCCTTTGAAAGTCACTCATTCACTTACTCAACAAATATTTACTGTGTACCGGAAATGTACCAGGCACTGTGTCAAGCATTGGGTTGTACTGATGAGCAAAACCAACCTGGTTCCTACCCTCTCGATGCTCACAGTCCTGTCGGGAGGCAGGCACCCATCAAAGGCTAACTACTAAGTGGATAATTGGAAACTCTGTAAGCACCACACAGGAGACTCCGAGAGTTGTGATAGCACGCAGATTGGGAGGCCTTCACCTAGTCTGGGCCCCAAGGAGGGCTTCCCTGCGTAAGCGGTCACTTCTTAGGCTGAGGCCCCAGCAACAGCACCCACAGACACATACGTACCAGATCTGGGCCACTTTCTGGAAGCCAGGAGCCCACTTCCTTCCACAGTATCTACTCCCTTAGGAACTCCAGCTTCCTGCCTCTGTGGCTGGTCCCTAGAGATCAGGAGCAAGGGGAGAGATGGAATTTTGTTATCTCAGTCATTGTAGTCCTTGGACTGGCCATTGCTGCCCAGGGAAGGAGCAGCAGGGGGCGCGAGAGGGTCGTAGGGAGAGGGGTGCAGGAAGTCTGTGAAAAGGGGTGGCAGCAGGGAGGAAGAAACCGGGAGGTGAGCAAAGGGAGAAAGCTGCCTCTCTCTTTGCTAGTCTTGGTCCACTCTCTGTGTTCCCAGATGAATTTGTCTCTACTCCATTAAACAAGAACTGGCTTATGCTGGTCCCAGCTGGGAAAAACAGACAGCTTTAGGAATATCTCTTCCCTTAAAGAATATGGTGACCCAGCCCTCAGCCACTAGACCTCTGGAGAATCCTGGTGCCCTATCCCCTCCCAGGGACACCTTCCTGTCTCAGCTTCCTGTTCCCTGGGGATGCCTCATACCCAAGCTCCCAGCCCCTAGACTCCAGCTCCTAGTCTTCAGCCCTCTTAGAAACCCTTGGGGCCCAGCCCAAAGTTCCCTGCCCACTAAGGAGCCCTGGGGCTCCAGCCCCTCTCTCCCTTCTTCTTAGCCCTCATCCTGCTCATGAGCTGTTAATGCATCCCCTATCTCTGGCCCCCATGGGATCTCTAGGCTCCCACCAGTTTCCCAGCCTCTTGTTTCTTACAAGGCTCTTCCTGCCAGTAACCCAGGCAATGGGGTGAGTCACTCATTGGACCTGTTCTCCCCTCCTGCAGGGATTGGCTAGGACCTAAATGACCCTAGGGTAAGGAGGCTGCAATAGAGTTTCTGAGGTAAAGGCACAAATCCCAAGCCCTGCCTTGTGCCCCTCCCAGTCTTTTTTTTTTTTTTTTTTGAGACAGAGTCTCACTCTGTTGCCTGGAGTAGAGTGCCGTGGCGTCAGCCTAGCTCACAGCAACCTCAAACTCCTGGGCTCAAGCAATCCTACTGCCTCAGCCTCCCGAGTAGCTGGGACTACAGACATGCGCCACCATGCCCAGCTAATTTTTTCTATATAGATTTTTAGTTGTCCAAATAATTTCTTTCTATTTTTTAGTAGAGACAGGGTCTCGCTCTTGCTCAGGCTGGTCTCAAACTCCTGACCTTGAGCAATCCACCCGCCTCGGCCTCCCAGAGTGCTAGGATTACAGGCGTGAGCCACTGCGCCCGGCCCCCCTCCCAGTCTTGACCCTGTAAACCTTCCCAGGGTCTACACTTGCCTCCACCTAGCCAACAGTGTTTGTAAGAGAGTCCTGAGCATGGAGAGAGGGGCCCAAACTCAACCCTGGCCCTTGGGTGATGTTCAGGGTTACCTAGGCCGCCTGAGCACCTACTATGTACCAGGCACTGATCTAGACACCTAGGATGCATTGGTAAAAAGGACAGACATGATCCCTGGTCTCATGGAGCACGCAGTAGAGTGGAGGGCGAGCAGGCAGCCCATAAACAAGTAAATGAGCAGGCTCATTTCAGATAGTGGTTAGAGCTATAAAGGGAATAAAATCTTGTAATATAATTGGGGGGGTGGGGAGGCAACATTAGCTGGGTGGTCAGGATGTCACTTGAGCAGAGACTTGAATAATGAAAAGAAGTCATCCTGCAGAGGCCTGGACTCTGAGCCAGGGGGTGAGAGGTTAAAGAGCCTGGATACACCTGGGCACCCACCAAGGGGCTTGTTCTGAGCGGCAACTTCCTGACCATTTGTCCCTGGAATCTCCCAGGGGCTGGCTTTTCTCTCCTCCCTCCACCCCACCCTCTCCAGGACACTGTGCCCCCAACCTCTCTTTCCCCAGCTTGCCCTAGATTCCAAGATTCCTGATTACCATCCAGAGCTGTCTACACTCTTTCATTAAGACTGACTTTGCTTTGACGCAGACTTTGCCAGGCCCCCACCAAGGGCACCTACGATGCCAGCCCAACGTCCTCTGCCTTCCCCACAGCCCTGAAAAACTTTCCAGAGCTTGGCAGCACACCCTGAAGCCTCCAGGCCCAGTCTACCCACTCACTGTACCCTATCCCTTGCCTCTTTCTCTCTCCCTCCCTTCCTCCCTTCCTGCCTGGCCCCCCACAGCCCTTCCTTTCAACTAACATTTATTGGCTGCTGATGGTATGCCGAACACTGTGTTAGGTCATCCACAGGGACTGTAAAGATGAACAAGACTTGCCACTGGCCCTGGAGAACCAGGGTTTTGAGAGAGAGATAGACATATGAAATGCTTTAATAGAGACACCAATGAGAGGCCAGGGAACCTGGCTGCTAGTTCTACCAAGGACCATGGAAGAGGTGAGTTATTAGATGTGTGAAGTTGAACAAATGACTAAACCTCTTTAACTCTCAGTTTCCCTGTCTACAAAATGGGGAAGTTACCACATCCATAGGGTTGCTGGGAAGATGTGACAAAATCAAGTAGGTAAAATGTCTAGCACAGGGCTTGGCATCTAGAAAGTGCTCACTATATGAGATATGTTGTTATTATTAACCTCACACATGGTTCTCGACATAGAAGTCTGAGCCTGCTGGGTATAAAAGATGAGGAAGGCATGTGATGTGACTGAACCACGGGCAGGCTGAGCTGGAATGAGGGCAGACTGGGAGGCTCCTCGGGCCACGTGGTGAAAGGCCTTGTGTGTCCTGCTGAGGAACTGGGGCTCAGTCTGGTCAGTGAAGGATCTTTCTTTCCTTTTTTTCATTCTTTTTTTCAATTGTGGTAAAATATACACAATGTAAAATTTACCATCTTAACCATTTCCAAATGTACAGTTCAGTGGCATTAAGTCCATTTACATTGTTGTGCAACCATCACCACCATTTTTCTCCAGAACTCTTTTCATCCCTGCACATCTAAGACTCTGTCCCCATTAAACAACTCCCCATTCTTCCCTCCCCCCATATCTGTGTTTCAAAGAGCTCTTCTTTCCTTGTTCTTTTCTCTGCAAAGACCCATCTTTTTGGGAACCCAGACAGTGAAGTCCCTGGAATTGCGTGGACTGGAGGGAGGGGATCAATGGGCAGATCTCAGGGCAAGCTCCGGATATGGTGTGGGGGCTCTCATTCCTTCCCTCCTTTCTGGAGATGCTGGCAGGAGGGCTGGGTTCTAGGAAGAAGCTGGAGGTTTGTAATGGTTCTTTGCACCCAGCACACCACAGGCTTCTCTGATCTCCCCTTTCTCCGCTTGTCTCCCTCTGAACACCAACGTGGCATTTAGTGCAAAGGCCCCCCTCCTTCCTGTCCCCTTCCCTCCTTCTAGCCTGTAGGAGAAGACAGCAAGGCAGGGGCAACAGATATCTCACCCTTACTCCATAACCCGCTGCAGTGCACAGAAGACATTAATTCTTTCCTCTCTAAGTAAGCCTAGGGTACAGGGCAGAGATTAAGCCAGGAATCTGGAGGCCACCCCCAGGCTATGTTTGCTAAATTGTGTGTCTTGTCACTCCCCTGATTAAAACTCTAGAATTGCCACCAGGATGGTTGGATTAAAATCTAAACCATGTCTACTAGATGGGATGTAAGAAAAAAAAAATCCAAATCACTCCCTTTGGCCTGCAAGGACATGTATGGGTTGAAGCCCACCTACCTCTTGGAGCTCTTGCTGCATCCATCTTGCCTTCCCTCATGAAAGTCCAGCCTAGGCACTTACACCTCCCTCTTCCTGGAAAGCTCCTCCACCACCTCTCCCCATAGCTCCTTTGGCCATTTAGGTCCACATTAAAAGACTCCTCCTTGGTAAGGCCATCCCTACCATCCAGGCACTCTGGTACATCAGCTTGTTTTATTTTTTCTGCATAATATTGACATTATTATATTTGTTTGTTTATTTTCATTGTCCACTGGAGTGGGAGCCCCAGGAACACAGGAACCAGAATAGCAATACTTCCTGGCTCTGAGCAAATGCGCATTAGATTTGCATTGAATGAATGAATAAGAGTTGGGGCTAGTTTCTGGAGGGTAAGCAGTCTTCTAGGAGGAAGGAATGAAATGGACAAAGGTGTGAAGTCAGGAGTAAGCACAGTCTTTCCTGGGAGTGGCTGGCTGGGTTCCAGCAGAGGACTAGTTGGGTACTAGTGAGAAAGGAGGTTGGGGACATAGGCTGGGTGTAGATTGTGGAGGACCCTGTAGGTTAGACTGAAGAATCAGGACTCCATCCTGCCGGGTAACGGGGAGCTATTGAAGACCTTTGAGCTGAGGAGTGGCCTAATTAAAGCTGTATTTTGAGAAAATTAATCGAGAGCCTGCTGCAGGATAGAGTAAAGCAGGCCAGCTGCATAATTTGTGGACCCAGTACAAAATGAAAATGGGCCTCTTGTTCAAAAAGCAGGAAAAAAAGTGCCAGTAGAGGCACTAAAACATAAACTATTTTCTGTTCTTCTCAACTTCTCATGGTGTTTTTTCTTTGCTATTTAATGTTTGCATTTTTTTTTTTTTTTGAGACAGAGTCTCACTCTGTTGCCCAGACTAGAGTGCTGTGGCATCAGCCTAGCTCACAGCAACCTCAAACTCCTGGGCTCAAGCGATCCTTCTGCCTCAGCCTCCCGAGTAGCTGGGACTACAGG
>NW_012150641.1:1872164-1891656 GCF_000956105.1 Propithecus coquereli | reverse complement strand
AAAAGCGAGACTCTGTCTCAAAAAAAAAAAAAAAAGAATTTCAGGATGGAGACAGCAGAGCATTAAACCAAACAACTCTGACCATAGGGCTTGTGGAACTGAGAAGGTCCCATGTCCTGAAGCTGGCCCCTACACTGGAGGGAGTGAGTTTGAGGACAAGGGTGATAGTCTAGATGTGAGATGTTGAGGACTTGGGCCAAGGATTTAGGGTGAGAGTTGAAAGGAGAAGAAAAATCTCTCCAAAAAAAAGTGGCAAGATTAGAAGAAAGATTAAAAGAAGTAGAGATTATGACTCTTAACATGTGGTATTTAGAGGTTCTTCTACTTCCCTACTAGACTGTGGGCCTCCTGAGCCCTATGAGAGCTGTGACTTCAGTCCAATCTATCTTGGCCTCCCCAGGGCTATAGCTGCACAGTCTCAATGCTCAATAAATACTTGCTGACCCAAATGGGCAAATGAGGAGGGAAGTTCAGACTGGGGCTGGGGGTGCGGGGAGGCAGAACACCTAAACAGACCTGGCTGCAGGGCTGGGGTCTCAGGGCAATACTGAGGACTGGGAATGTAGTGTTGGGAGGGCTTCAGGGAGACATGTGGTGGGAAGATGGGGAAGCCCTTGCACGTGGAGAGAACCAGGTGGTGGAAAAAGGGGCTGTGAGACTGGAACAGGAGCTTCTACAGGTAGCAGCTTCTACAAGGGAATTCTCTCCTGGGTGGCCTTTATCCATCTCTGCGGGCCTATTCTAGCTTCCTTCCTGGCTGGTCCAGCACCCCGCTGGTCTTTTTGCTCAGTGTTTCTTGGTCTCAAACTCTTTACTCCTTTCACATTCTGCCCCATCTCTCTCCTGGACTCTTCCGTGGCATCTATATCTTAGTCTCTTTCTAACTCCCTGCATGGAGCCCCCACCTTTAAGCGTATATCTGCTTCACTGTCTGTCTCTGAGTCTCTCTGCGGTTATCTTTCCCTCTACTTCGCCCAGACGCGCCCCCTTATCTCTTCCTGCCACCCTGTTGCAGTCCAGTACCTGGGGTCGGGTAGGGGAGAGACTGCCAGGTCCCTAAGAGGCGGCCCCAGTCCTTCTCTCCGTATTTGCATATGTATGAGGTCGTCTGGGCCAGCTGCGAGGAGGTGGAGCTTGTGAGGATGGGAAGGGGGCGGGCACCCCCAGAGCCGCAGAGTATAAAGACCGCGAGCGGCGACAGCGGGTCCCGCACTGCTGAGGAGCGGAGCCTCCGACTTGGGGGCCCCTCCTATCCCTGGCTGTTCCCCAACTGCGCGTCCCCGCCCCACCCCCGCGGCCGAGCCACTACTGGTGCAGTGGTCTCCGCTTGGCAGAAGAGCGGTCAGCGGTCACCCACCTCGTTCCACAGCCTCTTTCCATCTCGGATTTCGGGGCGGTCCCCTCCCCCACCTCTCCCTGCCTCTTTGCACCCCTCTATTTTCTGCGTTTCGCTCGGGTTTTGTAGCCGTCTGCTTTTGCACCCCTTTTCGTTTTGCTTCTAGGCGGTTTTGGGGGTGAAGCTGCATTCACACCCCTTCCCCTTGTTATCCTTCCCCTGCTCTGCCAGGCCCCCTTTTCATCGCTGTCTGGGGGCCTAGGATCGGTGCATCTTCCGCCACGTTGCCAGCACCCCGCAGCGCGTGGCCGTACACCCCGGAATTTGCAGCAGCTGCATATCTTAGCGGGGTCGCGTTAGCCCCCGCCGCCTTTGCTCGGGGCGCTCTCGGGTGCGTGGAGGGCTACAGCGCGCGGCGCCCCCGCTTCTCCGTAGCCCCCGGCCCCGGGCGGGGACTCGCCCCGCGCCGCGGAGATGGTCATCCAGAAAGAGAAGAAGAGCTGCGGGCAGGTGGTTGAGGAGTGGAAGGAGTTCGTATGGAACCCGAGGACCCACCAGTTCATGGGCCGCACCGGGACCAGCTGGGGTACGCGGGGCCCGCGCGCGAGGGGCCGGGGGGAACCGCTGGGCGACGCCTCGGGGGTGCAGGGTCCCGCCGACGCGGTCCCAGCTCCCCTCCCGGGTTCCTGGTGTCCAGCCCCCCTGCTGGGCTCTGGACTGGGAGGTGGCCGAGTCACCAGTCTAATCTCCCTGGCTGGCCGTGCGGAGGCGGAGAAAGTAGGTCACAGCCGCCTTCCCGCCCCCCGCGGAGCCCCCTCGGGCGGGGGGTCGCGGGCTCTGCGCGCGTGTCCGCGCCGCGGCGCTCACGCTCCCTCTCGGGGCCTGTCCGCTTCGCACGGTCATCCCCCACCTCTGAAGAGCCCCCACCTTCCCTCCCTCTGGCTCTCACTAGCTCTCCAACCCCGTCTATTTTTAGCTCATGCCCACCCCCTGGACCCTGGGAACATTCTTGAGGGGGCGGGTCTTGGAGGGGAGGTATTGGGGGGGTTCTTCACAGCGGAAGTTGTCTGTCTATATCCCACTGCCGGGTGTTTGGAGCCTTCTGTGGCTGCTTTGTGGGTGGGGGGCTGAGGGAGGAGTGGTCACTGTGGGGAGATGTGTACATCATCCAGTCGGGTGTGTCTGTGGGAGTCGGATGGCTTGGGAGCTTCCCCAACCTTACCATGGCGGGACTCAGGGGGCATGGAGGGCGTTGTACCTAGTCGGGGGGGTCTGATGATGGGCACAGGTGCAGGTGAAGGGTGGAATTCTTCCTAAAGAGATTGCCAAGCTGGGAAGTTGAAGCACAAGAGACCCCGTGTGACACAATTTACAATTTATCCACACTGGACCCTGTTCCAGGCAGCCCACCCACTTAGGGGCCCATGAGGGGGGTCCAATGCATTCGTCGCCCTCAGGGAACTCCAAATCCAGTCCCTGGGATGAGAGGGATCCAAGAATATTTGGGAGAGTCTGAGGACTTCATGGAGGAAATGTCTTGAGATGGGAGGACCGGAAGTCCAGGGTGGTGGGAACAGCAGGCCCTTATACCAGGCTGAGGGAGCGATGGAGAGAGATTGTGTCCCAGGAAGGTTGTGGGCAATTCTGCCTTCACTCCCTGCCTCTGCCCAGGGTTTTGTTGGCTGTGAGTTGAGGGTGAGTGTTAGGTTCTTCACTTCAGGAACTGTGTTGAGGGTTTGGATTCTGCAGGGCTCCAAGAAAAAGAAAATTTTGTTTTAATCTAAGGGTCCAGGCTCGGCGGGACAGTATGAGAATTTGGTTGTGAATGGTGGCCAGTGCCAGCCTCAAAAGTCATTGTGCTAGCTCAGCTTTAGGCACGAGTACCAATGCAGAGGTAACAGGACCATGCCTTTTCAGGACGATGCATGGTTGAGAAGTTGCAAATGTAATTGGAGGCAAAATGACAGCAGCCTATACTCGGAGTTGCCTGAGCAACAAGAATTTAGGTCTCTTGTGGCCTCCACAAGGTCGGACTTCACTGTGCCCTAGGACCAGGAGGGGGCTGGGAGTCATGGCTGGACGCCAGATACAACTGCCTGTTTCCAGATTATCTCATTTTGCCCCCAGGGGAAGGCTCTAAGACGTCCCTGTGGCCCTGCGACCAGCCGCAGTGCAGAACTTCTGAGTGGATAGAGGGGTGTGAGGGATAGATGAAGTCATGGTGGGAGACTTAGAACCTGCTGACCCTCTTTCCTCCTCCCTAGCCTTTATCCTCCTCTTCTACCTCGTCTTCTATGGCTTCCTCACCGCCATGTTCACCCTCACCATGTGGGTGATGCTGCAGACTGTCTCTGACCATACCCCCAAGTACCAGGACCGGCTGGCCACACCGGGTGAGTGATGGGGCTCCCCCTGCCAGCCACTTTAACTGCTGTCATGCCCCCAAGCCTCCAAAAGGAACTCACAGTTCTTTTCAGGAGTTTGGTTCTGATGACCCAATCACCATGTGCTGGGAAGTTCTTTTTGAAGTCTGCCTTCCTTCCCATTTCCTGCATCTGGGAGCTATGTGATCTGGGGAGGTGGCAGATAACCACAGGAGATCGCCCTCCTGTGAAGACAATCCCAGATCTTCACCCCATCCCTCATGTCAGCATTCCCTGTGTGTCCATCTTCTTCCCCTATGTGCAGTCCCTCATCTTATATATACCTCCCACTCCTGCCCTTGTCGGCTACAGGCTTGATGATTCGCCCCAAGACTGAGAACCTTGATGTCATTGTCAACGTCAGCGACACTGAAAGCTGGGACCAGCATGTTCAGAAGCTCAACAAGTTCTTGGAGCGTGAGTGTGATGCTGGCTATGTGTCAGTCCAGGATTTTGGGCAGGGGATGGGTGGGATCCCTGGAAGCAGAACATCGGGCCCCTGACTCTCTCCCTCCTACCGCCTTAGCTTACAATGACTCTATTCAAGCCCAAAAGAATGATGTCTGTCGCCCTGGGCGTTATTATGAACAGCCAGATAACGGAGTCCTCAACTACCCGAAACGTGCCTGCCAGTTCAACCGGACCCAGCTGGGCGACTGCTCCGGCATCGGAGACCCCACCCACTATGGTTACAGCACCGGGCAGCCCTGTGTCTTCATCAAGATGAACCGGGTACCCAAGGGACAGTGGAGGGAGGGAGCTGGAGCTACCTGCTGCTGACAGTTGTGTCCTTTCACTGGGACTAATAGGCATGAGAAGGATTTTTGGATGTTTGAGTAGCTGAGAGAACAAGAGAGGTGGGGCCAGTGGAGGCTAAGCTCCGTAGTTGGAATGCCAGATGCCTGTCTTTTTCTTTTTTAATAGAGGTGAGGTCTTGCTATGTTGCCAAGGTGGGTGTCAAACTCCTAGGCCAGAGCAATCCTCATGCCTCGGCCTCCCAGTTAGCTGGGATCACAGGAGCGTGCCACCATGCTTGGCTTAGCTCGATCTGGACACCTGTCTTTGACAACTTCTTCCTTTGACTCTCACCACCCTTCCTCCTCGCTCCAGGTCATCAACTTCTATGCCGGAGCAAACCAGAGCATGAATGTTACCTGTGTTGGGAAGGTGAGTTCGCTGGGCCCTTTCCGCCCGCCCACCTGTTTGTCCTTTGTGGTTTCAGTGTAATTTACCCGTCTCTCCCTATCTTCCTTGCTCCCAGAGGCCCCAACACTATAGGGACAAGGGGGTAAGAGTGGGCTCTGCTGTGGCTTGAACTCTGTGGGCTCCCACCCTTCTTGCTTCTCTCTAGGATGCAGGAGCTGCTCTCAGGGGGTTAGACACACCTGCTCCTCCACCAAAGCCCTGGCCCTCTGGCTTCCCTCCCTAACGCCTCCACCTTCTTCATCCCTGATGGTCCGTATCTTCTGCTGTCCCTCCCATATCACCCCTGCTCCTCAGTTCCTTTTAGGTACTTGGTAGCTGCTGATCTGTGACCACCATCTGCCACCACTAAGTTGTCCTTGGAACCCTGCTCCCCATCCCTCACCCCACCCCTAGAAACTTGCTACCCTCTCCATTCATGCCCCCTCCTTGCTTCCTCGGGAGCCCTTACTCATTGTCTGTTCTCTCTTGGCTCTGCTCCAGAAACTGATTCCCAAGGATGGGGTAAGAACTTGGGGTAGGAAGGGAGTAGGAGGCTTCTGTGTCATTAGCAGCCTTCAGGAGTTCCCAGTCTCATGACAGACAGGCCGTCCCCCTCCCATGCACACGCAGACACACACAACTCACAGCTTGAGGGAAGCAGACTTGAGACAGGAGTAACTGGGGGTGAAGGAAGAACAAAGGGAAACCTAGTGAGCTTCTGGGTGCCCGCCATCCCAACTTACTCGCCTCTACCTTCCTGCACACCCACAGCGAGATGAAGATGCTGAGAATCTTGGCAACTTTGTCATGTTCCCTGCCAATGGCAACATTGACCTCATGTACTTCCCCTACTATGGCAAAAAGTTCCACGTAAGTCCCGGGAGAGGCCCAGGGTGGTGGCTCCTCAAGGGGCGGATTCGGGGATCCTGGGAAGGAGGCTGAGTTGCCCCAGGCCCAGCCCCTGGCACTGCTCCTCTGGCCCAGGTGAACTACACGCAGCCCCTGGTGGCCGTGAAGTTCCTGAATGTGACCCCCAACGTGGAGGTAAACGTGGAATGCCGCATCAACGCCGCCAACATCGCCACAGACGATGAGCGAGACAAGTTCGCCGGCCGCGTGGCCTTCAAACTGCGCATCAACAAAACCTGAGGCCCCTTCTTCCCGCCCCCATCTCTCTCCTGTGGATGCTTCTGGAATGTCCCTGACCCTGCCTGATCCCTCCCTCACCCACCCCAAAGGTATTTTTTATAACAGAGCTATGACTTATCTGAGCCTCACACCCTTTCCCTCGACTTCTCAGCACAGCCTGATGTCCACTGTGAGTCCCTGACCACACACAGTTCCCACCATCTTCTCCCAACCTTAGCTCGGTCGGAGACAGGGAGCTGGGCTGCCGAGATGGCCACAGAGGAGCGGGAGCCTTTCTAGTTCTGGTTTAGCTGTGAGAGCTACTCACCTCTCCTGCCCTCCTATCTGGAGAGCTATAGAAAATGCCCACTGACCTACACACACCTCCACCCGCGCCCCCAGGTTCACCCCTTTGCTTCCCAGAGATGAAGGCGGTACTCCCTCCTGCCAGTTCTAAGCTTCCTCTCTCGTCTACACCGTTGCTATCTTGGTAACTTTGACCTACCTGGCTCCTCTGGCAAGGCTTCCCCCCTCTTCTCCATCCCTATTCCTGCCTCTGAAAGGCAGCCATTTGTATTTGAGGACAAGGTGGTTCTGTGGCCTTTTCCCTCTTTCCTGGCACATCCTGCTTCTCATCCTGTGGTGATTTCGTGAGCTGGGAAGTGAAAGACTAGAAGAGAAGCCCCTGTTGGCCCTTGAGAATTCTCTAGCAGCCCCCGACTCCCATTTCTTTCTGGTTCCTCCTATCACCCAAATAGCCACTGCCCAGGAGGGCGGGGCTGACCTAGGCTGAATATCCACTTTGTTTTTGCCGATGGCTCCCTTCCCCCATTGGCCTTCCCAGAATATCCTTCAAGTTCCACTTCCCAGGGAGCCCTGGGGGAGGGGCAGCCATTTTGGCTGCATCCCCAGCGGCCACCTTGGAAACATCAGCTGGCTATGGGACTATTCCACCTCCTTCCCCTGAGCCCAGATCTGCCCCCACCATCCTCTCTCTGGCTTCTCTTAGCAAGTTATCAACTTATCACTAACTCCTTCCCTCTCCTCCGCATGCCATCCTGAAAGTTCCAAATACCCCCCTCAATCTAGGCTCTGAATTTCTTGGCTCCATCTCCTTCAGACCCCTTTGCCTTTTTAAAAAAAAAACCCATAATGCCCATAGAATGTTCAATGAGAGGCCTCCTCTTGCTCTGAATATTCTTTAGCTGTAGAGGCATTTTAACTCTTTCGCCTTTGGTGCCCCTTCACTTCCTCACCCTCTCTAACCTCCCTTTTCTTTTCTTAATGCTGCAGCCTCCATGCCCCACCCACAGATGGACCCTTCCCTTTTTTCTCTTGCTGGATCTGTGTCTCCTCCCTTTGGGTCCCCACATTTTCCTGCACCTCCCCTCCCCAGTGGTCTCTCTCTGCAGTTATTTAATGCCTGTGTCAGATCTACTGTAAAAAGACGATAAAGTACAATAAAATGAGAGCAAATATATATATAAATATATATCATATACAGAGCCCTGTGTGCAGGTTGTTCCTTTCCAAACATTTGGAAGACCTCAGGGAAAAGGGTGGAGGGGGGATTTGGGTGATCCTGGGGGTTACCCAGCCCTTGGGGGGCACTCCTCACCTTTGACCTCTTCCTTCTGGTGCCCAAGCATCTACCCACTTCATCTCCTTCACTTCGACTAATTTAGTGCACACTATCTTGAGATCACTCAATATAAGAGAGACAGGAAGCCTTCGTCTCTTTGTACAGGGATACTTATAAAGTGCCTGCTGTGTGCATTCTAGGCACCGTGAGGACACTCTTATGAAAGAGGCAGAGTTCCTGCCCCCAAGGAGCTCCCCAGTTTAACGGGAGAGGTGAGGAGCACACGAGAAACTCTCATACAAGGTAGACCTAAACGTGCTTCATGGAAGGGGAGAAAGCTGGCAATGATCAAATTCAGAGTGGTCAACCACTTGCTGTCCAGGGCTCCAAAGGGAAGGTTTCTTACAGAAGGCAGCATTTAAGCTGGAGCTTAAAGGATGTGGCGGTTTGGGGAGAGAAGAGCATCAGCAAATTCTTAGAGATAGACAAGAAAAGTTGACTAGAAGAAACATAGATCTCAAAACAATGTGAACCAGATGATCCTGATTTTGTGTAAAAGTGCACACACACACATAAACATAAGCTAGAAAAAAAGGATGGATTGTTAGGTACAATGTTCATTGTGGTAACGGGGAGGAAATGGGTTTATAGTTAATTTTTATTTTCTTGGGGCTTATTTATTTATTATTTTTGCAACGAGTTGGTCTTAGTATTTGTCTTGAGAAATAGCTTTATTATTATCCATATGCATACATACATACACAATTCTATCATGAATACATAATAGACACACACACATGCTGGGTTTTGTTCATTGTTATACCAGAATTGGATCATATTATACACACTTTCATGCATCTCACTTTTTCCACTCAATAACTGTTGTGTGCCAGTACTTCCTCTGGTAGAGCTCGAATTCTTCTCTTTTTTTCCCCACAAGAGTAGCTTTTTATTACAAAATGAAACAGGTCTGTCTCCGCTAGTGGAAAGAGACAGACTGACTCACTGACTTACTGACTCTCTTCTAATTCATTTTTTTTTAATGGCTACATAATATTTTGTTTTTCTATTGGGTTGTTATCCCCTTATTAATTTGTTAGAGACCTTTGATAAATTTTTTTCTGTATTGCGAAATTTCCCCCAATCCATTGTTTGCTTCTTGACTTCGTGGTATCTTTTACCATTAATAGGTTTTTGCAGCTAGCGCAGTGACTCACGTCTGTAATCGCAGCACTTTGGGTGGCAGAAGCAGGGGATTGCCTAAAGCCAGGAGTTCAAGACCAGTCTGGGCAATCTAGCAAGACTCTCTCTCCTTAGAGAATAACAGATACTAAAAGTTTTTTGGTTTCCATATAGTCAAATTTGCTTATTCTTTTGTAGTTTCTGGGTTTCTAGTCATTAGGGTATACTCGCATTTTCCAGAATTTTTTTTTTTTTGGTGGGATTTTAATTTCATTTTAATTTTTACATTCACTTTAGTTCATCTGGTTTATTTACTGGCATGTGTAGTATAAATTAGAGGTCCAATTTTATTTTTCCAGTTTTGCCAGCTTCATTTATTTTTTATAAATGCTAATTTGGCCATATAATTTTCCTATATACTGACATCTACTTCTGTATTCTTACTTACTCCCCCTGGCTTGTCTAGTATTCCATATGCCAAGCCATAGTGATCTGATTCAGCAGTGTTTTTTTGTTTTTTTTTTAAAGACATTGATATTTCAGAGACAGGGTCTGGATTTGTTGCTCACGCTGACCTTGAACTACTGGGCTCAAACGATCCTCCAGTCTCAGCCTCCTGAGTAGCTGGGATTACAGGTGTGTGCCACTGCACCCTGCTAAATGGAATGTTTTCTTGTTCTTTTATTTTCTCAGTGCTTTTGCTGGAAGATAAAACTAATTTTTTTTTTTTTTTTTTGAGACAGAGTCTCACTGTGTTGCCCGGGCTAGAGTGCCGTGGCGTCATCCTAGCTCACAGCAACCTCAGACTCCTGGGCTCAAGCGATCCTCCTGCCTCAGCCTCTCGAGTAGCTGGGACTACAGGCATGCGCCACCATGCCCGGCTAATTTTTTTTCTATATATTTTTAGCTGTCCGATTAATTTCTTTCTATTTTTGGTAGAGACGGGGTCTCGCTCTTGCTCAGGCTGGTCTCGAACTCCTGAGCTCAAACGATCTGCCCACTTCAGCCTCCCAGAGAGCTAGGATTACAGGCGTGAGCCACCGCGCCCGGCCAAGATAAAACTAATATTTTTCTATTTACTACCCAATCTACCTTACTAAATTCTTCTAATTTCATAAAATCTCTAGTAAAGTCTTTTGAGTTTTTTTTTTTTCTTTTTGAGACAGAGTTTCGCTCTGTTGCCTGGGCTAGAATGCCGTGGCATCAGCCGGGCTCACAGCAACCTCAAACTCCTGAGCTTAAGCAATCCTTCTGCCTCAGCCTCCCTAGTAGCTGGGACTAGATCGTGTGCCATTGCACCCGGCTATTTTTTTCTATATATTTTTAGTTGTCTAGCTAATTTCTTTCTATTTTTAGTAAAGATGGGGTCTCGCTCTTGCTCAGGCTGATCTCAAACTCATGAGCTCAAACGATCCTCCTGCTTCAGCCTCCCAGAGTGCTAAGATTATAGGAGTGAGCCACCGTGCTCGGCCAAGTCTTTTGAGTTTTTAGGTACATAATGCCATGACCAAAAAGGCAGATGTGTGTATATATACACACATTTTTTGGTCCTCTTGAATGCACTAAAACCAGCGTTAATGGATATCCCTAGATAGTTCTTGATTTTAATTGAACTTATCTTAGAGTTTAATTATTTAGGATAATATTGACTTATTGGTATTCCATTAGCAGTCTATTACTGTTTTAATTAAAGTGTTATTTTTTTTAATGACTGGTTGCAGAAATTTAATCAAATTCCTTTCAGCAGCTGCTGATACCATATAACTTTTCAATTTATTAATATAATGAATTATGTTGATAGATTCTCTGCTAGTAAACCAACTTTGTGCTTCTGGAACAAACTATTTTGTTACAGTGTAATTTTTTGGATTCATCAATATATTCATATTTTATTTAGAGATTTTGCATCTATATATTTATAAATTAATTTGGTTTGTAGTTTTGTAATCTTTACTGTATTAACATTCCATGAAGTCAGCATAATTTTAAATGAATTAGAGATTTCACTCTTTTCCCATGGCCCAGAATAGTTTAAATATTGGACTATTTAGTTCTTTTTTTTTGTTTGAGACAGAGTCTCACTCTGTTGCCCGGGCTAGAGTGCCGTGGGATCAGCGTAGCTCACAGCAACCTCAAATTCCTGGGCTCAAGCAATCCTCCTGCCTCAGCCTCCCAAGTAGCTGGTACTACAGACATGTGCCACCATGCCCAGCTAATTTTTTTCTATATATTTTTAGTTGTCCAGCTAATTTCTTTCTATTTTTTTTAGTAGACACGGGGTCTCACTCTTGCTCAGGCTGGTCTCAAACTACTGAGCTCAAACGATCCACCCGCCTCTGCCTTCCAGAGTGCTAGGATTACAGGCGTGAGCCACTGTGGCCAGCTGACTATTTGGTTCTTGATCTTTGTTTTTTTCAACCAGCTCTTGAGTTTTTCTTTTTAAAATGTGTGTGTCTCTTTCTCTTTCTCTCTCTCTATATATTTTAGGCCCCTGCTTTTGGATTTACCCTTTCAACCAAATGTTTTTTCTTTCAATAATTTCAGTCTGTACCTTTTAGGATATATACTAGGTCCTTTCCTTAATGATGAGAACATTTAAGGCTATACAATTTCCTCAGGGTATGACTTTTAGATTTGGAGATCCTGCGTTCCTAAAATGAGGGAGAAAAATTTTCTAAATTGAAAAATAGGATATACTGATTTAAGATTGTGAATTGCAAGTCTGGATTGGAGTCATGTGGAAATTGGGAGATCTGATTCCAGACCTCATTGGGATAAGGCCTGGGCTCTTTGAGCCTGAGGTTGGGGGCCGTGTCTGCCATAGACCCCCCAGGGCCTAGAGCAGTGCCTGGCACAGAGTAGGCACCAATGAATACTTACTGACTAGAAGGGACAGATGACTGAACACAACACGAGGGAAGGCCAGCAAGTGGAACCAGAGAGGTTATGGACTCACCAAAGGTCACACAGCTCATAGCAGAGCTGGCCTGAAATCCCAAACCTCATTAATTCTCAATCCAGGGATCTATCAGCTCACAAGCAAGGGATTAGCAGAGTCAGAATGGATCTGCCTTCTGAAACAGTACAGTAGAAATAAAAACAGAGCTAGTGACACAATCTAGGGAAATGTTGAGGGTTAAGGGGGTGCTACATGCTGGACAAAAAGGGAACTTTTCCGTTTACTTGAAATTTGCAGAGTAATCTAAGTGTCCTTACCATGTGCACACACACACACAAATGGTAACTGTGTGTGATGATGGATGTGTTAATTAATTTATGTAATAATTTCACGGTATATACTATTTATCAAATTGTCACATTGTATATCTTGAATATATACAATTTGGGGGGGGTGTCACATGTATCTCAATAAAGCCTAAAAAGAAAAAAAGAAAGAGGCCTTATCAAAGTGACCCGTCTACAGAAGCAAGGAGAGGGACTGAGTTTCAAGGGCTCTGGTTCACCCAGTGGGTAGGGACAGATGTTTAAGCTAAAGGTGTCTGAAATAGGTGGATCCAGGTCTCCTGGGGAGAGTGTTTGGCATTCCCTAGTATGGTAGTCCTGAGGGCAGGAAGGCTGGTGGCTTCACAGCTCTCTGGGATCCTTGGGGCAAGGCAATGGGTCCCACTGGTACTTTAAGCCTGGTTGATAGGCTGAGGACAACGGCCCCAGAAGCCTCTTTGGACCTGAGCACCCCTCTCTAGCACCAGGTAGGAGGAAGGACAAGCCATGTGCCCCCCTGACTAACCATCCCTCCAAGCACTGGCTCAGGAAGCAGTGGGCGATGGGGAGAGCCTGCCCCAGCCCCCCTCCCTAGGAGCCAGCAGCACTGAGGACAGAATGGGCAGGGGGGTGCTGAGCTCCCCAACCCGACTCTCCTCCCTATCCCAAGAAGCCCTTTGAAAGGTTTTCCTGGCAGAGTTTAAAGCTTCAATTCATTCAACCGCCTGGCATGAGGCCCAGGATGAAGGATGCCGGGAAGGCCCCAGCCCCGCACCCCAACCCTTACCTTAGCTGCCCCTACTTTCCTGGGACCCCTGCTGGCAGGCCTCCCACTGGCCTCTCTCCATCCAGTGGCACCCACCCCTTTTCTCCTTGGGAACCCAGGTATCCTGCCACTTTCCTGTGGAGCAGATGGCCACCCCGGAGGCTCAGGCTTGCTAAATCAGACATTTAAATCCCATAATCCTTGGTGAGAGGCTGGTGAGGGGGCAGCAGCCCATCCCTAGAAGCAGGGGAGGGAGAGAACCTTGTGCCAGCCCTGGTAGGAGGGGAGGAGGGACAGTTGGTTCCCTGCTTGTGAATGGAGTCAGCCCCCTCCCTTGTTGTCATGCAGCCCACAGACTGACCCAGTCTCCAGCCTTTGTTCCCCTCCCGGAACCTGGGCATTGGGCCCCCCCAGCCTGCACTGCCTGGAGACTCAGGTGGCTGCCTCCCAACTTCACCTCCCCACTCACCCCTGCACCTGTGGCCCGGCAGCCTGCACTGGCACCCACCCCTCAGACACACAAGTGATATAAAATTTTATTGTAAAATAAGGAATGGATATAAAAATGGGATATAAAAAGGGAAGAGAAGGGGTGGGGGTAACAAATGCAGATGTGCCTTGCAGAGTGTAAAAGAAACTGACCCTGAGTATTTGGGGGAAGAAGTAAAACAGGTCTTGGTGGATCCAGATCCTACACAAGAGATGGAATCCTCCGGGGTGTGGGATGGGGCGAGACTTCCTTTTAGGTGCCAAGGTTCACCAAGAGGTTGGACAGGACATGGCTGAGTTTAAAATCTCAGTAGAGACTTGGAAACTTCCAATATACCCACCAATGGGAACAGGGAACAGGCACCCCAGGAGAGGGCCAAATTCTGGACTCCATGTAATAAAAGGTGGCTTTGAGATCAGACATACATCCTTTCACTAACCCTCACAACAGACTCCGTGAGGTAGGTGCGATTATCCGCATTTCACAGATGTGGCCACTGAGGCCGGGGGAAATTAAACAACCAGAAACGGCTCCCTGCTTAGTAGAGGAGAACTGGGCTTCCCACCCAGTGCGTGGCTGATTGTAAAATCTAACCCTTACATGGAAGAACATTTTCTTACCTCTCCCAAACATTCCTCACAGTAAAAACCTTAAAAGCTAAGCCAGTATGTCCTAGTTCCTACCACTCTGCCCCCAAAATACCAGTGCAGGCCTACTTCTTCAGTAGAGCCCCGGGCCAAGGCTGACAGAAGAATTCCTGGGTGTTTCTGAGGCACACCCACAGCAAGCAGGGGGTTCCTGAGTCCCAAAATGCAGAAGGGAAGTTGGGTACGGGTAGAGGGCTGCCAACGGGGGACAAGAAGCAGAGGGCGTCAATCCGAGTCAGGCCCTTCTCTCTTGAACATCAATTTTTTATGGCGGGAGGTAGATTGCCCCTTCTTGGACTTCAGGTGGCTGTGGGAGACAGAAGAGGGGAGGAGGAGAGATGACATCACATGAGTGATAGGGTCTGGGCCCCTCTTCCTTGATCAAGGCTTTCAAGGGCCTTGGAACAAGGGAAATTTAAGATGGCCACCACCACATGCAGACAGGCTTACTGAGCATCTTGGGGTATTTGAGCATATTAATCTCTTAATCTTCCCTTACCCCATTTTATAAATGAGGAAACTGAACCTGAGAGGGGGAGTCACAAGGTCACCCAGGACCTGATAGTACTTGTCAGGGCTGAGTATCTGACCCTAAACCCAGGCTCTGTCTAACATTTCCATGCAATTATCAGGCCCCTCCTTGAGATTCCCCCAGCTCTGGGCTAAGAGATGCTGAGAAGGGCAGAGAAGTATCCACACTCATCCCTGAGTTTGAAGGGTCTGTGGATCTACTGAGGCAGGAAAGTGGTTGTACCATACTAAAGGAGGCAGACTAAAAAATGTTTACATGGGGCAGGGACCCAGTGGGATGGGATTAGCTGCCTTTAACCATGAAGGCAGGATCAGAATGGAATCCTATGGCTTTCCAACATAGGAAGGCAGGAGAGTAGGGCTGGGAAGGGGCCCAGGTCACTTACCTGGAGTGAGCCCTGCTCCCCCCTGGCTCCTTTCCAGTCTGGGCATCCTTGAATTCCAAGGCCTCATTCAGCATTCGGAACATCTCAAAACGTTCACGCCCACGGATCTGCAGCAGGGAAGGACAGGGATAAGGAAGGACAGATAGTCTCTAGCTTAAGATGGTTCAACTTACAATTTTTTGACTTTACGATGGTACAAATGCAAGTCACATTCAGTAGAAACCATACTCCAAGAACTCATACAACCAAGTTTTTCACTTTCAGTATATTATTTACTAAATTACATGAGCTATTCAACACTTTAATATAAAACAGGCTTTGTGTTAGATGATTTTGCCCAACTGTAGGCTAACATAAGTGCTCTGAGCACATTTAAGGCAGGATAGGCTAAGCTATGATGTTCGATAGTTTAGGTGTACTAAATGCGTTTTCAACTTACGATGAGTTTATCAGGAAGTAACACCAAGTCAAGAAGCATCTGTATCGGGTATTTTCATGCTCTCTTTAACAATTTTCTTTTTGAAATGTGGTCCTTTAAAATGTATATTATGGTACAAGTTGGTGTTTTGAAGTTAGGTACCACCAGGAGCCATTGTCTCTGAGGCACCACTGCCCTCTAATGGCAAATGCCCTAATTGCAGGCAAAGCAGGCTAGAAGAAAATAGCATTTTGAGTGACAGACTTGAAATTTTCAACCTGATAATATTAACTTTACAAGAGTCAGGGACATGAATAGAGCAAAGAATGGACAGAGAAACTGGGCCTGACCTCATATTCCCTACATTTATATCTTTTCTTCCATTATCCAATCCCACTTAGTATATGCAAGAAACTGTGCATCTGTCTCTCTCAGACTTGGTACCTGAAGGGTGAAAAATTCTCCATCCAGTGGTTTCTTCTTTGGCTGGGGAGAAGAGCAGGTGCTGGTGGGCAGTGCTGGGAAAGGGGCAAGGAAAGGTGAGAAAAGAGTGAATCTGGGGCAGAACCATACCCTCTGCCTCCTCCACCTCTTGTCCTGCCTGGTTACCTCGCTTAGCGCTCCCAGGGCAAGGCTCCCCTTTCTTGCGGAAATTTTCTTCCTCTGTGCGCCGGTCTCTCCCAGGACAGGCACAAACACGTACCTCAAAGCTATTCCGTCCCAGCAGGTTCCCACTACCCAGGGTAAGAAGGGAGAAGCAGGAGGCATTAAGGAAGTCCGGTCCTACCTGCCCTCTTTCACAAACCAGGTCTACCCACTCCCAACTGCCCTTGTCCTAGCTGGAGCCTAAGCTCCAGCTCCAGGTCTACGGAAAAGAAGCTACAGGGGAGAGAGAGGCCCCAAAGCCAGAGAAAAGAAAACTGAGAGGCAGCAGTAGAGGAGATGCCCTGTGTGGGGATGGGGGGTAGTATGGAAGAAAGCGGTGTGGGGCAAGCCCAGGGGACAGAGGCTGGGGTGTGAAGGGTGGCCTGTGGCTCCCTACTTGGAGTCTTCCAGTGTGATGATGGTGAGGATGGGCCGCCGGTTCATGCCGCCCATGCAGGAACTGTTACACATGTAGTTGTAGTGGATGGTGGTACAGTCAGAGCCAACCTGGGACAGAACAGAAGCCCAGGGTGAGGCCTTTAGTCTCTGCAAGCTTCAGTTTCCACAACTGTGCAAGGGGGTAACCCATTTGCTCTGCACACCTCACAAGGTGTTGGGGAGGGGGCACAAGAGGCAGGAGAAAGCACTCCTGCCTCCCACCTGGATGGTCACTGGCAATCGCCTCCATCCCCTTCCCCCCTCCAGCCCCAGCTGCCAAACCAGACCTCAGGCGGCTCATAGGGCACCACCACACTGTGTCGGAAAGTGTTTCTGTCATCCAAATACTCCACTCGCAGATTTCCTTCCACCCGGATAAGATGCTGAGGAGGAGCCAGACCTAAGAGCACAAGGAGGAATCAGAGGCCAGGGCAGCCTGGACAGCCAGCTCCGTCCCCTCTCCGGCCTCCGGCTGCTCACCATCGCTATCCGAGCAGCGCTCATGGTGGGGGCAGCGCCTCACAACCTCCGTCATGTGTTGTGACTGCTTGTAGATGGCCATGGCGCGGATGCGGCTGCCTGGTGGGGGTGTGGAGTCCACCCACAGCTGCACGGGGCAGGTCTTTGCCAGCTGGCAAAACATCTTGTTGAGGGCAGGGGAGTACTGCAGGGAAAGGAAGGGGCAGAATAGAAAGTCAGGGGACAAGCAAACCAAGCGAAAGGGGGGTCAGGGGAACAAACCCTGCTCAAGCACCTGCTGGAAGCCGTGCACTGTGTGTGGAGGGCCGCTGGGGACAACAGGGTTGGGGTCTACACCTCAGAAGCTGCTTTTCAAAAGCCAAGGAATGAATGTGAGTGAAGGAAAAGGAAGAAAATTTCCATGTCCCCATGAGATGCTGAGTGTGACAGGAAGGATGAAAGCTGGAGGTCAAGGGGGAAAATCCAACTTTGGGACAGAGGTCAAAGGTCACAGATTAAATGGGTACAATGGAAAAAGACTGACAAGAAGCTGAAGGAGAATTCCTAAGTTCTGAACAGAAAAATGCAGGGGGATACAGCCAGGCTCGGAAAGGTCACATGAAAGCCAGCCCTTCAGGGCCACTGACCGTGCAGGTGACAGACTTGGCTGTCCCAGAATGCAGGAAGCCCAGACGGAAACCGTAGTTGCCATGGTAGGTTTTCTGGGAAGGGACAGAGGATGACAGGGGCCAGGCTGGCGCGGGGGCTGCTAGTGTAGGGGCAGCTGGCGCGGGGGCCGCTGGTTCAGGAGCCTCTGACATTCTGAGAGCTTCATCTGGGCCTTCGGTGAACAAGCCCACAAAGTCTTCTGGGTTCAGCATCAGATCGTCCACTGGCGGGGACAGCGAGGAGGACTGTGGTGGGCGAAATAAGAGTCAGAGGGCCAAGTTCCCAGCTCAGCAGTCCACCAACCAAGCCCTGGTCCCTGTCCATCCCTAGTCCTTACCAGAAGGTTGTTTTCAGGAAGTCTGAAAGACAAGAGCGGAAAGTCAGTACCGTGGATTTTTTGCTTCCCATGGGCCTCTGCTGGGGGTTGGGGATTGGGGATTGGGGTGGGCAGGGGACGGTGATCCTGCTGGGGGCTGGGCAGTGAGCCTGCCCCTCCTATGAGATCGACTCACAGTTTCCATAAGTCTGAAAACGTCTCCTGACTCAGAGGGGGCTCGATGCTGAGATCTGACTGCGGCTCCTCCATGGCAGTGACCAGGAACGCAATCTGGCTGCTGTGAGGGGAAAAGTGAGGATCTGGCATGAGACACACCCAACGCTGGGTCACCTGGGCCCGAGGAGGGAGGGTCTCCCTCCCCCAACACCATATCAGAGTCTGAGACACAGCACCACCTCCTGAGGAGCAGGAACAGAGCTGTTCCTTTACACCTTTTCTCTCCCAATCTCCAGCCACACCCCAGGCTGCTCCTGCCCACCTCGCCAGCCATACAGTTGAGGAAAAGATAACCGAAGAGGGACTTCCAACCTTCCCACCACTGCACGAATAGGCCCTGCCAAATCTGCACTCGATTTCCACCCGCCTTCTTGTTAAAGGATGTAGTAGCTCTCAGCCCACTTCCTCCACACGGGGAAGGACACCCACCTTGAACGCATCGTTCCCCACCCCATACACAGCTCCATTTCTCTGATCCCCTTCATTGCAAAGCTTCCTGAAGAACCAGTGTCACCTCCCACCCGCCCACACTCTGGGGAGCTCCTCACCCCTGCCTTCTTCCGTAATCTCTTCTCTTGCCAAACGCCCTCTCTTCTCCAGGATGCTCTGGCTAGACTGGCTGCCCTTCTCTGCTCATCGACTGGGGGTTCCCTCTATGAAGAGGACTCTGTCCCCCACCAATCCCCCCAGGCCGGCTCCTTCCCACTGAGACTTCACCATGAATGTCACACCTCCTTAGTGATGTCTCCCCGGACCACTCAATCAGCCAAACTCCATCAAGTCATCTATTTTAATTTCCATCACCCTGTTTTCGTTTTCACAGTACTTACACCGCCTGATACTTTTTCTGGTTTGTTCCATCTGTTTCCTCTAGTAGACTGTAAACTTCCTCAGGGCAGGGGAGTGATCTGTCACTATAGATCCTGTGCACCTGGTCAGGCTCAGTAAATGTGGTGAATAAGGGAATCACTGCACCCAGGCCAAGAGCAACGGGTCATGAGTGGTCGAGCAAGGTCAGAGGGGCTGCCCCTGTCTGGGTCAGGGTCTTGCAAAAGGCTATGCAACTGTAACTTCACCTTCTCTCAGACCAGCTTTCTAATGGCTTCACCATGCTATCTTCCTTTTTTTTTTTTTTTGAGACAGAGTCTCACTGTGTTGCCCTGGCTAGAGTGCCGTGGGGTCGTCCTAGCTCACAGCAACCTCAAACTCCTGGGCTCAAACAATCCTTCTGCCTCAGCCTCCCGGGTAGCTGGGACTACAGGCATGTGCCACCATGCCCGGCTAATTTTTTCTGTTTATTTTTAGTTGTCCAGATCATTTCTTTCTATTTTCAGTAGAGACGGGGTCTCGCTCTTGCTCAGGCTGGTTTCGAACTCCTGAGCTCAAACAATCCGCCCGCCTCGGCCTCCCAGAGTGCTAGGATTACAGGCGT
>NW_012150641.1:1868995-1869673 GCF_000956105.1 Propithecus coquereli | reverse complement strand
TATGCATGTTGTTAATGCTACCTTCATGTGGATGTCTACTCAGGGCAGTAGAGTGAGACTCTGTCTCAAAAAAAAAAAAAAAAATTTTTTTTTTTGGCAGAAAGCTATCTGATTGGGGAAAAAATTTGATTCTAGAAAATAACAAAGCAGTTTCTAGTAGAATTGGAAACACACCTCTCTACTCAGCAAAACCACTTTTATCAGACTCCCTAGAAAAATGGTTGCACGTGGACAACAGGAGTCTTGCACAAAAAACATTCCTGCCAGTGTTGTTCCTAATGGCAAGCAACAAGAAACAACATCAGAATCCATAGGTAGGGAACGGTAAATAAAACATGTTTCTGAAACACATTGGGTGAAAAACACAATTTATGGAAAAAAGCAAAACATGCAAATATATCCAAACAGTTAATGTAAATTAAAAATTATAGAACTACTATTTAGTATTTATAAACATAAGTGTGTAAAAGTGTCAAAAACAGTCAAGAAGAAAAAAATTTACAAAACTTATGCTAGTGATGATCTCAGGAACAGGGGTAGTATGTTCATGGGACTAGGAGTTATAGTCAAATGGGGATTTAGCTTTACTAACAATGAAAAGGAAAAGGAAAAGGTATCCATACATTACTTGTGTAATTAAAATATGGAAACAAGGTCAGGCATGGTGGCTCACACCTG
>NW_012150641.1:1852769-1868945 GCF_000956105.1 Propithecus coquereli | reverse complement strand
CTCAGGCTGGTTTCGAACTCCTGAGCTCAAACAATCCGCCCGCCTCGGCCTCCCAGAGTGCTAGGATTACAGGCGTGAGCCACCGTGCCCGGCCATGCTATCTTCCTTAATGCCAGACTTGTCATCAGCTTTGCTAAGAAACATAGCCACTATAAATGCCCATTACACTCTCTGTCCTGCACCAACAAACATCCCCCTACCAAGCAGCTCCATTAGTGGTGGACTCTTTTCTAATCTTCCTTAACATTTTCCTCCGCCTTTGTGTGGATACCGGGCTTTCTTCCTTGTGTACTTAGAGTTTGCAAAATCCTTTCACATGGATTGTCTTATTTGTCCTAATAACTACACTTGCCACTTGACAGGTGAAGTCTCTGAGAGGTTATATAAACTGCCCATGGTACACACAGGAGGTGAGTGAGCTTTTATTACCTATAAGTAAGAAGTGTACTTCATCACAGACTCCTCTGCGAAGCTCTATTTTGTGATCAGTTAAGGCAGATCCTAGCTGATGTAAGTCCTCTGAATGAGGTTGGCAAAGGGTCAGGTAGCACAGCCCCTCAGCGCTTAGTTGAACTGAGCAGAGATTAACTATGCACACGCATGGATGACGGTAAGAGGGGGCAGCAGCCAGAGTGATTCCAAATATTTGCCCTGGGGGTGAAGAACCAGGGTTCCCCTAGTCACTGATCAAAAGAAAAGACTTTTATGGGAGGGAGCTCATGAGAATGGGGAGGAGGCTCAAAGTTAGAATCCCTGGGGTGGGGAGGGTAAAAAAAGTTAAAAACAAAAAAACAAAAAGACAAAAACAAAAACAAAAAAATAAAATAAAAAAAAGAAAAGAAACCCTGGGCTTGACATTGTATTGTTATGTAAATTTGCTGTATGACCTTATCTTAAAGGGATTACCTCTTGGCTTCCTCTTTTGTAAGAATTGAGTGTTACTGTCTTTATGTTTTCAGAGTAAAGTGCCCAGGGGCTAGGAAACACTGGGAGCTGTTGCAGAGCATGAGCTCTGGGGACAGACAGGCTAGGCCCATGCTGTGCAACTTTGGGAGGTTACTTAACCTCTCTGGGCCTTGGTGTTCTTTGTTCTAAAATACAGTAGTACCTTGGGGAATGTAAAGAGCTGAGAAAAGTGCCTGGCACATAGTAAGAGCTCAAGAAATGTTAGCTGTTTATACAATTGCTCTCTTTTATTTGTTCTAAGTTATTATTATATATATATATATTTTTGAGACAGAGTTTTGCTCTGTTGCCTGGGCTAGAGTGCTGTGGCATCAGCCTAGCTCACAGCAACCTCAAACTCCTGGGCTCAAGCGATCTTCCTGCCTTAGCCTCCCTAGTAGCTGGGACTACAGGCACATGCTACCATGCCTGGCTAATTTTTTCTATTTTTAGTAATGACGGGGTCTTGCTCTTGCTCAGGCTGGTCTCGAACTCCCAAGCTTCAAGCAATCCTCCTGCCTCGGCCTCCGAGTGCTAGGATTACAGGTGTGAGCCACCACGCCCAGCCTATTTTTTCTATAGTGTTATTCTAGAAAGAACTTTGTGATTGTGAGTTTGTGTGGATTTGTGGTACTGCTCCCACACCATTAATGCAAGTCCACCTCCTTCAGGGAACTCTGTTCAGTAAACTTGCTAGGAGGGGCTGTTCTGGAATGGTGAGCCCAAGGCCTCAATCTTACTTAGAGGGAGACAGCCCCAAAGACTCGGGAGGTCTCCCTGTTTCCCATCATTCACATCTTCAGTAGCAACTAAATTCTCAATGTTTCTCTAAAGAGTAGACACAGTCATTATTAGCAAGCCTTTTGAGCAGGTGCTTCCCATGGGTACCAGCATCAGGGGGCCAGGACAGGAGTGTGCCAAGCTGAACTGGACCTCCAGGTGGTTAGGGAGGCAGGACATATACAAGGAAATGCAGGCACCACCGGCTGGGTGGGAAGGCAATAAGCTCAGCTGAGACTCAAGGAGGGGCAGGCCTGACCATAGTCATAACAATGACCATAATCATAACAACGACCACTGTTACAGGCCTTACAGGCCCACAGGCTCAGTGCTGTCAGTGGCTTATCTCATTTGGTCCTCTAAAAAGCCAGTAAGGTAGGTCCCAGAAGAGGGAACTGAGAGTTAAAGGAATTACATCATTTACCCAGGCTCTTAAAACTCCCAAAAGGCAGAACCAGGGATTTGAACCTGGGATGTCTGAAGCCACACCCAAGCTAGAAATAATTATGCTCCTAAGCATTCACCAAGTTTGGTATAAAATTTTTTTTTCTTTAGGTCAGGCGTGGTGGCTCACGCCTGTAATCCTAGCACTCTGGGAGGCCGAGGCGGGCGGATCATTTGAGCTCAGGAGTTCGAGACCAGCCTGAGCAAGAACGAGACCCCCATCTCTACTAAAAATAGAAAGAAATTAATTGGACAACTAAAACTACATAGAAAAAATTAGCCGGGCATGGTGGCGCATGCCTGTAGTCCCAGCTACTCGGGAGGCTGAGGCAGGAGGATCACTTGAGCCCAGGAGTTCGAGGTTGCTGTGAGCTAGGCTGATGCCACGGCACTCTACTCAGGGCAGTAGAGTGAGACTCTGTCTCAAAAAAAAAAAAAAAAAAATTTTTTTTTTTGGCAGAAAGCTATCTGATTGGGGAAAAAATTTGATTCTAGAAAATAACAAAGCAGTTTCTAGTAGAATTGGAAACACACCTCTCTACTCAGCAAAACCACTTTTATCAGACTCCCTAGAAAAATGGTTGCACGTGGACAACAGGAGTCTTGCACAAAAAACATTCCTGCCAGTGTTGTTCCTAATGGCAAGCAACAAGAAACAACATCAGAATCCATAGGTAGGGAACGGTAAATAAAACATGTTTCTGAAACACATTGGGTGAAAAACACAATTTATGGAAAAAAGCAAAACATGCAAATATATCCAAACAGTTAATGTAAATTAAAAATTATAGAACTACTATTTAGTATTTATAAACATAAGTGTGTAAAAGTGTCAAAAACAGTCAAGAAGAAAAAAATTTACAAAACTTATGCTAGTGATGATCTCAGGAACAGGGGTAGTATGTTCATGGGACTAGGAGTTATAGTCAAATGGGGATTTAGCTTTACTAACAATGAAAAGGAAAAGGAAAAGGTATCCATACATTACTTGTGTAATTAAAATATGGAAACAAGGTCAGGCATGGTGGCTCACACCTGCAATCCTAGCACTTTGGGAGGCTAAGGAGGGAGGATCACTTGAGGCCAGGAGTTCGAGACCAGCCTGAGCAACATAGTGAGGCTCTTGTCTCTACAGAAAATAGAAAAATCAGCTGGGTGTCGTGGTGCACACCTGTAATCCCAGCTACTCAGAAGGCCGAAGCAGGAGGATCACTTGAGCCCAGGAGTTCAAGGCTGTAGTGAGCTATGATCATGCCACTGCACACTACCCTGAGCAAGATCCTGTCTAGATAAAACAAACAAAAAAAAGAAACAAGTAAGACAAAATGTTTCTTCCTTTTTTTTTTTTTTTGAGACAAGAGTCTCACTCTGTTGCCTGGGCTAGAGTGCCGTGGCGTCAGCCTAGCTCACAGCAACCTCAAACTCCTGGGCTCAAGCGATCCTCCTCCCTCAGCCTCCCAGATAGCTGGGACTACAGGGCATGCGCCACTGTGCTCGGCTAATTTTTTCTATTTTTAGTTGTTTGGCTAATTTCTTTCTATTTATAGTAGAGACGGGGTCTCGCTGTTGTTGCTCATGCTGGTCTTGAACTCCTGAGCTCAAGAGATCCTCCCACCTTGGCCTCCCAGAGGCTAGGATTACAGGCATGAAACACTGTGCCCAGCCAAGACAAAATGTTAAGTGTTAAAATTATTTGGTGAATGAGTGTTGTTATTCTTATCCCTTTAGCCACTCCCTACAACCCCACTAAAGTTGGTTTTTTTCTTTTGAGACAGTCTTGCTCTGTCAACTTGGGTGGAATGCAGTGGTGTCAGCCTTGTTCACTGCAACCTCAAACTCCTGAGCTCAAGTGATTCTCTTGCCTCAGCCTCCTGAGTAGTTGAGACTACAGGTGCGTGCCACCATGCCCACCTAATTTTTTTTGTTTTTTAGTTGCCCAGCTAATTTCTTTCTATTTTTAGTAGAGACGGGGTCTCGTTCTTGCTGAGGCTGGTCTTTAACTGCTGACTTCAAGCGGTCCTCCTTCCTTGGCCTCCCAGAGTGCTAGGATTACAGTGCACCTGGCCCCCACTAAAGTTTTTGAAGAAAAACTTACATACATTGAAGCATATCAATCTTGATTAATTTGACAAATTTTGATATAGCCCTGTAAACCCACCACCACCAGAACAAAGATGGGTGTTCTGTTTTCTTCTGAAAGTTTTATAGTTTTATGTTTAGGTGTGTTATTCATCTCAAATTAATCATTGTGTATTATGTGAGGCAGGTGTCAAGGTTCATTTATTTTCCTCAGTTGTTTCAACACTATTTGTTGAAAGACTTTCCTTTTCCCATTGATTTACTTTGGCATCTTTGTAAAAAATCATTTGACCACATTTATATATCTTTCTGGACTCTAGTCTGCTTGTTGGTTCTTGTGTTTTACTGCAGCTTTATAGTAATCTTGAAATCAGATCGCTTAAGATCTCCAACTTTGATACTACTTTTTCATTTCATTTTGGAAACAGCTTGTGGATTCCTACAAACAAGCCTTTGAGGATTTTGATTTGGATGGAATTAAATCACTTTGGAGAGTACCGTCATCTAAGGAATACCATTGAGTCGTCCAATCCACAAATATAGTATCTCTCATTATTATTTAAATCTTCCTTAAGTTCTCTCAGCAATATTTTGTAGTTTTCAATGTAGAGTTCTTGCCCACCTCTTGTTAAATTTATCCCTGAGTATGTCAAAATTTTTGGATGCTACTGTGAATGGTACTGTTTTAAAGTCATTTTCCAACTTCAGACTCAATGGTTGCTAGTATATAAAAATAGAATTTATGTAGTTGGCCCTCTGTTTCTGTGGGTTCCCCATTTGCTGATTTAACAAACCACAGATAGAAAATATTGGGCAGAAATAAAAGGAGGGCTGTGTCTGTATGAAAACATGTACAGACTTTTTTTTGGGTCATCATTCCCTAAACAATATGGTATACTAACTATTTACACTGTGTTAGGTATTTTTAGTGATCTAGAGATGATTTAAAGTATATGGGAAGATGTGTATAGGTTGCATGTAAATACTGCATCATTTTATATCCAGGATTTGGGCATTCATAGATTTTGGTATGGGAGAAGGTCCTGTAACCAGTCTCCCACGGATACTTGGGGATGATTATATATTGCCCTTGTAAACTGCAACCTTGCCATATTTACTTATTAGTTCTGGTAGCTTATTATGGATTTTCCATTAGGACTTTTTCTATACACAATTATACTGGCTGTGAAGAAGTTTTATTTCTTCCTTTCTAATAGTTATGCTATATATTTCTTTTTCTTGCCTGGTTAGGATCTCCAGTATGATGTCAAAGGGGTATGAGTCAACTCCTTTCTTAGTTCCTGTTCTTAGAGGAAAGGTATTCAGTTTTTCACTGAATGTTGTTTTCACTGCTATGCATGTTGTTAATGCTACCTTCATGTGGATGCCCTTTTATTAGATTAAGGAAGTTTCCTTTCTCTCCTTTGTTAGGAGGTTGGTTGGTTTGAAATCATGAATAGGTGTTGAATATCATTAATATATTTTTCTGCATGTGTTGAAATGATGATAGGATTTTTATTCTTCAATCTCTTAATGTGGTAAATTACATAAATCAATTTTTGAAATTTTCTTTTCTTTGGAGACAGTGTCTCATTCTACTGCCTGGGCTAGAACGCAGTGGGGTCATCACAGTTCACTGCTACCTCAAACTCCTGGGCTCAAGAGATCACCCTGCCTCAGCCTCTTGCCACCAGCCCCACCTAATTTTTCTATTTTTTTGTAGAGACAGGGTCTGGCTATGCTTCTTAGGGTGGTCTCAAACTCCTGGCTTCAAGCTACTCTCCTGCCTTGGTCTTCCAGGTTACAGGCATGAGCAGCTGTGCCCCATCAATTTTTGAATGTTAAACCAACATTGCAATCCTGGGATAAACCCTACTTGGTCAGGATGTATTCATCTTTTTCATATATTGCCAGGTTTGGTTTGCTAAAATTTGTTAAGATTTTTATATGTATATGCTAACAAGAATATTCGTCTAAATTTTCTTTTCTTGGAATGTTTTGGTATCAGGATTATGCTGATCTCACAAAATGAGTTAAGAAAATGTCCTCTATTTTCTGAAAGAGTTTATGTAAGATTGGTATTGTTTTTTCCTCAAATGTCTGAAGAGAGCAAAGAACAGAGGAGACAAAGAGAAGATAGCACTAAGATGGCAGACCTAAACTCCAACCATACAACAATTAAATAACTAGATATCCATACAGGAAACAAACCAACCTGAGCATTGACCCCTATACCTCATACCATGAGCAAAAATTAATTTTAAAATTAATTTAAAAAATTAATTAATAATGGTTCATAGGCCGGTCCAACGTTGTTCAGGGTGGTCTCGAATTCTGTAGTGGGTTAACAGAACTTATTAACATTAGTGTCACTAAAGTTGGTATACAACCCCCCACTGCTAAATTAGACTGGCAAAAAGAAAAAAAAAGGCAAGCAACAGATTAGAAGAAAATATTTACAACACATGTATCTGACAAAGGACTTGTATCCAGAATATAGTAAATATAAAGTATGCTCACAATTGAACATTAAAAACAAACAAAACCCCCAAATAATAGGCAAAAGGCTTTGCATATGAAATATGAATGGCCAGTAGGCACATGAAAAATTGCTGGACATGGTTAGCCAACAGAGAACTGTAAATTAAAGCCACAGTGATATACCACGTTAGAAAGTGTGACAACACCAAATGTTGAAAAGGACATGGAACTATCATAACTCCTATATCTTGCTAGTCAGAGTGTAAAATGGTAGGAATCACTTTGGAAAACTCAGAGTTTCTTATAAAGTTAAAAATATATCTATTACTTCCTTTTTTGTTCGTTTTTAGAAATGAGGTCTCACTCTGTCACCCAGTCTAGAGTGCAGTGGTGCAATCATAGCTCACTGCAGCCCTGAACTCCTTGGCTCAAGCATCCTCCTGCCTGAGCCTCCCAAAGTGCTGGGATCACAGGCTTGAACATGGCACTCACCCTACTCTTTACTTCTGACCTAGCAATTCCACACCTAAGTATTTATCCAAGAAATATTAAAACATGATCACAAGAAGAATTATACAACAACGTTTATAGCAGCTTTATTTCATAATAACCGCAAACGGGAAACTCAAAAGACCATAAAAAGGAGAATGGACACGCAATTGTGGACTATACTAAATAAAAAAGCAAAATATTGATATATGCAACAACATGGATGAACGTCACAGACATTAGGCTTAAGGAAAGCAACCTGACAAAAAAATGAGCACTAACTGTGATTCCACTTTATATGAAGTTCTCCAACAGGCAAAATGGTTACGGAAATAAAAACAAAGGTAGAGATCAGGGACTGACTGGGAAGAGGCGTGAGGAAATGCTTCAGGAATGATGACGACGTTCTGTATTTAGCTAGGCAGTACAGGTGGTTAGTTGCCAAAACTTATCTACCTGTGCACTCAATATCCGTACAATTGCACTGTAAATTCGACCTGAATTTAGAAAAAAAGGCAAGAACGTAAGTACAGCATACAGTGCCTGGTACCGGGCAGGTGCGTGGTAACCTGCTGAATACAGTAACTGCGCCCTAAGAGATGAAGAAGCGGGAGCAGAGAGCACGAGCCGGACTTGGCGCGGGTTGCGTCGCCTCCCACTGGGACCTTGCCGGGAGCACAGGGTGCACTTAGGACCTCGGGGCCCACCGTCTCCAAGGCCTGCCCCTTCCGTTTTCAGGACGTTCGGTCTGCGTCCGGAATCGGAGTGGCGCAAAGCCAGGTAATAGGTCGATTGTCTTTCTGACAATTTATCAAGTGGCCCGTCACTGCGCTCTGTTAAAATGTGATTCTCAGACGTACCCATTCTTCAAAATACCCGAGCTTGCCTTCTGCACACTGTTTTTTCATCCCGTCCCACGCAATGGTAGCGTCCGCCCAGCTTGCGGGCGCCCCGGGGAGGGGGTGGAGCACACCATTCAAAGAGGGGGAGGGATTGAGGTTTGCATCAAAACAAATACCCCTTCCTTTGCCAAGGCAGTAACCAAGTAATACAGATTTAAAAAAAAAAGTGAGGGAGGAGAATAGTAGCCTCCTTCTGCAGGTAGGAAGAGCCAGCCTAGGAGATTTCTCTCTTTTTACTCCCCTCCCATCGGGTGAACAGTGAGCTAGTCCCACAAAAAGAAACCGGAAATGCTACTGTGAGAAGCAGAAATGTAAATGTGGAGGCAAACAATAACAGGGCTGCTGGGCCTCTCAAATTAGGACTGTCCTTCTTGGCCTCGCGGGCAAACCCCTCGTTTAGCACTTCTCACTTCCACGGCTGACAGTCTTTGACTGGATTTTCTCCATGCAGCGGAGCGGGGGCTGGCTGGAAAGATCGCTTCAGGAAGGACAAAGGTCCGGAAGTTGTGAGACCTTAGCTTGGGCTTTCCAGATCACCCCAAATAATCATTTCGGGATGGAGCCCAAGGTTTCACTAGGATGCCGTGGGCTATAAAGTCTCAAGCCATGAGTTCCCAAAGTTTCGAGATCCGAAAGTCTCAGACCCCAATGCTTTATGCGTTTGAGATCTCTCAGGCATTCCACACACCCACTAGGTGGGTGTTGGGGAAAGAAGTACCTCTTAGGCCGGCTCAGTGTTCCCCGAAGTCCCACTCCCCTGCATAGGCATTCAGCTTTGAGTTCAGCTGGTGCCAGCATCCCCATAATGTACACCCAGGCCTCTCAATATTGCAATCCTATGTTGATCCCACCAGCCAAGCTTCCATCCTAACCCCCCAAACTCGCTAAGTCCCCTACTGCCCCACCCCCCGCGATTCTCCCGAGCTGAAAATACACGGAGCCGAGAGCCCGTGACTCAGAGAGGACTCATCAGGCCAAGTCTCGAGCTTACCCAATCCTCAGGGGAGCGTGTCACCGTTCTGGGAAGCACGTTCCAAGCTCGGACGCCAGGTGCCACCGGAGCCCTGCAGCTACCGGCGCCCAGGATGGTGGCTCTGGACTTTTGAGGAGCTCAAAACTTTTAGCGCCAGTCTGAGCACATGGGAGGGGAAAATCCCAATCCCAGCAACCCCTGCGGGGCTCCTGGCACAAAGCTGGACAGTCGCCATGACAAGTAAGGGCAAGTAATTCGCCTGCCGGAGGTGGCAAAGGAATTGGAGAGAAGGGTGCGGGGGAGTCAGGATTCTCTCCGTGTTGGTGCTGTAGCTATTAAGCTTTTGGGGTGAGAAAGTTCTACAAGCCAGAGTTGTGAGGGCAGAATTGGTGGAAACCATTTTGGAGGACTCCTGCCACTGTGTCAGATATGAAGGGTGGAAGGAAGAAAGCTTTGCATTTGCTCTCTCAAATAGCTGGATAGTTTCTTCTAATCGGCTAAAATATCACCTTTTAGGAAGGCTTTACTGAACATCCCAATCTAACGTTTCGTCGAGTACTTTATATCACACCATCTTGTTTAATTTCCTGCACAGTCCTTGTCACTATCTGAAAAGATTTGTTCATTGCCTTCAATATAAAGCAACATAAATCTTATGAAGGTAGAGAACTTGTCTGTTATCTTATTCACTGTTGTATTCCCCAATGCCTAGTACAGTGCTGGGTAGCAAGTAAGAGCTCGATAATAAATGTTTATTGAATGAATGAAGAGAGACACAGTTTTGAGCAATCTGGCGAACGAGATGCAAAAGAGGTGCAAAACCTGTAAAATCAAACACAGTGCTGGCGCCCTCTGCAGGCGATGGGGGGAGGCGCTTTAAGAATTACCGGGGGAGACGGTAGGGGGCGCGCCGGCACTTCTCGGCAAGGCAGAAGCGTTCAGACTACAACTCCCAGCGGCCAGGAGGAGCCCTAGGGCTTGATGGGAACGGAAACCCAACCTGTTGCGTCCCGATTCTGCCCCTTCCGTGGGTGGCCCGCGAAATCTGATCCGGGATGCCGAGGCCCAATTGGACGGTGGGCTCAAATCCCGCGAGAGCAAGTGGCACATAGCGACCCAGGGTACTAAGGGTCGCTGTGATTTCGAAGTTTGTTTCTCTCGCGTTCGCCCTATCTTCCGGGGGTGTTTTGCCCCCTCCCGGAAGACGAAGGAAGGCACTGGTGGGTTTCTCTAGTTCGGCTTCGGATCCTTGAGAACTTCGAAGTCGCCGCGGCCGCTCCGCGGGCCAGGCAGCGGGCAGCCGGCGGAAAGAGGGTTACCCGGCCTGGGCCAATGTCTGCCGCGCTTCCTCTGCAGTATGAAGACGTTGGAGGCGCAACTCTTAGCTCCGGACTGCCTTCCTTCAGACCAGGCTTCAGCTCCAGCCCCTCTCTCTCCTCAGGTTTCCCTGATGGATAAAAATACCGACCCCGAGCTGATGCCACCGCCACCCGTCGGGGATGAGCCACCCCGGATGTCCCCGGTTCCTGTGGCTGGCTCAGCTGTGTCCCAGGAGCTGGGGGAAGGGGACCCAGCTACTCTTTCCACTCCCCTGGAAACGGAGTATGGTGCTCCTACTGAGCTGAGTCCTCGAATCGAGGAGCAAGACCTTTCTGAAAATGCAAGCCTGCCTGCAGGAGAAACGAACGGGCCAGAGTTGGGGTCTGGAGAAGCCATGGAGGGTGTGTCTGAGGAAGTCGCTCCAGAGGATGAGGGAGACACGTAAGTGGTGATGGCAGCTGACCCTGGAATCTGAGGAGGTTGGAAGTGTCAGATAGACCTTATCCACCAGTCCTCAGCCCCGCTTCTCCAGGCCCATTTCCCCTCTGCCTTGGCGACCCAAATTTGTTGTCCCCCCATCTTCCTTCCAGCACTTGGAACTACAGCTTCTCCCAGCTACCTCGATTTCTCAGTGGTTCCTGGTCAGAGTTCAGCACCCAACCTGAGAACTTCTTGAAAGGCTGTAAGTGGTAAGTAAGGATAATGGGGCAGGGAGATGACTACCCCCAGGATTTTCACTTAAAACACCCCAGTTATCTAGAAGAAGGATCTGCTAGAGGTGGGAGAAGGAGTAAGAATCTCTCTTAGACTAAGCTTCTGTTTCATCTAGGATTTTGTGTCTTCCACTTCCGTCAAGGCCTTGGGGCTTACCTACGCCAGAGTTAGGCTCAGCCCTAGCCCTACACTTGGAAAACCCAGGGCTGTCCAACTTTCTAACTCTTTTCTATTTCTAGGGCCCCTGATGGTTCCTGCATCTTGACTAATAGTGCTGATAACATCCTACGGATCTATAACCTGCCCCAAGAGCTATACAGTGAAGGGGAGCAGGTAGAATATGCAGAAATGGTAAGGGAAGGGGCTCACTCTGCCCCTTTGTCAGACGCTGCATGTTTAAGTCCTACATGTAGTTGGAGAAAGTATAGTCCTTGTGTTTTCTGTTTACAAGCAGGACTTTTCATCACCATGAATTTCCACATGTAGTATTTTCTGCCCTGAATTATGAAGTCATTTAAAGAGATGTTTGCCTCTTCTGTAGTCAGGAATATATTCTTTTTGTAAAGAAAACAGTGGATTTTTTGTGGCAGTATATAATTTATTTACAATTCTTTGGAGAAATGTTGCTGTGAAAGTGAGGCAAGAAATGGATTGGTGACCAAATATTTATCCAGTGATTACTAATATATGTCAGTCTCTGTACTAGAATAAAGTGGTGAACAGGACAGATTAAGAACTGGTTTGCTTCTCTTGTGTGGGAGACAGACAACAAACATGTAAACTGGTAAATATCAAGATCATTACAGATTATGATAAATGCTCGAAGGAAATAAACAGAATGGGGAGAGACTAACTAGAGGATACCACTTTGGATAAAATGGTCAGGGAGGGGCTCTTTGAAAGGCAGACATTTGAGCCAAGACCTGAAGGATGATAAGGGATCAGTCATGTGAAGAGCCCTGGAAAGAGCCCTCCAGAAAGAGGCAACGATACTACAAAGACCCAGAGCTGGTGGCTCACACTTGTAATCCTAGCACTCTGGGAGGCTGAGGTGGGAGGATCTCTTGAGGTCAGGAGTTTGAGACCAGCCTGAGCAAGAGTGAGAGCCTGTCTCTACTAAAAATAGAAAAAATTAGCTGGATGTGGGACACACACCTGTAGTCCCAGCTACTCGGGGGTGCTGAGGTAGAAGGATCACTTGAGCCTAAGAGTTTGAGGTTGCAGTGAGCTATGATGACGCCAATACACTTTACCTGAGGTGACAGAGCGAGAGAGACTGTGTCTCAAAAGAAAAAAAAGAAAAAGACCCGGATCTGGGAGAGAGAGAGCCTTGTGAAGAGAAAGAATGCCAGGGTGGCTGGACTGAGGCCAGCCAGGGGGAAGGTGCGGTGAGGACAGGGAGGAACAGCAACATTGTGTTGGGTCTTATGGGTGGGGCATTTGGAGTTTATTTGGGAAACCATGGCAGAGCTTTAAAACACAGAGTAAATGGAGTTTGGGTGGGCAAGAGTGAAATCAGGGAGACTTATTGGATGCATTTATCACGGGCTAGGTGAGAAATGATGGTGGCTTGGGCGAGGATGGTGTCAGGAGAGGTGGTGGATGGATTTGAAGTATATTTTGTAGGCCTGAGAGAGCCACTGGATGTGGAGGTGCAGGGAAGGAAGCAACTGAGGGTGACGTCCAGGTTTTTGCAGTTGGGGGATGGTGGAACAATTTACTCAGAGAAGGAAACAGGGATATGAACAGGTATTGGTACAGAAGTCAGGGTTTTAGGTACATTAAATGTGAAATGTAAAGCTAAGGGAGTGATCAGGCCCAGGGATATACTTCGAGAAGTGGTAGATGGTATCACATGTCCTTTTTTATTTATTTATTTTTGAGACAGTCTCTATGTCACCCAGGCTGGAGTACAGTAGTGAGATCATAGCTCACTGTAGCTTCAAACTCCTGGGCTTAAGTGATCCTCCCACCTTGGCCTCCTAAGGTGCTGAGATCACAGGCATGAGCCACTGCGCTGGGCCTGCATCTCGCATCTCGAGAATGGATTCCATCTCAAGAGAGTGTTGGTGGAAGAGAAGACCCACAGAGCTCTGTGTGCTCCAGTATATGGAGATGGAGGCAAAGAGTCGTGACCAATGCTGCTGAGAGATGGAGCGAGGATCATTAGTGACCTCCTTGACAAGAACACTTTCAGAGGAGTGATGGTGGCAGAAGCTGATTAGAGTGGGTGGAAGAAAAAGCATAGACAATTCTTTGGAGAAGTTTTGCTGTGAAAGTGAGCCAAAAAATGGATTGGTGACCAGAAGGAATGTAGGGCCAAAGAAGGGCTTATGGGGTGCTTGTGTGATGCCAGGAATAGCCCTGTAGAGGGGGAGGGATTGATGCTGGGGGGAGGGGTGACAAAGACCCTGAGTGGCTGGGCGAAGACAGGATCTAGAGCACATTGGAGGACTTGGCTTTGATAGGCACAGACTCTCCTTGTAGCAGGAAGAGAGGAGGAGGAGCATTCTGCAGCTGCTGTTTGGGGATTGGAAGATTTGGGTGTTTCTGTCTCTTGGCTTCTGTAATCTCAGGGAAGCATAAAGTGAGGTTTTCAGCTGAAGGAGGAAAGTCTGTGCAGAGAGCAGAAGGTATGAAATGATCTGTCCTAGAGAGTAGAAAATCAAAGTACCGAGGAATGTTCAGTATCGCTGTTCTTTGCTCTGTGCCCACTAGAGGTTTGTTGCCATCCGTTTAAAATGAGACCATTTAGTGTTACGCATCTTTCCTGGCAAGTTAAATGTTTATAAAATGAGGATGGTAATAATAGCACCCACTTTACAAAGTTGTGAGAATTAAAAGAATTAATAATGAATTAATGTAAAATGCTTAAAATAGGGCCTAGCATATGATGAGTATTCAGTAAACACTAGTAGTCATTGGTGGCATTTGGGTACAAGTGTGGAATAGGAGGATGGTCTGGAGAGGAAGACCAGGGTGTTTTGAGAGTGTCTGCAGGGGTGTGCATGTCGTGGTGGACTCGAATCTAAGTGGGTAAGGAAATGAATTGTAAGTATGTTTTTGATGCAGTTGAATAACTGTCTTGGTAGAAACAGCAGAGCAAGTGAACTGGACAGGTTGGAGATGGTAGTCAGAGATTGAAATTAAGATGTACCATTGGGGCAGTGACAATGCCCAGGGCATGCCCATGAGAGTGGGTGGCTGATGTAGGCTGAAGGCAGTGGCCATGGGTGCTGAGCACATCACAGCGTGAGAGAGGCCAGGGTGTCGGACAGATCCATTCATTCTTTCATCAGTCTGTTGGTTCAACACACTTTTTGTTGAGCACATTCTATGTACCAACCCCTGTTTTAAGAGCCGGGGAGTAGTCAGAAAAAAACAGACAGAAGTCCCTGTCTTGTGAAACTTACATTCAACAGGGTGTCCCAGAAGTTGCATATAGAGGGAAAATGGGAAATTGTAGCTAAGTGTACCTTTATTTACAAAATATTCATTACAAAATTTTTTCTTTGTATGGAGACTTTTGGGACACCCTGTAGTATGGAAAATAGGCAATAAAGAAGCAACAAAATAAAAAACATATCTGACAAGTGCCATGGGGAAAAATAAAGCAGGGAAGAGGATTGGGAGGGTAACTTGCAATTTTTTAAAAAGGATGGTCAGGGAAGACCTCACTAGTAAGGTGACATCTAAGCACAGACCTGAAGGAAGTGAGGGAGTGAACCAGGCTGATACCCCGGGGAAGATGGTGCTAGGCAGAAAAGACAGCAATTCACAGGCTCTGTGGAAGCAGAAGTCACTGAGAATGAAAACAAGAGCATCTGTGGGCAGTGAGATGGTGAACAAGGAGGTAAAGTATCAGTGAATGAGGGAGGGTGACAAAAAGAGGGGTATCTAGTCTTAGGGCAAGAACTGCACAGGAACCAGGGTTTGGGGCAGTGAAAAGATTTGGAAATGACGGTGCGGGGCATGGTGATGCCCATCTACCTCATGTTCTTGAGGCATGTACTCGGGAGGGCTGTCTCAGCTTGAGAGGGCCATGGGGGACAGCCATGGCCAGTCAAGTCCAGGTGTGCAAATGGAACATGCTGAGAAGATGAGAAATACAGGGATTTTAGATCCTAGAGTGGGAATTTCAGAGGCCCCAGTTGAGGAGTTGTGGGAGCTGGGAAGAGTGGGTTTGGGGCACATTAGGGTGTGTGTGCAGGTCCTGGTGATGATCCAGGAGGCTGGGACTTCTCTAGTGTCTAAGGTTAATGTGGGGGGAGGGGAAGAGGCTCCATGGCTTCCTAAAAGACGAAGGTGCCAAATTCCAGGGTTGGTCCCGAGCACTAACCTAGCATGCAACTCTTTAAGACTAGGGCTGCAGACATTTCAGTCCTCTGCAGGCTATAAGGTGCTAGAAGCCCTGGTTCCTGGAACAGAAATTGGCGGTGTCTCAGGGCTAGGGAGCTTTGGTGCAGCCATCCTAAAAGAATTCAGGAGCCGAGGTCGTTTCATGTGGGGACAATTAGAATAGATTCTGGAAATGTGGGAGGTTGAGTATTTATTGCAAAAACTCGTTTAAGAGAAACAGGAATGTTAAAAAGGGGAAAAGTCATTACCACTGCAAAATTCGGCCCTTTGAATCTTTCTATTAATACATTTTTCTAAGCTCTGTCCAAGTACTGAAGCTTTTATGTGGGTTGTAATTCTGTGATACATGGTTTTATATTCTACTTTATTCCTTTTAACAATCATATCCTAAATGCTTTTCTTGGTGGTCTGGTCTTCCTAGTTGTGATGTTTAATGGTGTATGATATTGCATTGAGTGCTTACGGTAATTTTCTTACCTCTTCTCTCATTTTGGACATTTGGGTTGTTTCCGAGACTTTTATATCATAAATTATTCTTCAGTGAACATCTTCGTGTATTTTGGGGGAGATTCTTTTCTTAAGAGAAATGTTATGAGTAAGAAATACCCTAAGTCAGATAATATCAATATTTTTTTTATGTCTTATGATACAGACAGACAATTTATTTGGAAAAGTTTTTTTTTTTTTTTT